>NC_052049.1:128650811-128954789 GCF_903992535.2 Arvicola amphibius | reverse complement strand
GTAGGCCACAGTAGAGCCTGACTCTGGGAAGAGCCAGGGTAACAGAGACAGGGGTGGGTGTATTTTTTCTTAAATTGGAACTCTATTCTTATTTGAATATAATATTTAATTATTTGAGAATTTCATAAATGCATACAATATATTCTGATCATATTCATGCCCACTCCTTTCCCTAACTCCTCTCTAATCCACCCTCATGATCCCCACTCCCTCTGGCTTAGACAGGGTCGCTGTGGCTGTGAAGAGACACCATGACCATTGCAACTCTTACAAAGGAAAACATTTTACTGCGGCTGGCTAACAGTTTCCGAGGGGTTAGTTTATTATGGTCATGGCCGGGAGCGTGGTGGCACACAGGCAGACATGGTCCTGGAGATGTCACTGAGAGCTCTACCTCCTAAATTCGCAGACAACAGGCAGAGGGCATGATGCTGGGCCTGGCCTGAGGTTCTGAAACCTCAAAGCCTGCTCCCAGTGACATCCTTCTTACAACAAGGCCACACCTATTCCAAAAAGTCACCCTCCTAATGGCGTCACACCCTATGAGCCTCTGGAGCCACTTTTATTCAAACCACCATATCCTCCCCAAATTCATGACCTCTTATCTCTCTCTCTCTCTCTCTCTCTATCTATCTATCTATCTATCTATCTATCTATATATATATATATATATAATAGCCCACTGAGTCCAATTTGTATTGTCCATATATTTATGGGTGTGGAGTCATTCATTGCGACACCGTCAACCTACCATGGGAATACACCCTTAAAGAAAATTGACCCTGTCCCACAAGCCATCCCGCACACAGAAAGTGGAGATTTCTAAGCTCTGCTTCCTCCAAAGCCCTAATGTCTTGATAGAGTCTTCTTGGTGACAAAATATAGATTCATATCAATATTTGGGGGTGCTTTGTTTTAGATGTCCAGGAAGATATCAAAGGGTTTCACATGCTAGGACTCTAAGCAAAACAAAGCAAACTCCATAATCCAGCACTCATCCCTGCCTCTGCTACCGCCTTTCACCGTAACCCT
The DNA here is from genome assembly GCF_903992535.2 of Arvicola amphibius. NCBI lineage: Eukaryota > Metazoa > Chordata > Mammalia > Rodentia > Cricetidae > Arvicola > Arvicola amphibius. The sequence goes on along the minus strand of NC_052049.1, from coordinate 128,953,757 downwards.
TCCCAGAGTCAGGCTCTACTGTGGCCCACCTGCAGTAGACATGTCCTCACTGATGTGACAAAATCTCCATCAGAAGAGGCTTAAGGGGGAAGGATTCGCTTGGGCTCACAGTTTGAGGGTACAGTGCATCAGAGAGGAGAAGTCATGGCGGAGGCCGTGGAGAGGGAGCCTGTAGCAGAGGCCCCTCACACCTGGACAGACCAGCAAGCATAGAAAGCACAAGAGCAGGGTTGAGCTAAATCTCTCAAGGCTGAACCAGGGGCCAAAGGTTCCACAGTCTTCTAGGACAGCAGCACCAGTCTGGAACAAGTATTCAAACACACCAGCCCATGAGGAATGTTTCAGGCCAATCACAACCAGACGTGGACCTCCAAACACCACTCAAACACCACCCCTTGCTCATCTGTGCTCAGGATCAGAACGAACCAGCACACCGTCCACAACTCCTGGTTTCAAAAGAGATGTTCTCACCCCTTCCATGGGAGAACCATGTAGATGGCTCTCCTTGGAGCAGCGCTCGGTGTACAGAGCCAACCCCATCCCTTTCTGAGTCATTCAAGGGCACAATCCTCTGAATCCTCGGCTCCCTTAATGAGTATCCAACTCTTTGTCCTGTAGGGATGTGACTGATCTTTCAAAGGCAGACTGAATCCTAGCTCAAGCTACCAAGTCAATTTTTCTTAACAGTTGCTCAAATATCCTGTGATATATGAATGGAACCAGAACTCTAACTTAGAGCTCTAGTGTCTATTTTTTTCACTTTAAGTAATTAGTTTGTTAATTCTTGGAGAATTTCTTCTCTGTCTACAATTTATTTTGCTCATATTCACCTCCACTCCTTTCTGTTACTTCTCCCTAGATCTACCCCATGATCTCCATTCCCTCCCAAATCCATGACCTTTTTTTAAAATAGATAACCCACCTAGTCTATTGTGTGCTGCCCGTATACTCACGGGTGTGGGATTATCCACTGGAGCAAGGTCAACCCACCAGGGGTCATACCCTTAAAGAAAGCTGACTCCCCTCTCCCAGAAACCATCAGGAATTACTAGCCCCTAGCTGGGGTGCATGGAGGTTTCTAAGGCCCCTCCAAAGCCCTATTATCTCAATGGGATCCTCTTTGTGAAAAAATATGCATCATTGTATCAATATTTGAGGATAGTGCCTTATCTTAAAACTTCAGAAAGATAGCAAAGAGTTTGCCCATGTTTGTACTGTGTGTTGTGATTAAGACATTTTCTAGCACCATTATATGCATAGTTTACTTTTAACTATATACAACTGAGGAGAAGAGAGTTTACACACTGCCTGAGGCTGCTATTCTTAGGAAGGCCCCTTGCCTGGCATGTGGGAACTTGACCCATAAAATGGATATAAAACTTTCCGCCAATAATAGGGACTTCTCCCAGCACCTACAGGGTTTATATGTACTCAGTGGTTCTCTCCAAATACCTTCTTTCCTTCCGAGAGTCTACAATCTGGCGCCTGCGAGGCACTGAATGCTTATGTGCCTAGCTCCAAGTCTAACCCCAGAAGTCTTTTTTGAGCTTCCAATAGACAATACTTCACATAGGTAGACTGATCTTGCTGGAGGCATTCAGGATGTCTGTCCTGATCTCTGAGGAGAGGAATTTTAGAAATTTGCCTATGGCTGCTTCTGATTTCTCCCCATGTACCCTTTCCATTTGATGAACTTACTTTGCATCTTTTCATTGTTCTTTGTCAGGGTCCAGCCATATGGGTTTATATGTTCTAGGGTAGGGGCAGGAAGATTAGGAATGTTAGGCAAGAGGAACAGAAATACAGAGACATAGGATAGTACCAGGAAGACAATACAGTGAATACTGAATGTACCCATGTTTATTTCTTATGATCTTTAAATAGACCCAATCTAAGAAGGGGAAAGAAAGCAAAAGACATCATATAAGAAACAAAGTGATTACCATCTTAATACCCAAAACACCAAGTAACAACACCCTAGGTCAAGATATCTTTGTTAGTAGCCATATCTTAAGTTAAATCTCTTGTCAGTAACCTTGAAAGAGCAAGAATAAGCTTCAACTTTCTGACCTTTAGTCAAGGTAAAATGGGTCTACTTCTGTGGGCTCCCACATATCCCTCCCTTTTAAATTTATTTAATAAAGCCTGTGCTTCTGCTACAGGAGACAACTATGCCTGGCTTAAGTGGCCTTCTTCCACTTTCCCGACTTATCCATCATTGATACATACGTGTATGTCCTGCCTTAGATTGCCTGAGGGAAAAAAGATCTTACCCATCATTGAGTACCAGCCTCTGTAAATAAAGGGTTAAGGGAGAGTGCACAGCTGGGCACTGTGTACTTCTGAGCCAACTTTCCATTGAGAGAGTTCACAGATAACTAGATATGAATATGCAAGCAGATAATGCTTTGCGATATACATGCTCCTATGGCCACAAAATCTCCTAAGAAAGGAGTGGAGGATGACCACTATGGGATGTCCTTTTTATATTGGTCTAGGATGTCTTTAAAAGTTTTTAGCTGCATCAAAATCCAAATTTATCTCATTAAACATATCAAATCTAAAGACTCATTGACATTATATTAAATTTTTCTCAGACAAGCTCTAACCCTTTTCTAATCAGTAATATCTTCATGTTGAACTAAAGCAGTTACAACCATTAACAGGTTGATACTATAATTCTAGTATGAAAATTAACAATAAACACACAGATTTAATTTAATTTAATTCTCTTAAATCTGTTCTAATCAAAACAAGAGAAGGTTTCTGTGATGGGTGAACTATGAGTCTTTTTTCTTTTCTATAGTCCAATTGTATTGCTGCTTTTAACTTTCAAAGATAAGTTGGAACTGTCCCAGTCTCTGAGTAGCAGCAAAACTTTTATGCCATTCTTCCTCATTTCTGAAAAGGGGCTTCAGTCACTCTTTGATTCCATAATAGTGTTCCAATGCTTTAACAAGTCTCTATCCCCAAGAAGGGAAATTTTCTGAGGTCTCAGTTCTTAGCAGTTGAACATTATACTGGCAAAAATGAGTTTTGTGTCCCAAGATATAGTATGGATAAACTGCCAAACATTCAGTTAGTGTTCTTGGAATAGCTCCAAAGTAAACAGCACTCACTAAGGTTTGAATGTTTGTGCAGTAGGTTCACCAAGAAGCTGGGAATTGCCAACCATCACCATGATCCTTATTCCTTTCTCAGACTGCAGCGTGACATTGGAGGGTCGGGAATGTAGGTTCAACAATCTCACTCTGACTCTTCTGTGGGGGCACCAGTGGACAGTGTCATCAGGACTGGCATCCTTCTGCTGCACACACCAGACCAGTTCTTCCAGAAGCCACCGTGCCTCATTCTCTTCCTGTGTCCTTGATCCCATATTAAAACAGGTTCGGGTCCTTTCCATAATACAGTGCAAGGGTTTTTCTGTTTTTGCTTTAGCAAAGGTCACTCCGATGCCAAACTCTATCCATGGCAGATTGCTCATGGGTATCCATATACCAGAAATTTAGAGTAAAAAGGGCATGATTTAAGGTATTATGTGTGTGGCAACTGAAGGTATAATTCTCCATTTTTATCTTTTGAAGTTATGTTTTCAGGGAGGGAGCCATGGGCACACTTCACAGTTCCTTGTCCTTGAGGATTATAAGAAATGTCTGTTTTATGTTCAATATTCCACTGGGAACAAAATTGCTGCAATGCTTTAGTAACATACCCAGACCCATTATCCACCTCTATAATTTTAGAAATTTCCATATATGAAAATCATTTTAAATATTGAGTTATTACATGCTTAGTGGCTTCTCCAGTCTGTGCAGAGGCCATTAAGAAACCTGAATATGTATTGACTGTCACAAACACATATCTTATTTTGTCAAATTCTGCAATATGAGTAACATCCATTTGCCATAAATGACGAGGAAGCAAGCCTTGAGGATTTACTCCCAGATGAGGTACAGATAAATATTGTGGACATATATCATATTGTTTAGTAATCTGATTAGCAATTTCTCTTGTTAATCAAAATTGTTTTCTTAAATTTTTACTGTTTTGATGATGTAAAGCATGTGATTACTGAGCATGCTCAGTCTGAGATAAAGCGATTGACTAAGTTTCTCAGCTAAGGCATTACCAGGAAGATTTGAATGTGCTCTAATATGACCCACAAAGCCTGGCAATTTTGACGAATGGCATCTTGAATTTGCAGGAACAGCATCTTAACCTGATTATTACTAACCCTAATAGATGTAACTGTTTCTATTACCTGAAGAGCTTTAAAAATGGTACTGACTGTCTCTATATAAATCAAATGCATTATCTGCATAAAGCTGAATACTACAGCATCAAGCTGAAGCTAAATTATTTGAGCTGAGGCTGGATCTGTTTTCACTACATATCCTTTACCACCAGTAACATATGCTGCTCTTCCATTGGAAGAACCTTCTGTAAAAATTAGCATAGCATCCTTTACATGATATTCCATTACAATTTTAGAAAAAATAATGTGCTTGTACAAATTGTAACAATCAGCTAGAAAAAGATTACCAACTTGGCCTATAAACTGAGAAAATTCCATTGCCTAAGAATCATTATTTTGAAATAACCAATCAATCTGTTGCTTAGCATAAGGAATGCTGATCACATTAGGTTCCCTACCAAAATATCGCCTACATTCCACCTAGCTTTTCTCTGTTAAATAGGCCACTTCTTCAAAATAGGGGTTTAAAATCTTGACTGATGAAACAATAAGGTGTATCTATAAAAGAGAACCAGTTTGCCATACTCACTGTGGGAATGAGTTCTGTAGGTTATATATATGCTTGTCAAGGTTGATCATAATTAATATAATGTACCTGATGTTTCTGTATTGCATATTCCACCTGTTTCAGTACATGTATAGCTGTCTGTAAGGTGTCTGTTGGAATCTGAGTCACTGCTCCCCCTAAGAATTTCACTTAATGGCTTGAGGTCTCCCGTATGGAATCTTAAAAAAAATATGTCTCAATAGCTCCTCATAATCTCTGAAAATCATTCAGAGTCTGCAAGCTATCCCTCCTAATTTCCAATTTCTGAGGTTTAATTTCTTTAGGATATAACATACGACCTAAATACTGGAAAAGTGGGTGCCTCTTCACTTTCTCTGGGGCAATAGCTAACCCTACATGGGTAAGACTCTACTGAAGTTGCCCATGTGTCTCAAGTAAAACTCTTTCATTTTTATGTTCAAGCAAGGTATCATCTATATAATGAATAGTATAAACTTGTAGAACTTGATCTCTAACATTTTGTATAGTCTGAGCTACAAATTTCTAGCATAATGTGGCACCATTTACCATACTCTGAGGCAAGACATCCCAAAGATATCTTCACAATGGTACTTTGATATTAATTGATGGACTACTAAATGCAAATCTTTGACAAATCTTGTGGTACCAAAGGGATGGTATAAAAACAGTTGTTTAAATCTAAAATAATCTTATAGGTATCTTTTGGTATAGCTATAGGGGAAGGCAATCCCATTAGTTGCATGGTCTCATTAACTTCTCTTAAATCTTGCATCAATCTCTAGTTCCCTAATTGCTTTTTAATTACAAAAATAGGAGAATTCCATGGAGAATTGGAGGGTGTAATGTGACCATTATCCAGCTGTTCCTGCATTAACCACTGGGCAACTTGTAATTTTTCTTCTCTTAGAGACCACTGATTTACCCATACAGGCTGTCATTTTTCCAAATAATCGGGTCTGCATGGAGTGCAGGCTTTTCAGTGACTTTTCCTAAAAATACCCTAATCCTGCCCTGGGAGGCCTTTTGCTAGGTATGATAGGATCAATCCTTCACTCATTCTTCTTGCCCAGACCTTGACTGGGCAACAACCCTTCGTGGAACATTTGATTAGCAATAACTGTTGGGGGATGTAGGTGGAGGCTGCTCGTTTGTTCCCAGATGACCAGACCTGAAATAATCACACAGAAGCTATATTAATTGCAACACTGCTTGGCCAATGATGCTAGCATATTCCTAGCTACCTCTTACATCTTAAGTTAACCCATTTCTATTATTCTGTGTATTGCTACAAGGTTGTGGCTTACCCGGTAAAGTTCTGGTGTCTGTCTCCTTAGGCAGCTACATGGGGACTCTGCCTTATTTCCTCTTTTATCTGCTTTGAATTCCTTCCTTGGTTTATTCTGCCCTCCCAGAGACCAAAAGCAGCTTCTTTATTAACCAATGATAATAAAACATTTACACATATGATAATAAAACATTATGATAATTTACAGCATACAGAAGGGAATCTAACAAATGTATCCCCATTCAGGCCATAATGTCTCAGTATCACAAATTTACAGGTAAATGAGAAAACAATGTATGGCTGAAAAGTTCCTTCTTGACCCTCTCCATCTCTTCATGAAAGCTGATTGCTACTTTTTTCAGGATTGTGAGTTTGACCAATCCCTTGTAATCGTGTAATAGCCCCCATGTTAGGCCATTGATTGGCAGTTATAACAGACACCTCTGCACCAGTATCCAGAAGATCAGAAAACGTTTTTCCATTTATAAACAAAGTGAGCTGGTTGCTGTGGACCCATGGCTTTTAGCCAATAGGCATCAGATGAACCAAATCCAGCCTTTCCTCTCTTACCTCCATTAACTTGATTTCTAGCTTGCATTTTAGAAAGTAAAATTGATTGTACAAATCTCTGGCCTGTCTTTACCACAGAAACTCCATTAGGTGAGTGAGTCATAATCTTGATTTTTCTTTCAAAATCAGCCACAATGACTCCAGGAACAAGAAGAATCCCTCACATAGTAGTGCTACTTCACCCCAATATTAATCCTACAATGCTTTTCGGTAAAGGTCTACTAACCCTAGTTGGGGGAGCTTGCATCCTCATTTCAGGAGTTAGAACTGTGTAGATGGAAGAGCTGAGATCGAGTCCTGCACTGCCTGGAGTTGCTCTGCAAAGGTCCTGAATGGATTTCCTTGTGGGGGAACAAACTGCTAGATCACCCCATAGATTTGTCTCAGGGACCCTCTGCTCATTTCTCAGCAGGGGATTCCCTTGGGCATCTCTCTTTGACCTGCATTTGTTAATCCAGTGTTTTCCTCTCCTGCATCTCAGGTACAGTCCCAGTTCCTTCCTCACCCCTGCGCTTACTTTCCCGTCAGGACACTGCTTGATCTGACATCCCATAAGACCATATCCAAAGCAGCTTCCAGGAGGCCCTGTAGCCCTTTTTCTCTCTGGTCTTGATTTCTTTGTTGGGAGAGAACATCTTTAACTGTCTTTCCCTGTAAAGCAGTGGTTATTGCCAGTCCTGGTGTATACAAAAGACCAATATCTGAACAAATCCAAGTATAATCAGAGATAACACCTTTCTGAAAGGTCTTGAAGCAGTTTTACATATTGCATTAGCATCCTGAAAGGCTAGTTGTATAACTGTCAAATCTCCAATCAACCTATCTGGTGCATGCATCATCCTGGAGATGAAGTCCTGAAACAGCCTGTCTGGTCGTTAACTTATATTAGACAAGTCCTCATTCAGTTTGCTCTTTAGAAAACTGGAGTTTATTCCTGGCCTTTTTGGCAACTGCATTCATTTGGGCATATACTGCTATATCAAAGTTTAACTGCTGATTTGCCCCTGTACAAGGTTCCTCACCTACAAGCATTTGATAGAAAATAGGAGTTTGTTGGGCCTGATCTCTCTCAGCTGTGGCCTGACATTGTTCTGCAAACTCAGTTTTCCAGAACAGACAGTCCCCTCCTGACAAGCAAGCTTTGGCCAACTGTTTCCAATGCCCTGGGGGCAGAGTTTCTAGAGCCATATTCTCCAGAAGCATCTACATAAAGGAAGCTGTAGGGCCATATTGTGTACAAGCTGCTTTTAATTCTTTGAGTAATTTGAATGAGATTGGCGTATGCATCCTGACTAGATTTCCCTGAACATCTCTTTGCTCCATCACAGGCAACATTTGAAACCTTTGAACATCCTCCCCTCTGCAAGAAGCCCCTCTAATGCTAGCTTGCAAGGGAGACACACAATTAATGCTAAGTGTCTGCCTTGCTCCTGGAGGTCTCTGCACTGTAGACAGATCTAAACCAGCTATTGCGATAGGAAAAGAAGTACTCTTCTAGTAAGAGGGGATTTGCAGAGTTTCTAGTTTCTGTGAAAGTGATGTTACCAACTCTTTGAAGCCTTCGAGTTGCTGTTGAATCTTATTAGCAGGTCTCTGCCTCTCAGCAGAATCAAGGGAGGTTAAAACTCCTCATTATTGTGCTTAACGGTGCCTTTCTCTAAGTCATCAGACTTGAACTGATCATAATCACCCAGTCCTGTTAATGCTTCCTCAGTAGGTGCAGAGGGTTTTGTTTGTCTTACTTCTAACTGGCTGAGGTGGAAGTACCTCCTGCTGTTCAGGATTTAAATCTAGACTCTTCTGTATAAGCTCCCAGAAGCAAAGAGTATCTGTAGAGATGCTTTCAGGCCTATATTTGTAATAATGTCGTTGGATTTTTACCCCAATTTCTTTCCATGTGTCTGCGTCCAAGGTCCCATGCTTGGAAAACCAAGGGCACAGCTGCTCTATAAATTCTAAAACTTTCTGTATTTGTTACTACTGCTGCCTTTAAGCTCCTCGAGCCTTTAGAATATCTCCAAGCAGCTGTATAGACATTTGATTGGTTTCTCCCTTCCCCATATCTATAATTATTATTTACAAATATTTACTCCTGAAATTTTCACTTCACCTTTCACCTTTTACTCCTACACCTGAGGTGTCTTATTCATCCACCCGTTCTTTCCTGTACCATTGGTCACACATCCGGGTGCCATCCGTCAGGGTCCAGCCTCGACGGGCTCATACATTCCAGGGTAGGGGCATGAGGATTAAGAATATTAGGCGAGAAGAACAGAAATACAGGGACATAGGATAGTACTGGGAGGCAACCCAGTGAATACTGAATGTACCCATGTTTATTTCGTACAATCTTTAAATACTCCAATCCAGAAAAGGGGAAGAAAGCAAAAGACTTTATTTTTTATCATTATACAAGGAACAAAGAAAGGGATTACCATCTTAATACCCAAAACACCAATTAACCACACCCTAGGTCAAGATATCTTTGTTAGGGGCTGGAGAGATGGCTCAGTGGTTAAGAGCATTGCCTGCTCTTCCAAAGGTCCTGAGTTCAATTCCCAGCAACCACATGTGGCTCACAACTATCTGTAATGAGTTCTGGTACCCGCTTCTGGCCTGCAGACATACACACAGACGGAATATTGTATACATAATAAACAAGTAAATAAATATTTTTTAAAAAGATATCTTTGTTAGTAGCCAAACCTTAAGTTAAATCTTTTCTCGATAGTCTTGAAGGAGCATGAATAGGCCTGAACTTTCTGGCCTTTGGTCAAGGTGGGACAGATCCAGTTCTTTGGGCTCCCTCAGTTCTTGGTCATGTGTGTTCATGTGTGTGTGGGTACATGTTTTCAGGTGCCAGTACATATGTATTCATTATCATGTGGTAGCCAGAGGTAAATCTTGGTGTCATTGCTCAGAAACTGTCCAGCTTTGGGAAATATATATATATATATATATATATATATATATATATATATATATGTTAAGGTTCATCACTGGACTGCAGCTTGTCACTTGCTTAGACTGGCTGGCCAGTGAATCCCAGTGATCTATCTGTCTCGCATAGTTTTTAAATGCAAAACAAATTGTGTCAATCCAGCTCAGAATTTATTGTGGGATCCAAATGTCCCACAAATGTCTGCTTTGTCTCCCTTTCATCAATGCCTTCCTTCCTGATCCTTCATTTTCTTACACCCCTGACCATCTTACTGTTTTTCAATCTGCTAACTTTAGCTCAGTTCATAGCTTTTCATGTTTCCTGTACCTGCTGTCTAGAGAGCTTCCCCAGGAACACTGTGTTCCTCTCCACAATGATACAGATCTCTGGCCACATACTTGCTCCCTGAAAATATAATGGTAATTAATGCATTTAGTTTTTCATTATCTCTAAGATAATTAAATCAAAATGCTATATCAAGAACGGAGTCTAGAAAGCCAGCAGATAAAAGCAATTATCACCAAGCCTGGGTGACCTGAGTTCACTCCCCAGAACTTACACAGTAAAAGAGGAGAATCAGCTCCTGTATATTGTCCTCCGACTCCCTTCCACATGTGTGTTGTGGCAGGTCCACGCTCTCACACTCGCAAACATGATAAACAAATACATGTAATAAAATTTTCTAAAACCTGTATCTATCTTTGAATTGGTCATTTGTCTTATTGCTGAGACAAAACCGCTGATGGAAGAAGAGGTTTGTTTGACTCACCCTTGTAGGGTACAGTCCACTATGGCAGGCATGGAGGTGGGAACATGAAGAGACTGTGGATTGCGTCCTCCATCCAGAAGAGACTGTGGATTGCGTCCTCCATCCAGAAGCGACTGAAGGACATGAATACCCATGCCCAGTGCCCTCTGTCCTTTCATTCTGCCCAGAACCCCAGCCTGTCCAATGGTTAAGGCAAATTCTCTCCCCTCAGTTAAACTATCTAGATCCCTTACAGACATACCCAGGTTTTGTTTCCATGGTGATTCTAAGTCCCATCAAGTTGACAGCCACAGTGAACCATCTCAATTTTGTTCATCAGTGTTCTCTGACCCCTGAAGGAGGGTCCAACATGTAGAACCTTAATAAATGCTTGTTGATTGGCTCTGAAACAACAAACAGGACTTCCTGAGTATTTGCTGTGTACCAGAAACTGGAAAGAGCAGTCTTTCTGAATCCCCAATGAGCACAGCAGCGTTTGCCTGCTATTTAGTCTCATTTTATGGATGAGAAACTTCACCAGAGCAGATGAAGATACTTCACCATGTGTTGAAGTGTACACAGCTACCATGTGACTGAACTGGTCCTTGACCCCAGATAGTTCTCTCTCCCAAGCTCCTGTCCTGGCTGCTGAACCCCAGTAACACAGCCTTCCTACTGGCCCATCAGAATAATTTTCAGATACCTTGTTCAAGAACGTCTCATGTGAGGGAGCTGGAGAGGACTCAGGGGTCAAGAGTACTCATTGCTCTTCCAGAGGACCCAGATTGAGTTCCCAACTTCTACATGGCTGCTCACAACTACTTTTAACTCCAGTTCCAGGGTATCTGACCCCCTCTTCTGACCTCCACAAGTACCAGGCAGGCATGTGGTGCACAGACACACATGCAGGCAAATCACTCATACACATAAAATAGACATTTTTTTAAAAAAGAAATTTGCAGGTTACTGCTGTAAAAGCTACTAACACTGTCCCTGAGTGTTGCAAAGGCCATCATTGGCTAGAGAGGAGCTGTGACCATCTCTCAGTCTCCAGAGTTCCTAGCTGCACCTGGGAAGCGCGCTGCCTCTGGAAAGTGGGGTGTGTGTGTGTGTGTGTGTGTGTGTGTGTGTGTGTGTGTGTGGCCAGTGTCAGCTGCCTTCCACAATCTCTTTCCACTGTTTCCCATTATTGTGTGTGTGTGAGTGTTTTGCCTGCAAGCATGTCTGTGTACCATGTTTATGCAGTGCCCATGGGAGCCAGATGAGGGCATATGAGCCCCTGGACTTGCAGACATTGTGAGATGCTTTGTGGGTTACTGGGAATTGAACTCACATCTTCATGTATTGACTGCGGATGGGGATACAAACAGTAGGGAATTGGTGGGGGTGGTAGAGGGACAGAGGGAGAGACTACTGGGAGAGAAAATGGGAATTGGGGGGCATTTGGGGGATGAGGTAGAAACCTAGTGCAATGGAATCTCCCTGGAATCTATGAGGGTGACCCTAGTGAACTCCTGGTAATAAAGGATACAGACCCTGAACTGGCTGTCTTCTGTAACCAGGCAAGGTTTCCAGTGGAGGGACTGGGACACCAACCCAGCCACAGAACCCTCTCCCTACAATTAAACTACTTGCAAGATGTGCTAGGATAAAGGTGGAGCATAAATTGTGGGTGGGAGTGGCCAATGACTAGTCCAACTTAAGACCCACATCATGAGAGACAGCCATCCCTGACACTACCTGGAGGGCCAGGAACCAGAGGCTGGATAGCCCAGAGACCTGGGATAGAACCAAACATGACTGGCAAAATAAAAAAGTCAGATTTCTAATGATGGTCTGCTCATAGACCAGAGCCTAGCATAACCATCATCAGCAAATCTTCATCCAGCAACTGATAGGAGCAGATACAGAGACCCACAGCCAAACATTAGGTGGAGGTTGGGGAATCTGGCTGAAGAGGGGGAAGAAGGATTGTAGGAATCAGAGGGATCAAGGACATCACAAGAACATGGCCCAAAGAATCAACTAACCAGGACTCATAGGGGCTCACAGAGACCAAAGCAATAACCATGGAGCCTGTATGGGTCTGACCTAAATCCTCTGCATATGTTATGGGAGCACTAATTGTCTCTGACTCTTTTGCTAGCTTTTGGGACTCCTTTCCTCCTACTGGGTTGCCTCGCCCAGATTTGATATGAAGATTTGTGCCTTGTAACTTGTTATGCCATTTTCTGTGATATCCCTGGGAGGCCTGCTTTCTTCTGAAGGAAAACAGAGGAGGTGTGGATCTGGGGGAGCGGGGAGGTGGGGTGTGAGGTCTTGGAGGAGAGGAGGAAGGGGAATAAATATAAGAGAAGATTAAATTAATGAAAAACTAAAAAGTGAAACTAAGGCTTTAAAAACATTGCAAATTTACTACATTATTGATAAACTCGGTTGCGTACCCTGCAATCACTGTGCTCAGGGCTTCTGAAGCAGCTCTGCCAACTTCTGTTTTCATCTGAACAAGGTCAGTCTCACTTCGATGACTCCCGTCCTGGCCAGGGTGGGGCCATCTGTGCTGGCACCTGGCATGGAATAAGAGAATCCCCCAGCAGAGAAGGCAGGGCAGTTTAGAGCACTGCAAATTGGTTTTTAAACCACTTTCAACAAAGCCGGAAAACTCATGGCTCACCCTGCTTAATAAATCTCAGTTAAGCTCAAATAACCCTCCATGGTAGCTTTCAGCTGAGGCAAACTTCCTGTGGCAAGGACCACGCCGAAACAGAGTTCATCTGTCCTAGAGATGGATAACCTCAGGTGAAGGTTAACTTTTAGCCCCTGGGTAGCTGCCACTTGGTGCTAGTAGGTAAGCACACCCTTGTTGTGGAATATTGGTGTACGACGTGAAGATGTAATGCTGTGATTGGTTTAATAAAGAGCTGAATGGCCAATAGCTAGGCAGGAAGTGTGGGTGGGACTTCCAGGCAGAGAGAGGAAGTAGGAGGAGGAGATCGAGGCACAGAGGAGATGCCCATGATACATGGAAGGAGTTGGACATACAGAATAAAAGGAAGGTAAAAAGCCACATGGTAAAATGTGAATTAATAAAAACAGGCTAATTTAAGTTATCAGAGCTAATGGGACACAATTAAGCTAAGTCTGAGCTTTTATAATTAATAAGTTTCTACATAGTTAATTTGTGAGCTAGCAGCCCAAAGGAAAGCCAGATTACACCTCCACGGACTGGAAGAAAGCCATTGGGATATGGATACTGACAGAGATGGGGAAAGATGACTTTTGGCCTGTAGGAGGAATCCGGGAAAGGTGGGTAGTCTGTCGGGGATATAGCCTAGGTATGCTTTTCTCGACCTGGAAGGAGCATCACTCCTACCTTATTTTTTGAGACAGGGTCTCTCCCTGAACCTGGAGCTTGCCTGGCTTTCACATGGGTGCTGAGGATAGAACTCAGTATTTCAGGTCCAGAAAACACTTTTATCTACTGAGCCATGTCCCAGCCCAGAAGCTGGCTCTTCTGACTTTTCCCATCTAGGCTGTAATGTTGGGCCAACATTTTCTTACTGTCTGTGTTCTTAAACTTTCACTTTTCTCTTTCTACCTTCTCTCATTTTCTGGAAGGGAAGGATCCTTTAGCCTGCCCCAGAAGCCTCCTGGAGGTATTGCCTCAAGCTAAGGCACCAATGAGTCAACACTACAAGAAGCCTCTCCCAGGGAGGAGCTGGAATTGGTGAATAGCACTCTCCTTCAACAGACAAAGCTGAGGGATGTGGTAGAGGGTCCTCGAGGGTCCATAGCGGTAACCACGCCCCAACATACTCTTTGTCAACAAACCTGCAGTGCAGCACTCTCCTCCAGAGCCAAACTGCTCCCATCTTCAGGAGTCCTGTTGTGCCTGCTGACAAAGAACACAGCTGTTCCTGGGGGCTGTTCACCCTCACTCGTTGAAGGCGGGCAGATGGGGGATCATGGAACCATCGTCTGAGATTCAGCACCCTCCTTCCAACCAGTTACAGGAAAATCTGCTCTGGTTGCTTATGACTCTGAGGTGGGTGTGGGAGGGACTAGAGGCTATAGGTGGAGGTAATAAAAAAGGGGGCTCTATCTATGTAGGAATGGGGAAGGCATCATTACAGCTGGGGGCAACAAGACTTCCAGTGTGGTGGATGCTTTGAAGTTACCTATGCTCCCACCCATAACCCTCTCACCTACTGCTCTGTAAGTGAGTCCAGGGTACTCATGGGTTCTCCTGGGTGAACTTCGGTGAATTGTACCTTGGTTTGTGGTTAGGACCTTGGGAGGAGGGGTAGGTGTTGTTCATGTTCTCCTGGGGAAAAAATTTTAAAGACATCTTCCTTCGATGTGTCACCTTCTCACTCTCTCATGTTCTTGTTCTCCAAGACTGATGAGAATTTCTGATTAAGGAGCTAGAACATAGTAGGTCTGGATCTAAATGGTCTTTTCTATTGTTAGCCTCCTTAAAATCCATGTGTGGCCCACCACTGTGTTTGACCTAATATCTTTAAGACTTAGGTAGAATCCTCTTTTGGGGGAGATAGGGAGTATACACACAGACCTCTATCTCCCACCACCCCAAAGGCTAGCACTCATCCAAGAGCATCTGTGACCCATAGCAGAGACTTCCCTGCTTTTCTATAACCCACCTGCTTGATGTTCCCACTCATGTATTTTTTCAATGCCTTGATTTATGTCATTCCTTGTCCTGTTCCTATAAATACTTCACTATATGGTTACCACATTGGAACATGGCACTGGGGGTAATCTGACTTTGTTTCCTCAGGTCACGGTCATTCCTATTTGGCTTTAGAATTAACCTCCCCCCACCATGCTTTTGAGATGGGAGCTGTGATTCACACCCATGTAAATGTTATCTAATCAAACTTTTATCTCCAGATTGGACCCAAGCAGACTCCGTTTTTGGAAATCTGCCCTGCCAGCTGACTTCTATATACCCCCAGCCATCGGGAAGAAGGAAGAAGTCGGTTTCCCTCCAGACACAAGTTGGATTATATCTCAGAAAGCTAGATGTCACAGTTTTGGTCAGGGCTTCGTTGACTGCCCCAGTGTCTTCAGTGTGGGGGATGTCAACCCACACCACATGTGTTAGAACGAAGCTCCTGGTCACCATCCATGAGGACTCCAGGTGGGTCCGTGTTAGCCAGGCAGATCTGTATAAGGACTAGGTCAGTTCTTCATGGAGTGCCTAGCAGGGGGCCTAACTCAGAGCAGATGTTCTGCCAGATTTCAGTTCCCTTTTCTCTTTGACATCTATCAATTTTTAAATGCTCTTAGATCATTTCATCAGTGTGGTTGGGCTCATAACTCATAGACAGATGCAGCTTGAACAGTTCTCTCTCTAGATGACCACAGGCATATGGTTCGTCAGTTTCCCAAGGGTCTTTGCTTCTCTTCTCTTAGGTATAGATTAGAAATAAACCCCAGGAGTGACTCTGGATGAGTGGGCCATCTACAGAGATGGGAATGTCTTAACCATAGCTGCTGATCTGTTCCTGCTCACCCCTCCCGATGATGTCAACCCCAGGTGGTCAGGCTTCTCAGGCTCCCAAAGACAGTAAGAACCCTCAGAACCCCTAGGGGAGTTCCTAAAGGCAAAATTGCTTTAAATGGGAGCTCTGGAGTCAGCAGAAAGACAGGCTTACTCCTCGGTCCCAGAACAGAACCCATTGTCTTTGCAGAACATTGGCTTACCTTTGCCCACACCCTGGAAGCACAGAAGCATGACTGTTTCCTGAGAAGGCTTCCGAGGACAGGGGCACATGTGTTCTGCCCACTCATGCTCTATTTCCCCATCACTCCTTCCTTTGCTATCCATTAATGGTAGATCCACATAGCAACACCACAGCCAATGGCGGTGCACTGTGTGCTCCTTCTCTGCCCCGCAATGTTTCCTTAAAGAAACTCACACCTGGAAATGGAGTTTCTCAGATGATTCCTGGATGCTTTCCAGAGGAACCCTAGCAACATGTACATATACACTTTTACTTTCCAACATAGCAACAATTATTTCCTATCTTTCTTTAGCCCTGGGACCAAGTTCAATAAGTATTCAGGTGACAGTCTTCTGGATTTGAGAGTGAGCGCACAGGAATGATCCACACATGTCATTTCCACGGATACTGTGAAAGTGGGGGAAGATCCTAGAGTTACCTTTAAAAGAAAGGCATTTTAAGCTGTGGAGGTGGGCGAAGTCTCTATGGAAGAAAACAGAGAAAATAAGAAAGAGACAGATGACGGCACCATGCCCTTAAAAGTGGTGATTCTATATAATTTGCTCCCAAATTGCAGCACATTCAAAAGAGACGGGGAGCCACTGTGGCTAAAGAGTCAGCATGTGGATGTCACATGTAGGGGTTGTCACATGTGGAAGTCACATGTATGGCACTGAACATACAAGAGCACACGGTTCTCCTCACACCGGAGTCAGTCTGTTGAGGGGCTGCTGCTGGTTTCTGCTGCTGCACAGCCTGACACCAGATATGTGAGCATGGGGCCTGAGGATCAGGCAGTCACTGGAGGCAGCCCAGTGAGAGGGTCAGACAAATATCATGACAGATGACAGACCCCTAATAACTCAGTAAGAACCAGGCCTCAGTTCCTGCTTCTTGAAACTAAACGAGACAATTTCGAGGAAGACACAGAGAAAGGGCAACCAATCGCCCATGCCTTTGACAGCGAGGGTGTGAAGACCTCGCTACTAGGCCTGGGCTACCCCCTCCCCCTCATTACCTTAAGGCAATAACCAAATAAGGACAAAGCCTGGAACTTGTCCAGACTTGCCCAAGAATGTAAAAGCTGTAGCCTTAGCCAACCCCTGTTAGCCCTAACCACTTAGAAACCGACTAAGACTGCCACTTGTGTAAGGCAATCCTAGAGAGAATGATCACACTGCTTTTTGAGTTCCTTTAGTAGTATAAAAGCCTGCAAGCTTTTCTTGGAGGTCGTCATTCACCATTTGCCTTTGTTTTGGATGCACAGCCCCAGCATGCCGGTAGATCTCTTCCCGAGATAATAAACACTCTTGCTGATAGCGTGCGTGGATGGTGGTCTTTCGTGGGACTTCTCCAGGACCCTGACATCCAGGACATAGTACCTTTGGTAGCCCCTCCCTGGAATCCCTTAGTGAAATTAGGTTTCTGGAACTTGTTGTCTTTTATGGCTAGCCAAGACCTACCCCACTCTTCTCCTTTCATCCTTCCACGGGAACTAGGGAGGGATAAGAAGCTAAAATAGATGTGCACCTGCTAACCAAATGTCCAAGAAGACTTGGACACTTAAGTCATCAAAATAATCAGTTATGTCAACTGTTGAGCTAGACTTACGGTTCTATGATAAACATGCTTTTTTTCTTCATATGATATTAAACTAATCATCCATATAATCTCCCATTTTAATTTTAGTTTTAGAAAGGGAGGTAGAGTAGATCTCATGTAGTTCAGGTTAGCCTCAAACTCTCTTCATAACTGAGGACAGTCTTGAACCTCTGATCCTCATGCCTCTACTTCTCAGTAGATCAGGTGTGTACCACCAGGCCCTGTTTACATGATGCTAGGGACAGAACTCCAGGCTCTGTGTATGGTAAACAAATGCTCTGCCAACTGAGCTGCACCTCCAGCTCCTTAATGTTCCCTTTGTCTCCTGCCCAGCCCTTCTATTCTATATCTCCTGAGATTTTCATTCATATTTGCAATAACCTGAATAAAAAGCTATCTCTTAGTCCCAAATAGCTATTTCAGCCAGTATCTAGAAGAGCCTATATAAATGGAGGGCCGTGTAGTGCCCTCCCCTTTGACTCCCTAACCCTGGGTAACCTGGACTCCTCCCAACCCCACTTCTTCCTGTTTCAGACAAGACTGAAAAGTTATCCCTGAATATCCCTGAATCAGGGTGGTTTACTCTGGTTCAGAGAAACAAGGCCAAACTGTGTGCCAGAGGTCTCTAATCAAAGTTGGTTAAAACTAGTTTAAAGTGATTCCAAGCAGGTCAAACCCAGCTTCTCTAGATCCAGAAAGCTAGCCTAAACAGGAAATGTGGTTCTTGAAGGAAATAGATCAGGTTCAGCTCAAACTGGCGGATTGAGACTAGATAAACCTGCATCTGTCTGACTCTGTAGATTGGACCTGGTGAGGGCAAAAGCAGTTCTAAAAGGAAGCCAGCAGGGCGTGGGCCCCATGGCTGCCTTATGTTAGAAGTAAAGGGTGTGAAGTAACTTTTACAGAACAAACAGACTCTGAATGGAACTCATTCAAAATCACATCTATCAGGGCGGAACTGCTTTAAACTGCCTCACATCAGCTCTGGTGTCAACAGCAATGCCCCAGCTGAGTAGAACCGGCATGGGCCAGTTTAGACCAGGTGGATCTGGCAGAATTGCCATCTGGCTTCACGAATACTTCAATTATGTATTTATTATGGAGGAAAGACATGGTGAGATTGCTGATGCTATACTACATTATACCTGAGGATGGAACTTGGAACTTCTAACATGCAAAGCACACACTCCGAGCCTCACCCTATGTCTTATCGTCTGCATTTGTTTTCATAAATTATTGAAATAAAAAGTTACCTATCAAGGTGCATTTATAGGAGTCTGGTCTCTGGACATTCCAAGGAGACCAAAATCCATGGGTGTTAATTTCCTTGTATAAAGAAAGTGATACGGTATTTGCATATTTTCATGTGCATCCATATGTAATCCCTAAATTAAGTCTAAATCATACTTAATGAATATCAGTTATGCAGATAGTTGTTATAATCTGTTTAGGGAAGGACAGATCAGTATAGACAACAATTTTTTTTTTTTTTTGGTTTTTCGAGACAGGGTTTCCCTGTAGTTTCTAGAGCCTGTCCTGGAACTAGCTCTTGTAGACCAGGCTGGCCTCGAACTCAGAGATCCGCCTGCCTCTGCCTCCCGAGTGCTGGGATTAAAGGCGTGCGCCACCACCGCCCGGCTAGACAACAATTTTTAAAGGGAGACTTAATTTATCTTTAAGTGTGTGTATGTGTAGTCTGTATTGGAATCTATGCATGTGTGCCCTGGAAGGCCAGAAGAGAGCATCACAGGATCCTTTGGGCTTAGGTGACAGGTGGACAGGTGGTTGTGAACCCCTGATATGGGCGCTGGAAACTGAACGACAGTCCTCAACCACTTTCCAGTCCAGATACACATTACTTACACTATTATTTCATACTGTTGTTGGTTAAATCCATAAAGGTAGAACTCATGGATATAGAATTGTTTCTAGTTGTTTCTCTCTCTGACCTCCCTATAAATTTTTCATCCAAAGTCAGATGTTGGGGCTGAGGCTGGCAAGATGTTTCAGCAGGTAGGACAGTCACTTGCTGCTGAGCTTGACACCTGAGTCTACTCCCTGGGAACCACATGGTGAAAGGGGAGCCATGCCTCCTGAAGATTGTCCTCCAGCCTCCACACGTGCACTATAATGGCCCTATCAATCAATCACTGTTATTATTTTTTTTTTTCACAAGTAGCTCTTAGCTGGGTGAGATGACACATACCATAATCCCAGCACCAAGAAGCTGAGGCAGGAGCTATAGCACGAATAATGAAAACCCAGAGGCAGAAACTGGGGCTCAACCTGAAGATCAGAAAAGCAAAGCAGTCAGACACTGGCTCTTACCTCTACCTCAGTCTGAAATAGAGATTCATGAATCCTCAGAATGAGACTGAGCTAAGACCTGTCTCCTCCCATTTTATATTCCTCTCTTGTGCTGGGATTAAAGGTGTGCAAACCACTCCTCATCCTCTATGGCTAACTAGTGTGGCTACTGGGATTAAAGGTGTGTGTCACCACTGCCTGGTCTGTAAGGCTGATCAGTGGGACTGTTTTACTCTCTGATCTTCAGGCAAGCTTTATTTATTAAAATACAAATGTTATTGAATCTACTTTTAAAAAGCAGCTACTAATTTTAATTGTTTTACATTGGATTGGATTTTTGTATATTGTATACAAATTTTGTATACTGATACAAATTTGAGATTAATCTTGTTAGAACATACTGTACATATATTTCTAACTTTGTTCAAGGTATTATACTTTTACAACTCAATTATCAATGTAATGCAAGTTTCTAGTCTTTGAAAAGTATTATTACCAACTGTTTAGGATAATAAGGAAATGCAGGTTAGTAGTTAATCATCTATTATAATTGAACTTGTAGTCATATTACATATATTTTAAAGATTAAACAAAGACATATTTTAGATAGACAAATCATTTTCAAACACTTCAGAGATCTATAGAATATGGTATTTAAGATATTTTAATAACATAGGTTTTTTTTCTTCTTTTTTTTTAATGACAATGAGACATGTCTGCCCTCGCAGTACCAATCTACTTTAGAGAAGATGATGGACATCAAAGAAACTCCACATGGAGTTTGCTTTCTTTGTGGCAAAAGTAAGCAACTGGGCAAGGAAGTGCCCTTGCCTTGACTGATGACAGTGTGCTGTTCTAATTGGACAAGCAGGACACAAAAGAAAGTGACTGCCAAACATTGTCAAGACAAAGAGGAACAGCCCTTCAGGATATCCTGCTTCACAGAAAAGTCTGTCAGATATACTGGGCCTGTAGGCTAAAGATGGATGTTCCAATGTTGCAGAGGGGAACTTTGGGTTACTGTTTAGGCAGCCAACTATTTTTATCATTTATCACAATTTTCAGAAGTCACTTGTTCACACTTCCTGCTTACTCAGTTAATATTATTTCATTCTTGGGTCTCTGAAGTAGTTGAACACTAGATAGTTATAGTTTTCCTTGTTTACCAGATGTAGAAAGCAAGTTATGATAGAAAGTAAATTAGGTACAAGACTTTGGATTTCCAAGATAGGATAGATATGGATTATTTTCTCTGAATTTGTCAAATGCAAATGGACTAGACATTGTTGATGTATTTATTGCCTGTATATATTATATATAGTCATTGTACTTATTGTATATAGTTTTCTCATATTAGTTATAGCCTTGTTTTTATTTTAGACAAAAAAGGGGAAATATAGTAATATTTCATTTGTATTTTGGTAAATAAAGCTTGCCTGAAGATCAGAAAGTAAAACAGTCACACTAGTTAGCCATATAGGCTGGGCAGTGGTGGTGCACACCTTTAATCCCAGCATTAGAGAGGAATATAAAATGGGAAGAGACAGCTCTCAGCTCAGTCTCATTCTGAGGACTCATGGAAGGAGTCTTCCATTTCGGTCTGAGGTAGAGGTAAATGCCAGGAGCTGGCTGCTTTACTTTTCTGATCTTCGAGTTGAACCCCAATTTCTGTCTCTAGGTTTTTATTACTCATGCTACCGAGGAGGATCACAAGTTCCAGGCCAGTGTGGGCTGAATACTGAGACGCTCTTTGTTTCTCACCTAAAGGCTCCTTAGTGCTTTAGCACATAGCTTTTATGTCCACTGACCTCGAGATTCCTTTTGTCATTAGGATACATATCCCTCAAGTCATTTCTTACACTGTTTACCAGCCCAAGTTTTAATCAACTTGGGAGCAAATTGTTTGCTTAATAGCAATTACCCCTCTCCTCTTAATTATCTAGAGATGATCTTTCTCCAGAGGAAGAAGAGACTGTGTCCATGCGCTGGCTTTCTCAGAGAGTTATTTTTGGGAAACTTTTTCTTTTCATGGGAACAACACAGTTGAATGACTTCATCCAAAGTAATTCATGAGGCGCCAGGCTCTCGAGAGGGCACATTTTCAAGAGGAAGTGATCCCTCAGGGTCTGAGAGGACACTGTGTCCCTGGGCAGAGTCACTGTAAATACATCAGCCACTGCTCAACAGCCTTCCATAATCTCAATACACATGAAGTTCTGATAAAACCCTTTCTTTCTTTCTTTCTTTCTTTCTTTCTTTCTTTCTTTCTCTCTTTCTTTCTTTCTTTCTTCTTCCTCCCTCCCTCTTTCTTCCCTCTTTCTTTCTTTCTTTCTTTCTTTCTTTCTTTCTTTCTTTCTTTCTTTCTTTCTTTCTTTCTTTCTTTCTTCAAAGAGTTTCTGAACCAAATCATCCATTGCAGGGACCTTGGTTGCTCATGTGGAGTCACAAACTTCAAGGCTGATGGCTAGGGTGAAATGAATTCAGAATCATGCTGACCACCTAGGGTTCACAGGTTAGTAATGATACTTTTTTTTATCCAAGAGGCAGAAAGAAAAGATATAGAGACTGGACAAAGTTACAGTATAATCCAATTCAGATTAAAAACCAAAATGGAAAGATAATTCATATGAATCACAATATAAATGTGTATCTTTCCCAAACAGAAAGAAAATATTAAACTTTGTGTTTGAAAACCAGATACCCACCTGTTCTCAAACCAGATCTAATCTGATCCTACGTGTTTAAACAATTCTCTGCAAATACAATTTTTCTTTAGTTGTTTAAACTGGTTGCAATTGAATTAAAATGAGAACTGCCTTTTATGGTCCCAGAGTGACCTTCAGGAAGGTCAGGTCTTGGCCAGACCGAATAAAACACCCACCTCTGCTGGGTGGAATCCCCCTACCCAGCGCAGCCCCATTTCTCAGATAGCAGATTTGCTTCTGACCAGGCTGGGAAAGAGTCCATCTTTTGCATATGAAGCCCCAAGATGTGCCACATACAGTCGAAAGAAAAGTGTATCCTGCTGTTAGGTGGGTGGGCAATAAATGTCAGTTAAATCCAGATGGTTATTGGCATTCTGCTTTTTTCTGATTTCCTGTCTGTTTTCACTATTATTGAAAAAGAAGGTATAACTCTGTAGCGCTATGGATTTGGCATTTATCCACTCAGTTCTATCGTCAACTTAGCACCACCTAGAGTCATTTAGGAAGAGGGGACCTGCAGATAAGAGTGACCTGTGGCCATATCTACAAGAGGTTGTCTTGATAGATGGGAAGGCCAGCCCACTGTGGGCAGCACCATCCCTAGGCTGTATCCCTAGAAATGAAGACAGAAGACACTATAGGTGGAGGGAAAGTAAGAACCTTCAGGGCACCACCTCTTGCCCAGAAGAAATTCTAAAAAAATTTTTCACAGGAAATGAGATGGCAGAGGGACACTTGAAACAATAGTAGGAAGGAAGGAAGAACAGTTGATGCCATAAACATTTAGAAAAATCTAATTCATCTAAAATATATGTGATGGGGGAAGATAGAAGTTACGGTCTTAAGTCAAGTGATCCAGGAAGTGATGTCTAGCACCCTGGCCTTTTGTACTGGTTAGAAGAAACTCAGCAGCTCTCTGAATTTTGGAAGGCTTGTGCATGGACATGCATTCACTATGGGCAGACGCTGTTTTTAGGATCTGACCACCAGATTTGTCAGTAAAACAGCAGATATTAAAAAGTCAGACACCACTACCTACTCCCTATAGAACTCACTTTACTCAAACATTTCTGACAGAGAATGATGTAGCCACGTTGCTTCGTGATTATCCTGCCTCAGCACAGTTCTAAGACTATAAGCATGCTCTACCCTGGCTAAGAGACTCACTTTAAATACAAGTGTGTGTGCACGTGTGCACACGTGTACACATATATACCATGGTGTGTCTACACGTGTGGATTAGAGAACAACTTTCAGAGATTACTTCTCACCTTCCACTGTGTTGAAGCAGGGTTCCTCTTCACTGAGTACTCTGGGCTGGCTGACCTGGAAGCTTCTGACTGATTGTCCTGTCCCCATCTCCCATTTCACTGAAGGAGTATTGGGATTACAGACGCTTGCCATCACATCCGTCTTACACAGGCTCCAGGGATCCAACTCAAGGCATCAGACTTGCATGGGCATGCTTATACCAGCTCCAGCAACCTCCCAGGTTTGGATATGTAGTTGTTGATTGACAATATTTTTCTTTTAGCACTGGACATAGAACTCTGAATTGACAGATCTTCCTTTCAACACATGAAAACTGTTGTTCTATCTTCTTTCTGCTTCCAAGGTTTGCTGTTTAAAAAAAAAAACTACAGGCATTGGAGTTATGGCTTTTCTGTGTGAAATGAGCCAGTTGGTTACTTTTAGAAATATTTTGGTTTTGTCTTTCATCAGTTTTATTTCTAATGTGTGATTCATTTGATTTTATTCAGTTTTAGATTTGTCGAGCATCTTCAACTTCCCTGTTCACTTTTTGTGGCTTATATTTCTTTTCCCATTCAACACCTGCCCACTTTTTCTCCAGCAGTTTAATAACATAAATATTTGATACTTTGATTTTCCCCCCATGGGTCTCTGAGGCTCTGTTTTTAAGTTTTCTTTTATTGTTCGGATTAGATCGTTTCTACATTTTCTTTCTTCTATTTTTGTTTTTGTTTTGGTTTTTCGAGACAGTGTTTCACTGTAGCTTTGGAGCCTGTTCTGGAACTCGCTCTTTTAGACCAGGCTGGCCTCAAACTCACAGAGATCCACCTGCCTCCACCTCCTGAGTGCTGGGATTAAAGGCATGCACCATCACCGCCTGGCTCATTGCTGTATTTTCTAGTGATATATCTTCAGCTTCATTTGCACTCAATTAACTGTGTGTGTATGTATGTGCACATGAGCGTGTATGCATGCATGTGTATGTGTGAGTAGTGTGGGGTGTGTGTGTGTGTGTGTGTGTCCACGTGGAGGCCAGAGGTCAATGTAAGGTATCTTCCTCCAACACTCTTCACTTTGTTGTTAGAGATTGGGTCTCTCACTGAACCCAGAGCTCACCATGTTTACACCCTGTGAGCCTAAGGAGCTGGTGCTGGGATTATAGGTACACAATGCTGCACCCACCTGTTTGTTTACCATTTAAACGACTTTTCATTCAGTAATTTTCATCATAGTTTTCCTATCCCCCAAGCCCTTCCAGAGCCTTCCCACCTCCTACCCACTCAACCTCATGCTTTCCCTCTCTCAAATAAAACTAAACAAAACCCCGAAGTAAAACATCCAAACAAACAATGAGGCCAAAATACCCAATCAGAGCAAAACAAGACAAGAATCACAAAGATGATAACATGGAGTCATTTTGTGTTGGCCAGCTGTTTCTGGGCATGGCCCCTTCCCTGGATGGTGACAGTGTCTGTCACCCCACTGGAGAAAACTGTTCTTTCCTCTCCCAATAGGTATTAATTGCAAGTGGCTTCTTGTTTAGGGATGGGACTTTTGTATCCTTTTTATCCATGCTGAGATGTTGTCTAGTTTAACCTGAGTCAGTCTTGTGCTGCACCCCACTTTTTACAAGGTGCTGGGTCACACTTGAATCCTCATGCCTGCTGAGCAAGCACTGAGTAACTGAAGCACCTCCACTCATCAGTAAAATTTTAAGTTAGTGTGACTTTGTAATTCTAAATTTTTCCAGTTAGTTTGTCTTTAAATCTTCCTTTTTTGTTGCTGTCTTTTATTAGAATGTTGTGTCTGGCATATTCCCCTTTATTTCGGGCAACATGGTCATTCTCACTGCTTTCAGATGTTTTACCTGATAATCCTCACATCTGTATGTACTACATACATCTGGGCTTCTCTCCATTACCATGTCAGGACCTTAATGGTTGCTTATATGCTGAATAATTTTGAATTATATTGTTGTGGCTTATTTAATTTAATTTTTATCTTGTTTCCCCCCTCTGTGGATAATGTATGTTTGTGTGTGTATGTGTGTGTGTGTGTGTGTGTGTGTGTGTTCCTGTGGAATGCAGGTGTATACATGCGTGATCATCACTATGGCAAATAAGAAGCAGAGAGAGGCAGGCAGGAAGGTGTGGGACAAGATGTACCAGGCATAGACATGCTTCCAAAGACTTATTTCCTCTAACAAAACCCAATCTCCTAATACCCCATTCAGTATGAACTCATCAATGGATTAATCTGTCAGGGATGTTAGAACCCTCGGGATCTAGTTACCTCTCAAAAATTAGGTAAATTAGCTGTGGGCTAAGCCTTTAGCACATGAGCCTTGAAGGAGGAGGAGGAGGGAGACCACTCTGGTTGAATGGAACTTTGATTTATTTTCTTCCCCAAACTCTACAGTCTGTCTTGTTGCGCATGACCACTTTATTCATTCCTTCAGAGTTTATAATGGCGTTGGTTATCCTTTCTGATGCCATCTCTTCGGGAATTGTGCTCTCTTTTTGCTTTTGATTTCTGTTTTGTCTTTGAGACAGTGCCTCATTGTGTTGCCCAGGTTGACCTCCAAATCCTGGGCTCACGAGATCTCCTTGCCGCAGCTTCCTGAGTAGCTAGGGCCACAGGCACTAACCACCGTACCTGGCCTCCTTATGTTTTGTAAAGCACTGGTGAGCCACTTCAGGGAGTATAGGTACTTGCTGCTAAGCCTGATGACCTGATGACCCCCCAAGACCCACATGACAGGAGTGACTTGATTGGGGAAAATTTTTCTCTGTCCTCTTCACCCATGCACATTCATGCAGATGTAAAATAAATAATACAATACATATGATAAATAAATTAGTCATTCAGTATGTGGGAAATGATCTTCATTTATCTAAAGGATAAACTCTCCTCCTCCAGAGTTTCACTTAGAAAATTCTAGGGACACCAATAGCTTATTCTTATAGCCTGAAATGACTGGGTACTCCATGTAGAGGGGAAACTAACTGATTTTTCTATGACTAACTAGACCTAGGGCCTGACTGCTTGTCACTCAAAAAGCAACAGTTGGAAGCAAAGAGTCAGTGGGAAGGAGATCAGACTCATCTGAGAGCCAGCATCCTGAGATGAAAGGGCTGTTGTCCTCCAAAGTCCATCTCTCTGAACTTATTTACAGAACAGTGTGTGAATGGGGGGTATATGTGGGCACACATGCACGTGTGCATGCTCATGTACACACGGAAGCCAAAGGAAGAGACTGAGAGTCGGCCCTACCACCCTTTGTCTTTCAGACGTGGTCTCTATCCCAACCTGGAGCGAGGCCAGGAAGGCCCAGCGATCCTCCTGTCTCTGTCGCCCACAGTACTGGGGTTAGAACCGTGCGCATGGCCACACATAGCTTTGTGCATGAATGCTGGAGTTTTGAACTCAGGTCCTCAGGCTTATGCAGTCATTACTCTTACTCTCTGAAGTAGCTCTCCAATCCCTAACGAGGTTTCTATAAGGAGGGAAAGAGGTGCAGTAAGACTTCATGTTGAATATTTGTCTTTATTGCCCAGGGCACGAGCGTCTTTTTTATTCCTGTTGTGGGAGCATCTTAATCCAACATCCTCCTGGGACTAATTCCTGGATCTTCTTTAGCAGCCGTGGTACTCTTCTTCAAGTTAAACCTTACAGCAGTTTACATATGTTGTGTTAGTTAATGCACAGGCTTAACAAATAAGGAAGAGATAGGACATGAAGCTCTCCAGGTGTTCTGGGTTCTGTAAATCAAAACAGATTACTCAGCAGCTCCCGTCTTGGTAATTATATTACAAGGGCGTGTTAGCCTAAGAATGGGGAGCAAAGGGAAGGGATGGATCGTGCAGGGGTGACTCTCACCAAGGATCTTCCTATCAGAAAGTATGTGGACTTGGGGATAAGCAGCTCTCCCACTCTGCCTACAGCAGCCGAGCATGCTGCAGTGTATTCATTTCTGGTACCATCTACCCTGAGTCAACATCAGACCCCAGCAATAAGGTTTGGTTTCACAAGACTGTCTCCACTTCCCGTGCCAATCACAAGTCTGAGTAGCTGTAGATCAGGCTTTCCGTAACTGCCTTCCACAGGTTCAACAGTGTTCTAAGGTGGCTTTCAGGACGTGGAGAAATGTTGTATTAAGTTTGCAATCTCACTGGACAGGGTATATACAACAGCCAGGTCAAGAGAAACAGAGGCTCCTGCCCATGGAAACAGGGATGCACCATCTTCCTGGCCTGAGAATTCAGTCACCAACTCGGAATCTCATTGAATCTGTTGTTCAAGGCCTTGTCTGAGCTCACTCAGCCTCTCTATCTTTCCACTTCATTCCTAGAAGTTTTCAGGAAGGCTAAAAGTTCCAGCCTTCAAATCATTGGGCCTTATTAGTGACCATCCCAACC
This sequence comes from Arvicola amphibius, assembly GCF_903992535.2. Classification (NCBI taxonomy): domain Eukaryota; kingdom Metazoa; phylum Chordata; class Mammalia; order Rodentia; family Cricetidae; genus Arvicola; species Arvicola amphibius. Next base: position 128,925,399 of record NC_052049.1, on the reverse strand, counting down.
TCCGGCTATCTAGGGGCCCTTCCTAAAATCCCATTAGTCTAAACTTGAGTGTGTAAAAGAGGCCAACTACAGATAACAAAGAACACCACTACTCCTCAGGGATTTCCCAAGATTTTATGTGCGTTGTGCCTGAAACCAAGAGCAAAACCCAAATGTTACCCACGTCATCCTGTTTCATTAGACTCTTCCCAGGTGCACACCGGTAACCACAGATCTGGGGTGGCAAAGACCAGAAGATCTTCGTGGCTCCATGGCCAGTCTATAAATCAACAAGTGTCAGATTTAAGAAGAAACTGTCTTAAAAGCAGGTAGAGAGCAATTACAGAAGCCAGCCAATAGCAACTGCCAGGGCACACATGGACGGGCACACACCCAAGTCAAAGCAGAGTTGCCTGCCTGTGCTGATGGCCCACAGGAGCAAGGTGAAACCAAACCTTTCATCTGCTCTTTGAGGAATGGGAGAGATAACAGCATTCTTTGTGGATTAATACTTTCGAGAAGAGTGGCATGCAGTCACCCCATGTCCAACAGTTGGCTGTGTGTGCTGTTGAACTGTCCCCCTGCTGCCATGGTCAGAGGACAGTGACTTTGAAATGAGGAATTCTCTTCCGGCCCTTTGCTCACTGTAAACAGAGCCGCTTGGCTCACCAGAACGCTTATTCTAGTCTGTGGACTAGAGTCTGGACTGATTTTAGTGCTGACAAAAGCCAACCAAACCAATCAACAAATGAAAACCCAACTGTGATTTCCAGTTAAAACTCTGTGCTTTGCGCGTGATCTAGACACTGACTCCAGATGAGATGATGGGTGGCTGTAGAGAATGAAGGAGAAAATGGTCACAGGAGGACGGCATGTGCGGCCTTGGCAGGAGATGAGGATGGGGCCTCGCACAGAGCATGTGTCCCCTGCCAGCTGCCACAGGCCCTGGGTCTGTGGTTTTGGCCCTGTCCTCTTCCACTTATGCCTCCACTCCTTAGAGCCTGGTGAGTTCCCCTAAGCACCCCTTTGGTGTTACTTAGGCCTTTAGCTGGGGTATTTAGCTATCACAGCAGCAATGACTTTTGGAACAATTGGATTGCCAGATTTTATTTACAAAGATTGTCATATTTTATTGTAACAACAGCTGTTAAGAGTCATAGTGTTGAGTAATAAATTCCAATCTCAGTAATTTAATACAATAAAAGAACCAACAGAGGTTGAGGGTTCCAGGCTCCTCCCAGGCCTCTGAGACTCAGGCTAGACAAGGCGCACACAATCCTGTCTCCACTGGGAGCGGACATCATAAACTGTACACTGATTTCATTGTATATTGATCAACATTTTTTGAATAAAAAAACCAAAGAAACCACATTACTGGTCCAAAGCACATCACATGACTGCCTTTAAGCTCAAGGGGACAGGAAGGTGAAATCCTCTCTTGTCACTGAGGAGGAAGTGGGGAGCCTCTGTAAACTGACCGTATCCAAACAACAAGAGACACTCTTGCCACTTGAGAGCTGGAAAAAGAAGCAAATTCTCAGATTCTATAAAGTCGCTTTTTCCAAAAGCTTGAAAAGTGAGTGGAGCAAGGATGACAGGCACGTGTTCTCTTGCACACTCACAGCTGGCAAGGATCACAGACATGCGTTCTCTTGCACAAACACAGCACAGCAAGGGTCACAGGCACAGGTTCTCCTAGCACACACCCATGTCTTGCATGACTCGGCACCTCCTCTTCACAAACCCTTCCACAGAGACGCCTTTATTAGCTTCCCGGGAACTCCAGATGCTGACAAGGACTAGTCTGACCTCCCAATCAAAGTTAATTTTGTGAGAATGTGTTTCCCTCCTCCTCTTGCAACAACCTGCAGGAAGGAAGGAAGCGTGGAAGGAGGCGGGCACCCTTTGACCTGCCCACAACATCTGATTACAGATTATCGGGGTGGTGTGTGGTTTTCCCCCTACTCGGTGTATTTTCTATCCACAAGACCAGGTCAGGAAACATTTGTATCTTAATCGCCACATTTGTTCTTGCTTGTGTTTGCTCTCTGCTTATCCCAGACCCTTTGTTTATCCTTAAGAAAGATCTTGTGACAACCCAAGTACTGCAATATAGCTAAGCACACCATGGACAGATGCAGCGGGGCTCCTGAGAACGCTCAGCAGGAAGGTCGAGGGCTTGAGAGTCTGTTCCCACGTCTCCACTGGAGCAAAGTTGGCAGTGAGTTAGACCCAGCCTTTTCAGAAGAACGTTCTGGAGCTCAGCAAGGTTAAGTGTCTGCTCAAGGTCACATGGTTAGAGCCCAGATTAACCCCAGCTGTTATCACTAGCCACCACCACCCCCAATCCAACTTTGTTTTTCTGTCTCTTCAGCTTGGCAGTCTTGCATCTATCCTTCCACTCCTAGGAACCTGTCCTGGTACCCACCAGACAAAGCAGGGGGCTCCACCTTCTCTAACAGCATCCACAAACCGGGAGAAGTTTTATTGCTTGCAGCAGATAAGAGCAGTGGGGTTATTTCCTCTCAATGTGGGAATTCATTGAAGAGCTTGTATGTACAGAAAGGTGCATGTAGGGGCAAGCACCTTCCTGAGCATGCTCAGTATAGGGAATATATCACTGTTCTAAATGGGAGGGCATTGGGTATTTTCTAAAGGTTAAAAGAGCGCATGTTCAGAAGGAGGAGATGGCAGACCTGGGTGCTTTTGGCCACAGAGTGTAGTATAAAGAACATAGTTTACTCTAGGTGGCCTGCAGGAATGAGTCAGAGTGACTTGGTGACCTTGGCTGGTTCCTCGCGCAGGTGTGTTCACAGTCTTTTAAAGGGACAGCAGCTTTCTTTGTGAAAGTCTGACCGTTTGCCAGGAGAGATGCCCGTGCTAGGTAGCTAACAGCTTGCTGACCAACAGAGGCAGAATAGGTGCCACTTGTTGTGAAGGGGGACATGGGGTGAGATGATACACAAGTAGCTCAGTTGCCGGACTCCAGGCTTTAAGGAAAAATGTTTCTTGGGCCTCAAAACTCTTCATGAGGGCTGGAGGGATGGCTCAGTGGTTAAGAGCATTGGCTGTTCTTCCAGAGGACTCCGGTTCAATTCCCAGCACCTACATGACAGCTAACAACTGTCTATAACTCCAGTTTCTGGGGATCTGATACCTTCACACCAATCCACATAAAATAAAGTTAAATAAATTATTTTAAAAAAAAAAAAAAAACCTCTTCATGAACACACCCAGAAGCTTGGGGAACAGGCTTTCCGAGTTCTGGAAAGACCCATAAGGAATGGCAGAAACTGTAGGTGCATGCTACTTGGCTGGGACTCGGGACAAACCTGGATGTTTGTGGGGAGTGGGGAACAAGGCCTATTGATGCTTTTTATTTTACTCCCAAAGAAGGAAAATAAATAACTTGATTAGATGAAGTATCCTTTACATGAGGCTAAAAATACCCAGATTTAGCTGGGCAGTAGTGGTGCACTCCTTTAAGACCAGCATTCAGGAGGCAAAGACAGGCAGATCTCTGAGTTCAAGACCAAGCTAATCTAGAGAGTGAGTTCCAAGACAGCCAGGCCTACACAGAGAAACCCTGTCTTGAAAACACACACACACACACACACACACACACACACACACACACACACACACACACCAAAACAAACAAACAAACAAACAAACAAACAAGTTTAATGTATATGATATGTATTTATTTGTTTTGGTTTGGGGCAGTTATTTGTTTTTCAAGACAGAGTTTCTCTGTGTAGCCTTGGCTGTCGTGGAACCCACTTTGTAGACCAGGCTGGCCTCAAACTCAGAGATCTGCCTGTCTGTGCCTCCTGAGTGCAGGCATGTGCCACCATCGCCTGGCATGTATAATATTTAAATTTAAGATTTTTTTTTTTAGCAACAGAGTATTACTACAAATATCTGTGACCTTAGGACTTAGAAAGCTACAAGAGGATTACCTCGAATTCAAGGCTAGCCTAGACTACATAAAGAATAAGAGAAAAACTCCTCTCTTACCTCTAGGATTCCATGAGCATAAACAGAAAAGATGGTCTAGGAAGAAGCTGGCCTTGTGCACGGTCTTGTGGTTTGGGACTGGCATCCAATTCAAGGGAAATATGGGAGCTGCTCAGAGTCAGTCCTCAACAGGAGCTCTGTGACTCTCCCCAGAAATCAGCAAGCATGGGAGCTTGGTCCATGACCAAGATGTGGGCTGTGGGGACCTTGTCCTGCAACCCTGATGTGCCACTGTGGGTATATGGCAATCCTCCACACTGTGGTGAATGAAAGACGTGATTTCAAATGCAGCTTGAAATGGTTTTTGAAAAAAGAGAAGCCACATACTTCTTTGTGCATGTCATGTTTTCCCAGATGGCTCCACAATGAGCCATGTAATTTCCCTCTTGCATTTTCTGAGCCAGTGGTAGATCTGGGAGCTGGAAAAGGCTTTGGAAGATGTGTGAGCGGCTTCTTTTTCTTCCAACAGGTGTTGTTGGGCTTCCCGTTGTACCAGTGGGACAACCACAGCTGGAGTGGGCATGTTTTCCTATGATGGGTGGCCAGGGACTGATGCTGACACAGGTTTCAGGACTCCACTGTCTAACGCCAAACTGCTACTTAATAAACAATGACTTCCCAGCTTCATGGACAGAGCCATAGACAGGAAATATTAAAGGGTGAGAAAGAACAGAGGGGCCTGGGGGAACAGTTTGTCAACGGCCTGCACGAGGACCATTGCAACACTCATGCAAAAGCCAGGTGTGGTGACGCACATTTATAAACTCAGTGCTCGGGAGGCAGAGACAGGTGGATCCCTGGGGTTCACTGGCTAGCCACACTAGCCTAATTGGTGAGCTCCAGGTCCCAGTGAGACACTTTCTCTCAAAAACCAAGATGGGGAAAAAGGCAGTTCAGCAGTTAAGAGCACAGGCTGCTCTTCTAGAGGACTTGGGTTTGATCCCCAGCAACCACATGGTGCCTCATAACTGTTTACGACGCCAGCCTCAGAGGACCTAACACCCTCTTCAGGCCTCTGTGGGCACCAGGCACACACGTGGTACACAGACATATGTGCAGGCAAAACACCTGTATGCATAAATAAAATAAGATAAAATTAAATTAAAATTAAAAAGACCAAGGTGGATGGCTCCTGAGAAATAGCCCCAAGGTTAATTGCCATCTCTGCATGCATGCATACACATGTGCAAGTGCACATATATAAACATAAACACATACATGCACACAAAAAAATTAAAATTTACACCGGGGCAGTCAAGTCTAGTGAGGTGTCACCGGCGGTCACAGTAGATGGTCTTTGAAAGCAAGGCAGGGTGGAGGAGGTTGAGGCAAAGTGAAGTCATCAACTCAGACTCCACTCGTCTTCCTGGGCTGCAGTGACTTGGTTTCCTCATAAACTGCAGCTGACCGGTGCCCGTTGGCTTTGCTGCATCTCCCAGGCTTGACTAAACAGCACCCCTTCAACAAGAAAGCCAGCTTGCTACAGAAGAGTAGCCAATGAGGCCGAAGAGATAGTGATTTCCGGCAATGGCAGCTGATTAGCTTAAACACAGCCATTGCTTGCTGGTGGAGCTTCGTCACCCCTCTGGCTGTCTTGGGGGTTGGCAATATTGGCCACAGGAGGTAGAAGAGGCATTGTGTGCAATGGGTGAAGGACAAGACCTTATTAGGAGAGTCTTCCAGGAAGGAGGGAACGCAAACAACATTCCTTTATAATGATGAATTTGTTTTATTTCGCTTTGAGTATGTTCATTACAAGAGAATTGTGGAACGACTTTTTGCACTACTTTGAATATATATATATATAAAATAACAAAAAGGGGGCCTAGTGCCATTCCCACTGGGATTTCATTTGTCTGAAAATGATACAACGTTCAGAAATGGTCATAAGCATCACTGGCATGGAATGGGCTAGCACAGTATAGCTTTCTCCGTTATTTAAAACCATATTCGTCTCTATTTGTTGACTAGCAGCTACCACTTCTCTGGAAGGCTCTGTAATTCATCGTCTGGGACAGCAGGAGCTTTGGGCCCATGCCCAGCCTGCAGTTCCTATTGGTTCTGATGGAACAAGGTCCTAGCCATTGTGGTTATCTCGTGGTTATTAATCTGATAGCTGCATCCCAGTCATCCCAGCTAACCCCCTGCCCCACATCCCTCATTTTCCTCTCTTGTATTCTGAGCTGTGGATACACCAGGCTGCCTCTGCCTCCCGCTGGTCCTTTCTAAGTGACTTTCTTTCTAGAACAAGCTTGCCAGGTCTGTCCCCTCTTACTTGGGTCACTTGACTCATCTTCTCTCTTCCTGCTTCCCTCTAGCACTGCTACTCTCAGTGAGAAGCAACTGCAGAGGGAAGGCTGCCTCCTGGCTGGAAGAGGGAAAAGGAGACATAGTCCGAATGTTTGGAATTCCAGAAGTCGTGCAGTACCAGGTAAGGCCACTTCGCTATCTCTGCTGACAGGATGTGGCCAAGAGAGGAAGAGAGGGCGATAGAAATAGAAAGGGCAGAGCACGATAACTCGAGGTGTGCATGAGGCCTCTGGGACAGTTCATGGGCATCCCCGACAGTCCCTGACAGTCCATCCAAATACCTCGACTCCCATGACTCCAGAGACTCTGGCTGCAGACAAATTAGTCTCTGGTCTGTCATGTAGTCATGTTACAGGTCAAGTTGCAGCCAGCCATAGGCAAGGACACAGAGTCAGTACCGGCACGGAGTCAGTTACTATCCCAGATCCCTGGAAGAAGAAGAGAAAAAGAAGCAAGTTAAGGAGGCAAGCAGGACAGAAAATTTATCCAAAAATACTTAAATTTGATTTGTAGTAGTTTATTTTTAATTGCACCCTTTCTTTATCTTAGGGGAACACACGATACCATAGAGTGTTTATGGAAGGCAGAGGACAACCTTGCTTCAGTCAGTGATAGCCTTCCACCATGTAGGTATTGGGGATTGAACTCACGCCTTCAGGCTTGGTGGCAAGCACCTTTACCTGCTGAACTATCTTGCTGGCCCCCAAGAAATGATTTTAAACAGTAAGTTTATCAGCACTTTAGGAGGCTTTGTTGTTGTTTTTATTGACCCTGACAACATTTCTGACCAAGGCAACTTTGAGAAGGAGGACTTTATTTAGCCTCAATGTGCCAATGTTCTGTCTTCCTCTCCTCTAGACTTATAGCTCAGAGCCCCAGCTAAAGGAACATGCCACCCACATGTGGTCATCCAGGTTGGGTTTTCCTACCTTAATCAAACCCTTCACAGACACAGTAACGGGGTATCTCCTAGGTGATTCTTAATTCTGTCAGGCAGACGAGTTCAGCCTTCAAGCCATGCCTCCTTGTTTGCTGAGCCCAAGCTTGTCTTGCCTTTACAACGCAGGTAAGTTTCCAAGCATGACGATGAAAAGAACTTCACAAGAACCGAGAGGGAGCCTAGTGACTCAGCAGGAGGCTGAAATGAGAGGCTTGGGTGTCTCCTTTCTTTCCACCTTGAAATGCTAGCAGCTAACCACCATTTCTGTCCCTGCTGGGACACAGCCCCTGAAGTACCCACTCGTGCTTGTTCAGAATTGGGAAGTGTGGCCTCAAGAAACATTCTACTGGTAAAAGGATTTACAGCCACACAATAATACTTGGTGGGAAAAGGGAAGCTTACTACTTTAGTATAAATTTTTAAAGTGCTCGTATGCAAAGATCTCAACTTATAACAATGGGGGTTTGTTTTAAAGATATATTTTTGTTTGTGTGTCTGCCGGTATGAATGGTTGCCATGTGTGTGCAGAGCCCACAGAGGCCAGAAGAGGTTATCAGATCCCCTGGAGCTGGAGTCACACACAGATGGTTGTGACCTGCCTAATACGGGTGCTGGCAACTGAGCTCTAGCCTCTGGGACAGCAGTAAGCGCTCTCTTTTAAGTGTTAAACCATCTCCCCAGCTTAATGACTAATTTTGGCTGAATAAAGAGAACTTCTGTGACAAAAGCAAAATGCCTTCAGAATGCCGAAAACTTTTTCTTTTCTTTTTTGGTGTTTTGAGACAGGGTTTCTCTGTGTAGCTTTAGAGCCTGTCCTGGAACTGTAAACTAGGCTGACCTTGAACTCACAGAGATCCACCTGCCTCTGCCTTCCGAGGGCTGGGATTAAAGGTGTGTGCTGCCACCACCTGGATGAATATTTTTAAAAGATTTATTTATTTACTATGTATACAGTGTTCTGTCTGCATGTATGCCTGCATGCCAGAAGAGGGCACCAGATCTCATTGTAGATGGTTGTGAGCCATTATGTGGTTACTGGGAATTAAACTCGGCCTCTGGAAAAGCAGGCAGTGCTCTTAACCTCTAAACTTTTTAAGTGGATCAGGATCAATCCCCGAGAGACAGCCTAGGTCAAGTGAGCCTGGTCACTAACAATGCACTTTGGTTATGTGACATGTTAACATTAGAGGGAGAGGGGACAGAAGGGGGAGGGACAGGAGGGTATTATTTATTCTCCTTTTTATCTTTGCAGGTTTAAGCCCAACATGTCTTCAAAAGTAAAGCCATAAAGAAACCCATGTCCTTTCCTCCTGTGCTGTTCCTGCCACATCCTGTTTAGTAAATAGCCTTTGTCCTTTAAGAATTCTTTATTTCTGTTGGTGCTGGGGATAGACCCAGGGCTCATGCATGCCTGGTAGACATTCTGCCCTCCACTACACCCCAAGCCGTGCTTGCACTCTTTGTTTTAAGATAGTATCTCACTATGTTGCCCAGGTTGGATTCGAACTTTCAATACCCCCTCTTTAGCCTCTTGGCACCTGGGATTATAGGCTTGCACGACTAACCTTGGCTATGTCGTCTTTGTTGTTTGAAACATAATTTCATGCATCTCGGGTTAGCTGCAAACTGGATAGGAGGTTAAGGATGACCTTGAGTCCTGCCCCACCCCCATCATCCTGCCGCCACCACTGGAATACTGGGACTGCGGGGGGGGGGGGCGGGGGGGGGGCGCCTCACCTGCCAATCAGTTTTAAATGGATGGAATGAGTTAGAGTTTGGAGATCTGTCTGATTCACTGGATCTGGACCAGGATTCTTCGAGCCACACTGCAACACCAGGTGCCTCTCATCAGAATGTGTTTGTTTGAACCAGTTGGACGCAGTCCGTCCCAGCTGTACCCAGGTGCCAGGCACTCAAAATTGGTTCTCCTTCTTTGGCCTCATCTCTTGTGCTTCCCAGCTCCCTTCCTTCCTTCCTTCCTTCCTTCCTTCCTTCCTTCCTTCCTTCCTTTCTTTCTTTCTTTTTCTTGGAGGGGTATCTTTCTGTTCCCACAAAGCATACCATACCACACCTACCCCTTGATGCGGCCTGGCTCTAAGGTAGAGTGCCTGCATTCTGCTGCCACCCACCTTTACACACAGGTACACCTGCCCTTTCCCAAACACCCCCTGCAGGCAAGCTTTTGTGGCAGCCATAAGCAAACATGCTGATTCACATCAAGGGAGAGCAACTCCTGTGCCCGGATGTCTCTTCAATTGTTTAAGGTCATCCTGCCCTCTCTGGGAAAAGAGGGACGTTTTCTCTTTCTTGCTTACTTCTCCCAGCTCTAGACACGTGGATTGAATTTAAACATTTTATCTTTGTGCATGGACTCAAGGAATTGGCAGCGGGAGCAACAAGATGGCTTAGCAGGCAAAGGCGCTTGCGGGCAAGCCCGAGGACTTTAGATCAAGAAGGCATGCTGAGTTGTTCTGGTTCTCAGGGAGTTTCTTTCTTAGGGATGTCCTCTAACCCTGGAAGCCAGAAAGAAGGGCTTCACTGAAAACCAACCTTAACCCCGTGGTTGCAACCAGAATGGCTGTTCTTCAATACTCAAGGATGTCCATAAAGCTCCCACAAACTGACTTTCAGGCTCTGGTTCTGTCTTCCTCTCAGCGCTCCCACTGACGACCATGACCAGCCTGGGAGCCCTCTAAGTTCCTCGATCACCACTCTCCAGTCTCTAACCAGCCCTCCAGCCTCTGTCCAGACCGTCCTCCCCTCTCCTGCCTCTTCTGGTGTATGTCTCCTCTCGAGGTTTCCAGGGGTCCGGCAGCATCACGGATTTAAAGAGCCCCTCAGCCCCTGGGAGGTGGGGTGGGTCAGGGCCGGATCTCCCCTATGCGGCCGCCAGGGGGCGGCAGGGGAGGCTGGAGGTGACAGCGGGAGGCCGCGCGGGAGGGCAGGGCGCACGGACCGCGCTCTCCGCCCGCAGACTCTGCGCCTGAATCGTGCGCGCTGGGCACTCGCTTGCCGCCCGCGCACCCGACTCACTGGGGCGCTGCGGGAGCCCGTGCGGGGCGAGCGGCCGTCCATGCGGCGGCGCTCGGGAAGCACGCGGAGCTGAGGAGGCTGACGCTCCGGACTAGCTCCAGGTGAGCAGATCGCGCAGCCAGGCCCGCCGTTCGCCGGAGCCCGGGGCAGCCACACAACCTGGCACGCGTGGGTCTGTTGGGGCCCATGGTCGCTCGGGACGTTGTACCTGCTTCTTCCCTTCTCTTTCCTTCCTCTTTTCCTTCCTTCCCCACTTCCCCTTCTTCTTCCTTTTCCCTTTCTCTTCTGTTTCCTCTTCTTCTCTTTCCCTTCCTCTTTTCATTCCTTTTCCCCTTCCTTTCATCTTCCCCTTCTTCCTCTTTCCCTTTACTCTCTGTCTTCTCTTTCCTTTTCATTCTTCTCATCCTTTCTCTTCCCATTTCCTGGAGGCCTCTTTTGCCCTTACTCACCAGCTCGGACCCTTAACTCCAGAGCCAGGCCACCTGGGGTGGGGGAAGTGGCAAACTAGCCCTTTTGCGTTCTGTTCAGCTCAGAGGGGGAACTCCTGAGTTGCACAGGCTGCGCTTGTACCCCCACCCCAGCCTTGCTTTCCTTTGCTTAGCCTGGGATTGCTGGTGGAGTGTCAGCAGCAGCCCCAGAGCCCCAATCTGGAGCCTCCATCACTTTGGTTTCTAGAAAGCCTCTGACCCCCAGGTCAGGTTAGTCTTTGCAGCCTAGTGTCATTGCTAGCCCAGGTGGACCTGCTGTTTCTGTCAGCCTGGGATACAGCTCATAGAACTGTGGCCCTAATGTGATTGAAGAATTAGCGTTTGGCCAACTTGCTCACCTTGAAGTGGGAGAGATCTAGAAATGAAGTTTCATTTTTTCTTAGAAATAACTGCAGCCGTACGCTAGGAAGCTGATTTTGAGACACCCACTTAGCATGTGGAATTGTGGGTCTAGGGAGACTTTCAGAAGTCCCCCAGCTTTCTGTGTCATGGAAAGTGCACCCCTCATCCGACAGTGTCCCGCCCTTTTGCAGGCAGTAGGGTGCATGGAAGCCTGCATCTGGGGAGCTGATGGAAGGCCATTAGAGTTTGGAGTAAGTGAAATAGATAGCCCAGAATGCCAAGGGATTGTCGTGTCCAGCTTCCTTCGCATCTGCGACACCCCGACAGCAGCTGAGATCTCACACCTTTTAGAGCCACTGTGTTGTCAATGACATTGTTGACGTCTCTGACCTGGTGGAGATGGAATTGACACAGTTGCTGGGCTTGAGAGAATCTTAGCTGGGCCTCTGTGTACAAAGGAGCAAACATTTTAAAATAAGCTGTCATTTAAATGTAGCCCTACTAAATTCCTATAGATTTTTGTTGGCACTGTAGTTGAATTCCTTTGAAAAATGCAATCCTACCCTGAAAATCAATGCGCGGAAGCAGCGAGAGTCCCGGGGCTTTCCCATAAACCTCTGCAGGGCTGGAGCCGGGAATTCCCAAAGGTCCAGCCTCGCAGAATGAATGAGTTTGGGTGAGGAGAACATGAGGAGCCACTGCTGGCACAAGTGATGGCATTGGCCTCACTGTGAGGATGACAGGGCCCTGGGCTGGGCACCATTGCCCCACCCTCACCCGCTGTGCCATGGCGAAGTCTCATGGCCAGGTGTGAAGGCAGAGGAACAGAATACAGTTTGGGAGGAAGGTCAGGGCTTGAAGTTTTTGTTTGCTGAGCGATCTTGTCTGTTGCCCACAGAGTTCCTCTCTACCCTCCACACTGTCCTTCAGGACATCACTTTTATCCATATTGGCTGCTGGCACCCAAGTGCCCCCCCCAGCACCCTTATCCCATCTCCTATATGCATAGCTCATTTATCACAAACCCCTTCCACAATCTTTCTTTCACGATCTCTCAAACTCTTTTCCTGCCCCTACTTTAAACCATGTCCAAATTGCAGTAACAATTTCCCTTCCTGACTACTAGCCTTGGGTGGCTCTCTTCCTTGTAATCCATCTTCTTTCATGCTGACAGATGAATATTTCTGAAATTCTGACTTCACCACATTGCACAAAATCACAATGGCTCCCCAGTATTCACTTCCATTGGATTTTTCCCCCAGCAAATACTTCTGAACATCCACTGTGTGCCAGGGATTATTACTGTGTGATGGGGGCCTATACTGAGCAAGGATGTCTCATTGCCCTCCAGGGGCTGAGAGGAGAGTGGCTGATAAATGACCACCCAGGGAGAGAGAAACAAAAGGGGGTGGGGGAGGGAGGAGATGAAAGAGCGAATATGGATATCCATGTGCATGTGTGAGCAGAGCATCTAGGAGACAGGGGAGGGAGAAACTGAGTCCTAGGCACATGCGGCTTTGAAGACCTCAGCCCCTGGTTGCCTTTTGAGCCAGGAATGAGACTATAGTGACAGATGCAGGGTCTGTCACAAATGGCTTGTCCCCCACCCCTTTCAGGCAAGGGTGCTTAACATGTAGTTCAGGTACTGGAACTTGAGCTGGTCATCCTCCTGCCTCAGGTATTGGAACACCGAGATCATGGGTGTTTGCTACCATGCCTGACTTAGTTGTCCTGGATTATCTCTGTGTGTGTATGTGTATGCGTATACATGCATGCACGTGTGCATTTGCACCTATATGTGTGCATGTGTGCCACACAGGCCATAGAATGTCAATCTAAGTCCCAGGGGCATGCCTTTTTTTTTTCTGTCCCAGAATGGTATAAGCATGTATCACTCTCCAGCCTCTCTTTCTCTTTCTTTCTTTCTTTCTTTCTTTCTTTCTTTCTTTCTTTCTTTCTTCCTTCCTTCCTTCCTTCCTTCCTTCCTTCCTTTCTTTCTTTCTTTCTTCCTTCCTCTCTCTCTCTCTCTCTCTCTCTCTCTCTCTCTCTCTCTCTCTTTTCTTATTTATATCAGAGGGCCTTTACTTTGACCTATAGGAATGAGTAGGGGGGATTGTGAGTTCAAGAGAGCCTCCCTTTTGTTGTTGTTTAAGGGGCCTTGGAAAAGAAGTTTTTGAAAGCTCAACACATCCTTCTCGTCCTCCCCTGAAAGCATCTAAGCCCGGCCCTTGCATCCCAAAGTCTGAACAAGTGTGAAGAAGAAAGATCAGAATGCCTTGGTTTGAAAACCCCAAGCTGGTGGGGGTACAACATAGGCTGTAATCTTCCCACTAGGGCTGGCCAGGCTAGGCTAGCCACAGCCATGCTTCTTCCCTAGAGTGCTCGCTGACCTATGGCAGATTCTCACTTAACAGTTCTTTCTACTTACCCTTCTCCCACACGATCTTCACATAAAGCAATGGGAGAGAGGCAGCCTGGAGGCTGGTGTGGGTTTGAAGCCCCTTAGGAAAAAGCCTGGGCGCAGAGTAGGTGCTCAGTGTCACTTCCCATTTCTCCTGTGTACTCTGACTGATGAGTGCTTGACACAATGGGCACTCACTAAACCTATTCCAGAAGAAACTTGCATCCAGTCTTAGCCCTGTCAGGCGCAGGTTCTGTCTGAAGGACTGCCTGTTATTGCCCTGCACTCCAACCCAGCCATTGAATACACAGCTGCACTCCGGTAATCATCCAGCCGGCATCCCATCTTCTCTCCACTTCCTGTCCAGTTTCCCCTTGGGTCCTCTAAAGGGCACAAACACCAGGTGGGCAGCGGTTTTTCTCCCTGGTGATTGTCATCTTGGGGAAAGTGGCCATTTTTAGTTTTCTTCTCTTTCTTTCCCTAATCCTTCAGTTCAGCAGCAGTAGGTGCTTGTGGTCTGGGAGCCTTAAGGATAGCTTAGGTGGAAGATAGGCAGTTTCTCCCCCTGCTTGGGTGTGGTCCATAGAGTCCTGAGCCGGGCTTGTGCCTCTGTGTCTTGTCCCAGGGAGGGTGGCACTGGCCAGCTCCCAGACACCCTCCCAGGCCCCTTGGCAGGCTGCCTGAGGTCTGACCAGCAGGGAAGACAGAGGTAATGAGTGATTAATGGGTGCCTCATCTAATCTCCTGCCAGGGGAAATGAAGGACCAGTCATGGGCTGGAGGCTGGTCTTGACCTGCTCCAGGTGGGCTTGGAATGCACCCAGCTCAGGATGGGGATTAAGGCTTGAAAGACAAGAGGAAATGAGGTGTTAACCCTTTAGCTGTGGCCCTCCGACTCCTAGCCGGGAAATGGCAGGGGAATTATCTTTAGGCATCTGATGAAAAGCTGGGCATCGCCTTTGATTTATGGCAGGGATGCAGCCACGCGTCTGACTACTGTGGGGATGGTTGTGGGCCTTGACTTTGTGATCATTTTCTTTGAGGTGAGATCATGAGAGAGATGATTAATTTCTGCTGCCTGGGGCTGCATCAACCTCTGGGAGACTGCCTCCTTGCCTCCTCAGAAAGCTGCTGATGCTATCAGCAAGTGGCAAATTTGCAGTTACCAAGAGCGTGCTTTTTTTTCCCTCCTGAACCGGGGGGTTCCTCCAACAGCCTGTCATTTCCAGGAAGATAAACAAAGAAAGCATTTGCCTCCGGGCTAGATACCACCTCTCCCCGATGGAGTCCCCGTCCACTCCTGTGTCAGCAGTCTGTGTGTGTGGAGAACAGAAGGTGACAGCTCTCCAGAGCCTGCTCAGAGTCTCAGTCTAGGTCTCAGCACGCTGTTGGCTTCAAACAAGGTCCTTAACTACTCTGTTGTCATTTTCCCACCTTTAAAGTGGGAGTCACAACAGTGCAGCATACAGCATAAGGGAGATTCGTGACATTGTACGATGCTGTCAGCAGCCCCAGGCTCCTACCCAGGCCATTCCAGTCTTAGCTGTCTCTCTTCTCACCTATCCCACATCACCCCTCCTGAGGACAGAAGCCGCTCCTCCACTCCTCCGCCTCCAGGACTCACTTCTGTGAAGTGACTTAACTCTTTGATTGATCTGGCTTGTTTGACCCCTGACCCCGCATGCTTTAAATTCTGGTTCCACCCTCTGGTGCTGGCCCCATGGCCTCCTGCTGCCCTTTTGATTAGCCCTCCAGCCCCTTGCCCTCTGCCTCCTTGCTAGCTGGACAGAATGCTGGTGAGCTAGATAGTGATGTCAGCCTGGGCCTCTGGTGGCCTAAGCCGGTTCTGCTCTCCTCTGCTCGTTGCTAGCTGTGATATGACCCAGGAGCCCCAGGCCAAGTGGATGAGAGTAGAAAGGATTGCAAAAAATCAGGAATTGTGGAGACCATCTGGCCAGGATGCAAACCCAAGCACCGCCCCCTGTTCTGGCTTCCCCTGAGCTCCCATCACCTCATCCTGGATTGGCGCTGATAAGTTGCACTTACCTAATGTTTGCTAGGAGGACCAGTCCCCGCAGTGGATTTGAGGTCTCCTGGGAGCTGTGAAGAGCTTGCAGGAAGGTATAGGGCAAGCATAGGTAGAGCCATGATGCACATTTTTTTTGTTCTTACTGTTTTGTTCCCTTCTTGTTTGGTGGTAGTGGGGTTTGAACCTAGAGCTTGATCAGGCGGGCCAGGCAAGTGCTTTAATACTGAACTACATTCCCAGTGCTACAGGGTAAGGTCTGAAGTCTCATTGCTCATGTGTATTGGCAATGCAGCCTTCAGCATCATGGAGAGTCCGGCCGGAAGGGACTCTTGTTCACCCTTGTTTCACCTATGGTGCTGGAGTCAGGCCCAGGCCTTTACTGTGCTTCAAGGGCAGAGGCTTCATCACCAGCTGAGAGATGGGGGAACTGCTGTTCAGAGCCCTGCATGAGGTGTTACCTTTACCTGTGTGAATTTAGGTCCTCTAAGGTCAGCCAGACATTATCCTGTTCCATAGCTCAGACAGCGGAGGCTCACGTAGCAAGGGTACAGCAGAGTGACGTTTGAGTTCTACCTGGCTCCAAAACAGAAACTCTTGGAACAAACAGACCAGTTAGTGAATGAAAAACAAACAAGAAACAAAAATCAAGACTCCATCTCATTTATGCATAGTATGCCAGCTGCCTCTAACGATTTGTTTTTTCCTTTGTGTATGCTTATTTATGGTTTTGGTATGTATGCATGGTGTATGTGTGTGTGCACATTCATGTATGTTCATATATACGGATGAGTATGATGGTAGGGTCTTCCTCAAGTAGCCTCCCACCTTATTTTCTGAGGTGCCCTAGTTTGTTTTCTATTGCCGTGTTAAACACCATGACCAAAAGCAGCTTGGGGAGGAAAGGGTTTATTTGGCTTGCACATCCTGATCATTGAAGGAAGCCAGGGCAGGAACTCAAGGCAGGAACTGAAGCAGAAGCCATGGAAGAATGCCACTTACTGGATCATTTAGTTTGCTTTCTTATACCTCCCAGAACTATCTGTCCAGGGCTGGCACTGCTTACAGTGGGCTGGGCCCTCACACATCAAACATTAATCGACAAAATGCCCCACAGACTTGCCTACAGGCCAGTGTGACAGAGGCATTGTCTCAACTGAAATTTCTTCTTCCCAGATGACCCATGTATCGAGTTGATAAAAAAACAAACACACAAACAAAACCAAAACAAAAACCAAGAAAAAAAAAAACCAAACCAAGACAATAACACCCCAAACCCTAACAGAACACAGGGGCTCTCCCTCATCCTGGCAAGTCACTGATTAAGCTGTGCTGGCCAGCAATTCCCAGGCCCCCCTCAGCGTCCGCATCCCCGGCATGGGCATCACTGAGGTGGGCCATCCTGCTCAGCTTTTTCTGCATGTGCTGAGGATGTGAGCTCAGCTCCTTGTGCTTGTTCAGCAAGTGCTTTATTGGCTGAGCCACCGTCTCGCAGCCCCGTACAAGCTCACGTTATAACTTAACTGGTACACATTTGTCTTTTTGGCTAACGTGTGTCTGTGTAAATATTTCCCATATTTAGCAGTTATATAGGAGAGTTCTTTAGCTTGTGTTTCTGTGTATGTTTGTGTGTGAGCATACATACGTGGACGTGGGTGCCAGTAGAGGCCAGAAGATGGTGTCAGATCCCCTGGAGCTGGAGTTGCAGACAGTTGGGAGCCACCTGTTGTGTGTACTGGGAACTGAACTCAGGCCCTCTGAAAGATCAGCAAGTACTTTTAACAGCTGAGCCACCTTGCCAGCCCCCCTTTTAAGTTCTTTTTGGATTCCCATTTCTTGAGTACTGTGAGGATTTCCACAGCCCCTCCCTACCCTATTAGGAGCTAGGTTGTTTCTTAGTTCTTCCCTAATCTCAAAAATCAGCACACCAGGAAAGGCATCCAATTTGCTTTTCTTTATCTATTTCTGATCTCATGTTCTGCCTTGGAAACTGGATCCAGGCCACATGGTCGCCTGGTGGTCATGCTGACCCACGGTACTCAAGAACCCACAGAGAGCACGCTCCTGGAGGCCTGCATGAGCACCAGAAGGCAAGGAGGGCTCATCGCTACCCACGCCTTCCTTCTTACTAGTTCTGTTCTCTCCTCAGGGCTCAGGTTAGAGGAACTCAACACCCCTCTAGCGGGCAGGGGGACACATTGTGGGATGGGGACTTTCTGAATTCCATTGAAGGAAATTACGTCAGTGTTCAGAGAGTTCCTTGAAGGAAGGTGCTGGTGACTTCCTAGATTATGCTCACACATGTTACTGATTCCATAATGGGCCAGACATCCATTCATTCATGCTCCTAACTCCCAGTCCCTACTTGGCACCAGGGAGCAATAGTGTGCATTGTAAAATGTGTGGATTCCAGACTCCACTGCTTGTATGGCTTGGGACAGCATTAGTTGAGAATCAGTTTGTTCTCTTGTACAATGGGCCAATAATCTCCATACATACTAGAAAACATAGTGGAGCTAGCCTAGTGTTTGCTCATGACACTGTATTAGCTTTCTGTTACTGTAACAAAATGCCTGAGGTTATCAACAAAAAGGAATAAGGTTTTGTTTTGGTTCATGACGTCAGAAGTCTTATGGTTGCTTGGTCCTTTTGGTTCTTGTCTATAGCACCACAGAACATAATGGCAGGAACATATGATAGAGGGAGAGTTTCACCTCATGGTGGCCAAGAAGCAAAGAGAGATATAAGGGGTCAGATAGATTCCAATATGCCTACAAGGTTAAGTCCCATGTGACCTTTCTTCTTCCACTAGTCCACCTCTTTTTTTTTTCTTTTTATTTTCCTTTTTTTTTTTGGTTTTTCAAGACAGGGCTTCCCTGTAGTTTCTAGAGCCTGTCCTGGAACTAGCTCTTGTAGACCAGGCTGGCCTCGAACTCAGAGATCTGCCTGCCTCTGCCTCCCGAGTGCTGGGATTAAAGGCGTGCACAACCACCGCCTGGCCTAGTCCCCACCTCTTAAAGGTTCTGCTTTCTCCCAGTAGCGTTACCAACTGGGGACTAAGACTTTTAACATATGGGGCTGGAGAAATGCCCCCAATGCTTAAGAACATGTGTTGCTTTTGCAGAGGACCCCAGTTTGTTCCCAGCATCCACGCTGTGACTCCCAACTGCCTGGAACTCCAGTTCTTCCCGGGGATCCTACAACTTGGTCCTCCCCAGGCAGCTGCACTCGTGTGCACGTTGCCACACATACATGTAATTAAAGATTAAAAACAAATTTTGTAAAAGAAAACACACTAATATGTGCCTTTGAGAGGCACATTGCAGATCAAAGCAGACATGGAGGGTCAAGACACATGAGATGGTGTTTCTGCCTAAGCTGGCGATTCTTACAGCCCTAGGCAGAGGCAGGTGATAGGAAAGTCATTGTACTAGCCATAGTGAACGGCCCAGATGAAAGGAGATGGACTCGGAGGTGGAACTTCAGAGAGGCTGCGGCTGGGAATGGGGGGCAAGACCCCGTGGGGAACCGAGGGGAAGAGAGAGGGTTAAAGGAAGTGGAAGCCATTCATACTTTATGAGATAGCCATATCCTTGATCACCTCTCCGAACCGAGCCCTCATAAGTGAATCTTCCTACTACCCCCCCCCCCGAACGAATGCAAGTGTGTGCATGTACTCGACACAGCACAGCCTCCACACAGTTCTGCTGCAATGTTGCTTCTAGTCCGCAGTATCTCTTAAAATTGCCAGTTGATATCTGGGCTTTGCAGGACACGGATCCCTATTGCACGTGATTAGTGCCGCCTTTTGAGCATCAGTGAAGCCCCAGACGGTCCCTAAATGAAAGGTCATTGATACACTCCAATAGAACTTCCTGTAGGGGCTGGAGAGGTGGCTCAGTGCTTATGGGACCTTGCTGCTCTTGTGGACGAGTGGTGTTGGGTTCCCAGTACCCATCCTGGGTAGTTCACCACTGCCTGTAACTGCAGCTCCAGGGAGTCGGATGCCTTCTTCCTACTTCTTTAGGGACCCGTGTACATGAACATACACACACGAATGAAGATAAAATCTCCTTTAAAATGCTTTTGGGATATTGTGATGGCAATTTCATCATCTCAGCATCCACATCACATGTCATACCTCTCTCTCTCTCTCTCTCTCTCTCTCTCTCTCTCTCTCTCTCACACACACACACACACACACACACACACACACACACATATACATGATATGTTTGTTCAGTGGAGTTTCTTGACTCCTAGTCTAGATTAGCATGCTACTGAAGACTTTTTCCAATTCTAGGAAGAATGACTGTGAGCGTATCTGTGTGATGAGTAACTTGTATTGTTGTTGCATCAGAACACCTGACAAGAAGCGTTAGACTAGAGGAAGGGTTCATCTGGCTTGTAGTTCAAGAGGATGGTCCCACCATGGCCAGGAAGACATGGCGGCTAGTGAGGAGGGCGTGGCAGCAGGGCAGGAAGCTGGATGATCTTACTGCATCCACATCAGGAAGTACCCACCCCCCACAGTAGCCTACTTCCTCTAGAAAGGCTCTGCCCCTCAACAGCTCCACAGCCTTCCCAAACAGCACCAAGTTCAAATATACAGATGTAGAGGGACGTCTCACATTTTAACCACAGCAGTGTCCTAGAGAGTCCACAGAAATCATAGGCATGCCAGTGTCCAATAAGCATCTAGTTCAGTTCGTAAGTTTTAGTCAGCAACTTTGGCTGTTTATGAGCTTGGGTTATACCAACTTAAGTAGTTGTCATAATATAATTTATCATACGTTGAGTTGTTATTGTAGTGAATAAAAAATTATACTTTCAAAATTCTTAGCATCCACTGACTTCAGGAATATATTATACCTCTAAAGAACCAACCAACTGAAGATTGAATATGCCTATATAATCTATATAATTTATTATTATTATTATTTTGGCTTTTCAAGACAGGATTTCTGTGTAGTCCTGGCTGACTTGGAACTCGCTCTGTAGGCAAGGCTTACCTCAAACTCACAGAGATCTGCCTGCCTCTGCATCCCAAGTGCTGGGATTAAAGATGTGTATGCACCATCACTGCCTGGCTCAGATTGAAAATATTATTTTTAATTTTATCAGTATTGCACATGTTCAGACCTTCATTCTTGTCTTTATTTATTAGAGCTATATAGTACAGTGACCGTTCACATAACATGTACAGTACTTGGGGTACTGTCAGTAATCCAGGAATGGTTTAAAATGTACAGACAGCAGGATGTGCATTGGGTATAAGCAAATACCATGCCGTTTCAACAAGGTAGCCGCTTGCATAGCATTTATGCCGTGTGAGGTAGTATAAATACCCCAGGGGTAATTTGAAGTGTATGGGAGGATGTCCATAGGCTATAGACAAATACCATGGCATTTTATATACTTGAGCAGTCTGAATATTATTGGTGGTCGTGGGGATGCGTATGTGCCAGCCACCTCAAGAATATTGATGGATGAATGCATTAGGTGATGTTTTGATTTCTGATTGAAAGGGAACTTATACATCAGTCGCTCATTGTATATGATCCTGGAATTCAGTAGCTCTGACTCCTGATCTCCTGAGGGCCTGTGGGAAGGAATTTGGACTTGATTCTGGCTGAATCTACCAGGGGAGGGCACAGAAGGCGCTCCCAGGCTTGTATTTGGCACATGGTGAATGCAGGATAAACTTGTTCCCTTTCCTCTCAACTAGACTCAAAAGTCCTGTGTTTTTGGTCAGCTCCAAAAACATGCTGAGCCTCTTTGAGCTTGTTTCTCTGGTTCTTTCCACATGCAATAAAGTCACTAACCTTTTTAAATGGAAACAAAAACAAAGGCTTGTTGGAAAGCTGAGTTCTCCGCCCAGGTCACCAGCTCTCCCTTATTGGACAAAATGCAGCTTTGTGTAGACTGCTGGTTGGGGCCCCAGCTCCACAGACCAAGGATCCAGCTGGGTGCAGACCCAGCTCTCTGGCCAGGAGGGGCCTCTTGGCTACTCCCATCTCCCCAGCTCCTGAGTGGATCTTGCTTTCAGAGATTCCAGTGGGCAGGAAAGTAGGATTCTCTCCAGATGGGAGACCACCAGCCCTGAAGGTGACTGTGGGGTTGTGGTTCTTGGCTCCTGAACTTGCTTTCGCTGTATGTGTTGGAAGGAAACTCGACTTGAGCAGGCGTGTGTTTGTGTTGTTTAGGGGGCGATGGCACGTAGCCATGTGTGCTTTCTGGCCTGGGGGCTGGCAGGATCTGAAGGGAGGCAGCTGTTATCCTTTGGCCCATTGTTTCATTGGGCAGGGGGCTGGTGTTCTTCTCTGGCAGAGAGCTCTCTGTTGTGTAGACTAGTGATCTTGGAGTCATGGGCCGTTGGGTTGCCCATTTGACCGCCAGTAGTCATTGCCCATTGCTGTGTCGCTAATTCTTCCTTCCCCCACCCCAGACATGGTTTTTCTTTGTCCTGAAACTTACTCTGAAGACAGGTTGACCTTGAACTCAAAGATCTGATTACCTCTGCCCCCCAAGTGTTGGGATTAAAGGTGTGTGTCACCACTGTCCTAATTCTTCATTCCTCAACGAGCAGTGATTGACTAGATCATCTGTAGGGGACATTTCTCAACTGCGACAGGCCTTCATCCTTACTTCCCCAGCAGCAGTAAGATGTTCCTACCTCCCCTGAGAGCGGTGGCAATGACTCTTACCCCATCCACAGGAATAGACATGCATTCCCTCTTGTCTGCACCCATCTGTGGACTCAGTGGAGGCCACATGAGGAACTGTGGTGTGTGCTATGATTCACTTTTATCCTGTCTCCTCCCCTGCAGCAGGGGAATGCCGATGGAGACTCACTGGAGAACGGGAACTACCATCATCCTGCCCGGAAGTACTGATGACTCCCCCTTCCTCCGTGGAGACCAAATGGGGACTTTGAATTTCTGTCCCCAGCCGAGCCTGATGAGGGAAAAGCCCCTCCCCAACTTTGGCGTGTCAAAAGAAGACAGTTAAATAAGATCTTTGTTCATGACACAATGCCTGTGATGTGCAGGGTTAGCACAGAGTCAGTCATGAGAACCAGGAAGATCTTCTAGTGAATGAGAAAGGACAATAGATGGAGGCCAGCACTAAGCTGACAAAGATGTGAGAGATGTCCAGGAAGGATTTAAACGCCCCATCTGGAAAGCACCTCAAAAAATAATTACCCACGTGCTTGAAAGAAATGAGGAGAGATCTTAAAAAGAAATAGATGGGAAGGGCTCAACAAATGGAAATTTTTCTCTATTATCCGTCATCTATCAATCTGTCAACCATCTAGCTACCTATCAAACATCTATCTACCGTCTATCTATCGATCTATTATTCATTCACCCATCTATAAATCAATCATCTGTCTACCAATCACTTACCTACCATTTATCCACCTGCCTGCCTGCCTGTCTGTCTGTCCGTCAGTCCATCGGTCTGTCCTTCCATCCACCCACCCACCCACCCATCCATCCATCCATCTATCTATCTATCTATCATCTATCTATCTATCTATCTATCTATCTATCTATCTATCTATCATCTATCTATCTATCTATCTATCTACCTATCTATCCATCCATCCATCTATTCATCCTATATTATCTGCCTTTCTATCTGTCAATTATCTACATATCGGTGTTCAGTTTCTATCTATCTTTGTAATGCTGGGATTGAATCCAGGGCCTCGCACATGACAAGTAAGTGTTCTATTACTAAGCCCTGGAAATTTTATTTTTAAATATTAAACTTATTATAAATCAGTAAGTTGTCATAATGTCTAGTTCCCGGGTACAAAGTAGGATGTTTAAGTCAAGATCATTCTCCTTTATCTCAGATACCTGTCATTTTTTTTTGTAGAGAGGGCAACCCAGCAATTATGAAATACATACTGTGCTGTCTGTCATTAACTACACAGCGAACTGTGCAGTGGGTTAAACGACAAGGGCCGCTCAGTGCCCTTCGACTGCCTCTCTCTTTCGCTCCCACTCCTGCTGCCTTTCACCGCCAGCTGCATTCTGTGTCCACGGGTTGGGTTGTTTTAGAGTCCACATGTCAGCGAGAACATGTCTGCTCATTTCACTTAGCGTAATATCCTCAAGCTCTATCCGTGTTGTCCTGAATGACAAGGCTTCCTTCTTTTTTTTTTACACAGGCTGAATAGTAGTCCTCTTAGCATTCTCTTTATCCATCCATTGGTTGCTGAGCATTTATGCTAATCTCTATAGTGCGGCTCTTGGGAAGAATTGCTGCACGGAACCCGAGGTTCGTGAATCTCCTCATTAAACAGATTAAGTACGTTAGAATAAATACGAAAAGAGGAATTGCCGCACCAAACATTCTTTTTAGTTTTTTTGAAAAATTTCCATACAGTATTCCGTTATGGCTGGCCCAACTCCCAGTCCCACCAGTGTTATTTGAAAGCCCCACCCCCTGCCACCTGCACCAATTGTCATCTCAAGAATGTCTGATAACAACTATCCCGACGTGCGTAAGATGGAAGCTCACCCCTGCTTTACCGTTCAGTTTCCTCATGGTTACAGATGTTTGTATGTGTTCTTCTGAAAGCTGCTAACAAGGTTCCTAGTTCACTTTTTCATTTTATTGTTTGTTGTTGCTATTGAGTTCTTTTCATGTTTTGGATATCAATCCCTTATGAGACACATGGTTTGTAAGCGTTCTCTCCTGGCTTATAGGCTATCTTTTCACACTCTTCCTTTTTCCTTTGCAAATGCTTTTGTGTTTGATGTGATCTTATTCATGCTTTTGTTTTGTTGCCTGTGCTTGGGGAGGGGGTGACCAGATTTTTAGAAAATCATCACTCATACCAATGCTCCGCAGTATTTCTCCAATTTTTAAAAATAGTTCCTGGTCTCATGTTTAAGTTTTTAATCGTGCATGGAATTTTTAGCAGTGAAACGCATAACTGAAATCAGATCTCACTGGACGGACTAAATAGGAGAGTAGAAACAAGAGGATAGAAACAGCGAATCGAAGATGCAACAAGTTACCCAACCTGGACCATAGAGAGAAGCAGACCTGGGCCACAGGACTTGTAGGACTGTAGCAGAGGATCCAATATTTGTGCCTGTTAAGGGGAGGAGAGAGTAGGCAGGGTTCAAAGGTCCCAGATGGAATAGTTCCCAGAAAGTTTTTCAAATGTTGCATAAGACACAACCTCAACTGGAAGAAGTCTCGAACCAAGACCCATCTGTTGTTTTTCTTAGTGGCAGCACCCGAATGCTGATACTTTAACTACAGTCTGTGCCATGCAGTCAGCAGCCTGAGGCTCAGACCTTGGCTTGGTGGGATTTCAGGGCCTGCTTGCACAGGCTTGGCCACAGCTGCCAAACATAGGTTTTAACTAAGTCTGTATTCTGTTTACCAATAAAGACTTGGGAGTCCGATGTTGGGGTGAAAGAACTAGACCTGCTAGATCAGAAAAGCCGAGATGCAACCAGCTGACCTTCCCTTTGGGGTGGAGGCGCAGAAAGAGAAGTACCTCTCCACTCCTCCAAACAAACAAACAAACAAACAAACAAAAGCCTGCGAACCTCTAAGTCCCTCCCTGCTCCTTCCTCTGCATCTCTCTATCCATATTCCTGGGTCCTCCATCCTCCCTATGGCTAATTCCTGTCCGCTGGTTGCTGGCCCCACCCCCAATCCAAGGTTAATTTTATAAACACAGTCTCAAAGTTTCACAGTATAATCACATATCCCGCAACAGTCTTCGTAGTCAGTCTTTTAATTTTTTGGGACAACGGATTGCTATGTAGACCAGGCTAGCCTGCGGCGTGCTGACCTCTTGCCTCAGCCTACTAAATGCTGAGATTACAAACTCATGGTCAAATATCTGAAAATGATTTTGCAGAGGAATAAAGGAGGAGGAGCTGGTCTTCTCAGTGTGTGGATTTTTGCGGAAGGGTGATGAGGACGAAGTGGTGCAGTTGGAGGGACAGGCAGGTAGACCATGGTGACAGGTGTGCCTGTTCCTCTGTGATTGGGCTTATGTGTATATGCATGCCAACATGTGTGTGTGCCTGTGTACATGTGTGTGCCAATATGTGTGTGCATGTGTGTGGTGTACCAATATGTATGTGCGTGCATGCCAATATGTATGTGCATGCATGCCAATATGTATGTGCATGCGTGCCAATATGTATGTGCATGCATGCCGATATATAAGTACATGTGTGCCAATATGTATGTGTATGCGTGTGTGTGCATGCATTTGTGTGTATGCATGCTTGTGTGTGTATGTGTGTGTGCTGGAGGCCAGTGGTTGGTGTTGGATGTCTTCTTCTTTTGTCCCACTGTATTTGTTGAGCAGTGTTTCTCCCTGTGCCTGGGGCACTCAGACTCAGCTAGTCTAGGTAGCCAGCCAGCTTTCCCTGGAGATTCCTGCCTCTACCTCTCAAATGCTGGAATTACAGGGGTGCTGCCTTGCCTGCCCACTGTTCTTGGGGATTGCCTGGGAGTCCTAATTTTCATTTGTATTCTTATGTGGCTGTGTTTTCCCGCTGAGCCATTGCTTCAGCTCTGTGCTTGGATTTTGAGAAAGGGAAGTGCAGGGAAGCCAGAGAAGCACTGACTACAGTGAGAAGGGTGGTGGTTGATGAGGCTGGGTAGAAGGAGGCATGAAGGAGAGGTTATCCGAGAGAGAACGCAGAGGACAGACTGAGGGTTGGCAAAAGACTGGGCCCAAAGGCACAGGGAGTGGGACTCACCGAGGCCTGGGTGAGCACTGGGCTCCGTTCTCTGGAGACAGGGCTGAGTGTGCAGCTGGTGACTGTCCTTTCATTGCCCTGAAATAGCCACCCACAAGAGGA
Organism: Arvicola amphibius; assembly: GCF_903992535.2. Lineage (NCBI taxonomy): Eukaryota > Metazoa > Chordata > Mammalia > Rodentia > Cricetidae > Arvicola > Arvicola amphibius. The sequence goes on along the minus strand of NC_052049.1, from coordinate 128,899,005 downwards.
AACTAGAAGCTGATGGGATGATAGGGCCTAAGATGTGGGGCTTCCGGGAGATGAGTGAGACACCCAGCCCCAGAGGTCAGGTCACGAAGACACTGGTCGGAGTTTGTGACATTTGTGCTATTGCTGGCAGCTTTTCCAGCTTTGCCTGAAGGCTAGCGTGAGCCGGCAAAGGGAGACAGATGTGGATGGAGTCGCAGCAGCGGTGCTGATGGGGTTCAAGCAAAGGGCCTGCTAACAGCTTTCTTCTTCCCAAGCTCAATTTCCTCTCATTGTTTTTCTTGAGCTCCGTTCCCTTCGGAACTGTTTTAGTTTATGTGCTGCCCATCTCTTTGGTATGGCCTTAATCTTTTAATCACCACACCTGACTTCAGCTTGACCTGATTCGGGCCTGTCATGGGTTGTGTCAGAGGCACGAGACTAATTCGCTAGGTTTCTGCAGCTCTCTGAGGGGTCACTCAGAGCTTCCAGCTTACAGGGAACAGCTAGCTGCGCTTGCTACAAACCACTGACCAGATTTCTGTCGCTTTGAAAAAGTAATGTAGTAACAGAAGCCTGGAGGCGTAGGCCTCAGGAGCAGAGCAGGAAAAGGCAAATTCGTTCCCCCTACACTCGGAAGCACCAAGGGCAGAAAGTGGACCCTGCTGATTTATGGCTCACGCTCATGAACAGGCGTGCAGGGAACTGGGGAGAGATCCTAGACTCAAGGCCAGAGCTGGCTGGGAATGAGTTGGGCAGAGCACAGCTTACACTTCCCCTGGCTGGAGCCCAGCAGCAGCCTGAATGTTGTGTATCAGGGAACGTAGACCAACGATTCTTTGGAGAATGTACAGCTGATGTCAAGTGCCAGGAGCTGTTTGATGTTAGATTATGAGACAGTAAATAATCAGCCCGTTCCCATTCATGTTTCTCTATAGGCTTTTGACTTTTCTTAATAAACGTGCATGATTTTTTTTTCATTTTTATGGGAGTGGGGATTAAAACCCAGGAACATGCATAATTTATGTGCATAGTCCACCCCCCATAGAAAAACCATATTATCTATGTCCTGCTCAACTCTGAAGTTTCACCAAGATCCATTTGTGAGTGAATGTGTCACTTGCTCTCTAGGAATTTGTTCTTGTGCTTACTGTTGACACATACATGACCTCTCCTGCCATGCTGTGTGTGTGTGTGTGTGTCTGTGTGTGTGTGTGTGTGTGAGAGAGAGAGAGAGAGAGAGAGAGAGAGAGAAAGAGAGAGAGAGAGAGGAGAGAGAGAAAGGAGAGAGAGACACAGAGAGACACACACACAGAGAGAGACAGAGAGAAAGGAGAGAGAGAAAGAGAGAGAGAAAAGAGAGAGTAGGAAAGAATGTATATGTGCGTGGCCACAGATACCCCATAGAATGACAAAGGACCATTGTAGGCAGTGGGACATAGATCCTAATGAAGAAAAAGGCAAACTAAGGCCTTGAGTCCGAAGGGAAAGGTGGTCTGAGCTGACACTCTCTCCTTGTCCCATGGCCACCTGCTTATGGCCACAGTGTCTAGAGCACACGTAGAAGTTTGGAAATGAGATGGCTCACTGTTGACGGCCCAGGGAAGGCCATTGGGAAAATTGCAGGTCTCATGAACGCTGGAATAGTCTGCTGTTTTTCCTTTCATAACCACAACCCATGTAGTATAGGCTGTTCCTGGAAGAAGATTCTGGAAGAAGCTGTATGGGGAAATGCCAGGGGATAGGCTAGAGTCCACCTCTAGGTGTCTGAATCCTAGGGAGGGCTACCTGTGGTCCATCAGAAGGGTTTCCTGGGTGTTGGGGGCTTTAGGAGTTGGTTGGAGAATGCTGCCCACTGTGTTAATCTCAGAAACACTTAGCAGTTGCTACAGAAGACCACCATTGCTGTTCAGATCCCCAGCTGGGCAATCTGTCTCAAAGAGAAGACCCTCCCGGTAAGGTTGAGTGCTAGACTTGGATGTCACCTGACTGGGTACCTGCTGTGTTCAAGCCTCATGCCAGGCACTGGCTGTGAAAAGTTAAGACTCAGGAAAGAGGAAGAGGTCATAATAGCATGGGTGACTGTTGCTAGATCAGAGTCCTGTATGTGAGACTAATGTCACCAGACTGACAGACTCCTGTGGCTCAGATGCCGACGCCAGAGAGGAATTCCCTCCCATTTGATCTGATGCCTCTGAAGTTGAAAAAAACAGCTCTGCAGAAGCCAGCACAAATGGCTCGAGTATGTGAAATAGCCTGTCTGCCTGATATTTCAACACTTGAATATTTTCCCTAGTTACCTGGGAAACGATTTCCTTTATAGGATTGAAAACAAATATACAACCATAGCAGTGTTAATGACCGTGAAGATGATGCTATCTGTTCTGGCTAACCACCTTTCTCCAGGTGAGGAAGGAGCTGCAAGGGTTCCCCCCCCCCCCCACTTAATGAAGGACAAAGCCTGTGGTAATGTATTTGCTTGCAAGTAGCCAGGGAGTTTGCATAGATCTCCACATTTTTTCCTAACTCATAGTCTGTGTGTTTCCTCGTTGCTCAGGGTGAGCCAGCCAGTCTACAGTATGGGGGATCCGTGGGAAGAAATGAGTTTTGTGGCTGAGTGACAGAGGAAAAAAGGGATGGGCTGCATGACGCGCTTGGGAGGAAAGACAGTCAGCCAAGGACAAGTTGGCTGGGGGAACATTCCCCTGGCTACCCTCCCTCCAGGGGTACAGAAGTTGGAAATGTGACCAGGTTGGGGCCCCAAGGTCAGCTTCCCTGTGTGCCCTGTGGCCTGGGGCCGGATTTCCTGAAAAGGCTGTGTGGAGTCAGGACTGCCTGGGAAGGCTGGAGAGGTCAGACCCTCCACAGAGGCAACAGATGTCTGTATCTGCAGTGGTTGGTATGTGTGCTTGCTCCTGGGGCTTTCGGTAGACATTTGCTGAACACACATAGTAGCACCTATAGGGAAGTAAGATAAAGACCACCTTTCTGGTATGCAAAATTCTGGATGGGGAGATGCCAGGATGAAGGCTTGGGTTCGGATCCCTGGTACTTATACAAAAAGCCAGGTATGGGATCTGTAACCATAGCCCTGGAGAAGCAGAGACAGGTGATCCCCAAAGCCTGCTGGTCAGCCTGTGTAGCTGAGTAGGTCAATTCCAAAGTTGAGTAGGAGGCCTCGTCTCAAAAAATAAGGTGAAGGGTTGGAGAGAAGGCTTAGCTCTTAAAACGCTAGTCATACAAGCTTGGAAGACCAGGGTTTGGATCACAGAACCCCAGGTGAAATGGCAGGTGGGCATGGCTACCTGTAATTCCAGCTTTCCAGAGCAAGCTGGCTAGCAAGACTAGTCATATTGGAAAGCTCTGAGTTTGATTGAGAGACCCGTCCCAATGGATAAGGAGGGAAACTGATCAAGGATGGTTCCACATATCAACCTGGGGCCCTCACATACATATATGCAAGAAAAAAAAAACAAGAAATAAAACAAAAGAAACCCTTTGCTCGAGCATACACACAAACACACACATGCAAACACACACACACACACACACACACACACACACACACGAAAAATAGAAAAAAGAAAAAAACAGTAAGGGAAATAGCGATTAAGGAAGCTGTTTGACATGGGCCTCTCTGGTGTCCGCATGTGCCCGCACAACACGTTTGTCATTCATTCAGCCACTCATTCATTCATCCAGCTTTTTATTACCTGCCTGCCCCTGCCCCATCACCCCCTCCATGTTTGCTTATCTTGTTAATGCTAACTGTTGCCTTATGCCTTTGTAATACGACATTGCCATCTACAAAATTCATTCTTGAGAACTATGCAATCTAGTTACAAAAAAAAAATCTCATCATAATGTTATACATAAGTTTATAATTGAGTGGTTGCATTTAAAATGTGCTTGGCTGTGTGTGGCCAGCGGTTGCAGGTTGGACATGCCTAGAAGGCTATCTAGCCCTCTGCGTGCTGAGGATAGCCCGTTTGCTTTAAGCAGGGTCTCCCTTGAAGAAATCAAGCCTCATTGTCTGCCTCTTGCTTTTGGCCCTCACTCCTGGCAGCTGTCTCCTCCAAAGCTCCCTCCCATTCACAGTGTTTTCTCAGTTGGGGTGTGGAGACACCTTTGTCCTGTCCAGCTGCCACCTCGCTGGGCAGGATCTTCTTTGCTAGGGGCCCTAGACCTTGGTTTCTACTGCCTGGCTCGCCACAGAGCACATCTGGACCCTTATTCCTCAGCTCTCTGCCATTCTGTGGTCCTTTTTACAGGACAAGCTTTGTCCATTCCAAATACATTGAGGTCCTTGACTCTGGAAGCCTTCATCAATGATCAGCCCTTTTCCCTTGTCCTCGTCTGTCCGTTATCCAGATGTTAGTCCCCCAGTTTGGCTGAGGGTTGTACAGCATGCTGTGTACCACCTCAGGAGCCTAGTGAAAGGGGTCTTTCAGTCTTCTCTAACTTCCCTAACAACAGAGACACGGGTGCCTGGGACATAGCCAGGCTCCTTCTAAAATCCTTGACCCTACTTCTTTGCTCATGAGTCACTTCCTGTACCCAGGGACTAGTGAGTTTGTTTGTATGGGTGGTTGCTTTACCTTGTGTGAGTTCCTGGCACATGTCTGAGAAGGAGAGCTGAGTGGGGAGAACAGGAACCTGGGTTTGGGCCCCTCTGGTGTTGACTTGGGGGGCAGAGCAGAGCCATCTCTTCAGAACCAGGTGAGTCAGGAAGGGGCTTTATTCATACCATGAGGACAAAGGGCAGGAAGAACACTCAGTGCATCGGACAATGCGGTTGTGTCATAGGTCAGGGCATGCTGATGTCTTTAGGAGTCGAGGGGATTGCATTTTGCCCTGGCTTGGATCTGCCATGCTGCTTTTATTGTCTCAAGCCCTGTGGCCTCCCAGGGTGTGGAGACTGTGAGGGAAACAAATCAGGAGACAATCAGCAGGCATATTCAGCTTTCCCTTAATCTTTCTGGATCAGAGAGAAGGTGAGATCTCCAACCCCTCAGGAGCGTCCACTGCTTCAGAAACTGCATTGTTAGACATTGTGTTCAAAGTTGTAAATCATGACAAACCTCAGAAGGAGACTCCCCCAATGGAGCCCTTGTTGACTCAATGGCTTAGCCCTCTGTTGCCTAAAGTATCTTCTAGGAACCTCATTTTACTGGGCTCCCCTCCCGCCAGTGCTAACAATGGCTCTTTCTTGCGCATCTCATCAAAATCCCTGGCGCTGCTTTACAGGGTCTTAGAGAACGGGCTTTACTGGGCTTCTCATTTTCTACTCCACACAATCATAAGCTCTACTCCTTCACTGTGCCTGGCCTTTCTGAGAGGGAACTTTGAACTTGCCCGGCTGTAAACCGCAGTGAGGCATGCCCTCCCTATGTGAGATAAACGCTGCTGTCTCTCCTCTCCTTCATTCATTTTGTCTGTTAGTAAATTCCTCGTCATGACCCACAAAATGAATTTCATGTCTCTAGGGGTGGAGGGGACTCACAGCTAGACTAGTGGAGCTGGGTGAATAGACGACACCTCGTGGAAGCCTGTGTGAACCCCGAGTCAATGAGAGAGCTGGCCGTTCTCCCTATGTAAGCTCTTTAACCGCATGTGGTGATGGCCACTCAAATAAAACTAGGCATCCGTGGATTCTAGAACTTTAAAGCCTGAGGCAGGAGGAGGATCAGAAGTTCAAGGTCAGTCTGCATTATCATGTAGTAAGACTGTCTCAAAACCCAAAATCCAAACCAGAACCCTTGCCAAGAAATTAGTCAAAAGACATACAGGAGTCGTGCCTTCCATTTTTCCAAATTGTGCAGTTAATTTTTTTTACATTTCTCAAAACATAATTGTGCCTCCAACTCCATTGTGTTTGGCTACTTTTTTGTTTTTCTCTATCAGTGCACTATGTGGCCACATACTCCCAATATTCATTTTAAAGGGGTGGGATGCAGACGAAAGAAGCCATGTTTTAAATGGCATGCAAGTGGATGCCTTTCTTTGGGTGGATAAAAACCTGAAAGCATAAATACCCACAGAGGGCGATCAGGATGGGGGCAGCAGCGGTGGTTGGTTGTAAAGCTGTTGTCACATTGTGTGGATAATCTTACTTGTTTTCTGGCACTCAGGAGATAGCTCAGTTGGTAGAGTGCCTGCCTCTTTCAGATGCTTGGGGCTCTTGGTTCAGTTCCCAGCACTGCCCAAACTGGGTGTGGTGAAGAAGGTTACAAGTTCAATAGCCCTAGGCCACTAGAGCCCTCTTTCTGGGCCTTGTCATGCACCCCTCTCTCTACCCTGCTCTGTCCCTTATATTTATTATATATTATATATTGGTGGGAAGTTTTCATTCTTAGCCTTTGTATGCTAATCTTGATGCCTCCCCCCCATCTCCTGCCAGAGCACTGTGGAAAAGACCCAAGCACATCTCTTGTTGAGTGAATATTTATTAGCCCACAGCTTGGCAAAACTTGCTCTGCCTTCCAAGTTCAGTGTCTTGCCTTGCTGCGTACCTGCCCTGTAGTCAACAGAAGATGCAGAAGACTCTCTAAGAGATCTGGTTTGCAGGCCTTCTTCCTCATAGATCACACTGTAACCTCTGGCGGACAGTCAAGATGGGAAGGGTCTTCAATACCACGAGTAACTTCATGAGCTGCTGATGGGCAACTAGGAGAGATTGCAGCTAAGAGGCTTTCCTTTCTTAACAACTCCAGAAAGGGCTTCTGGGAACTTAAGCTCTGGGTTCTTTCCCCCTGTGAATAGACTTGTCCAGGTCTCATGCTTGTCCTTTTCATTTTTGTAAATCCTCATAATTATTTACCTCCCCACCCCTGCCATCCCGGGAAGAATGTGGAGAGCAACGATCTTTGAAAACCCTGCCTTTCCGTGAGAGGGTGTCATCCGTCCCGTGTCTGCACCCACACAGTATCCTGGCTCCATGCATCTGTCTTTCCTGAAAGGAGCAGAGGGAGGTGCAGGGGCAGGCCATCCTCTCCTCCAGAGTTCCATCGCATTCCAAGCAAACCTCCCGCCCTGGCCTTTCTGAGGCGATTTATGCTTTGCTTCCAGACTTATGCCTTGCTTGCCAGTACTTAGAATTCTGTTTGGTAAGGACACCAGAGTAAAGTGGTGTTTGTAGGGGAGGTATTCTCTCTACTTAATCTTAAGGTGATAACATACTCTTAAGTGTCCCTTTGCTCCTTTCTGCATAAATATCACCAGAGCCACCCTTAAGTCAGTGCCACTATGCGCCAGCCACTGGCCACACGCATTTCACCTGCCTCCCTGTTTGATCTGTATGACTACCTGCGGTAGGATTACAGGCGTGCTAGCCCTGTTTTACATGGTGACGGGTGGAACCTGGGGTTTTGTGCGTGTAGGCACATTCTACCAGATGACCTACATCTGCAGCCCCCACCTGTAGTATTTCATGTAGGGTTTTTGTTTCTGTCCTGGGAGTTGAACTCAGAGTTCTATCCATGCTAAACTAGAACTCTAGCTCTGAGCTTATCCTCAGCCCTAGGCAGTACTTTTGAAGCTGTTTTATCGAGAGATTCCTCATATTTTGTCAATAATTTAATGGTTATAGTCTATTCACGGTGTTGTGTAATTACTACTATTAATTTTAGTACACTTCTGTCACCCAAGGAACAAATGGTGTATTTTTCCATTACCGCGTTCCTTCTCTCCTCCCCCGGCTCCTGGCAGCTCCTCGTCTACTCTCCGTCTCTGTGTGTTTTCCTATTCTGAATACTACCTGTGTATGGAGTCACGTAATGTGCGTTCTTTCTTAAGGTTCATCTATGCCACAGCTTGTGTCAGAACTGCTAAGCTTTTAATTGACAGGCAGTACTTTTACAATATACTATACGGCTGGGAAATCAAAATTCTGACTTGCCCAAATGATTTTTTTCTTTCTGGTCAGGTAGCCATTCAGAAGCCACTGGATTTCTAGTACAGTTTGCCTAATGCCAACGCCTCGTCACCCCAGAACTGGAGGGCATCATCCTGAGAGTAATCCACCGAGCATCTTCTGTGGGTCGGCACATTAGTTACTTGTCTTGTTTCTGTGGCCAAATATAGAATCAGCTTAAGGGAAGCGTAGTCTGCTGTCATGGTTGGAGAGGATGTGGTCCATCTTGATAGGGAAGGCATGGCCCTGAGAGCATAGCTGCTTGGTCACGTGGTGCTCCCCATCAGGACCCAGAGAAAGAGGAATGCTGATGGTCGCTTGGGTTTCTCTGTTTCCTTTCCCATTTAGTATGGGATTCCCAGCCCCTGGGTGGTGCTGCCCACATTCAGGATGGCTCTTCCTCAGTTAAACCTCTCGGGAAATGCGTCCACAGTGTCCTATAAGAGATTCCAAATACCTTCAACCTGCCAGTGAAGACTGACTGTCACAGTCAGAGACTGTACTGAGTATCCTGGAAGGCTGTTCCCTCGTGTTCATTCAGTATCACCTTCCACTTGGGAACTCCTGGTCACCGTGACTGGGAAATGGCATTTTTCTTTTAATAGCTTCTATTGTATGGTCTTTTAATTAATGCAAATGTACTAATATTTATTTAACATTTTCTATTTGTTCGTTTTATGGTGTGTGTGGTGTTTGTCAAGGCATACATAGTGCTATCAGAAGACAACTTGTGCCAGTTAGTTTTCTCCTACCATGCAGGACCTGGGGATCAAAGTCAGGCTGGCAGGTTTGGTGGCAACTGTCCTTACCAGCTGAGTCATCTTGTCCGCCGTCTCACATTCATTAATCCCAGTTTCTTTATCTGATTGGGTTCTAGAACTTTTCTAGGCAAGAGATGCTAAAAAAATAACCATGTTCATTTCTATAGGAGTTGAACATCACTTGAACCTGCAGAAAACGGGGAACCCCTCTGAGGAACCTTTGCCTTAGCCTGGACCTGCAGCATCATGGTTTCCCATTTCACAAGCTGTCTCAGGTGAGCAGAAAACCCCTTAAAAGCAAAAGCAACAGTTGGGGTGTGCTCTGTGCTATGCCCTTACCCAACATTTCCAGGCTCGGGGTTCAGTCTATACTGTAGCGGAAAAGCATATCCCCCTGGCCCAAAACGGAGTTGGATGTTTTTGTTTTACTGTATGGGTTCTTGAATTAATTGGCCTTCTGGTTGTACATAGCAATAGTGTTTGATATAGTAGTCCAAGCCTGCAGTTTTCTGCAGTCCCGAAAGTCTATCCGGGCCAGGAGCTACACACTATAGGACAAGGTCCAGGTGGCTGGAGCTTTGCTGTTTTCTGGGAAACTCTGTGACTCCAAACAAAATTTATTTTTAGGTAAATAATTGGATTATATCAGTGAATATTTATATTATCTTATGTAATAAGATTATCTAAGGAACTTGAAAAGTATTATGGTTTCCTATGACCACAGGTAGTCCTGGTTCAACTCCACAGAGTTTGATTTAACCTGTCTGGTATCATTATTGCCCTAGTTCGTTCTGCTTACAACTTCCGTGAACTTCCACTTTAATTTGAAATCCCACTTCTGATGTTAAGTATGTGTATGTGGTAAGTGGAGTAACTACTGCTTTTTTACTTTGTGGATCAGAAAATCAGTTCTCAGAGACATTAAATTATGGAAATGAACTTATATTATCTACAGACTCAGAATACGCACTTCAAACATTGGAAATATAATCCATGCTATTGTAATTGACTTTAAACTTAAAAGAAAAACAAACAAACAAACAAATAAACTGCTAACGGGACTAGAGTTGCTCAATTGGTGGAGTGCTTGAATTCTCAGTACCAAATAAACTGGGCTTGGTTGCACATGGCTATAATTTCAGTACTCAGGAAATAGAGGCAGGAGGATCAGAAACTGACTCTATAGGTGAGGCAAGCCTGTCTACACGAGATCCTATTTTAATAGAATAAAATAAGCAGATGGGATTATTTAATCAGAGTCAGTGAGATGGCTCAGCAGGTGAAAGCATTTGCCTTGCAAACCTGATGACCCAAGGCCAGGAGCTGGAATGCAAGGTGGAAGTAGAGCACTGACATCTGGAAGGGGTGCCAACTCCACACGACCTCTGTGGTGTGTGAGCATGCGCGCGTGCGCACACACACCCACACCCACCAGTAAAGATGAATTTAAAAGTTATTTCATCGGGCTGGAGAGATGGCTCAGAGGTTAAGAGCACTGCTTGCTCTTCCAAAGGTCCTGAGTTCAATTCCCAGCAACCACATGGTGGCTCACAACCATCTGTAATGAGGTCTAGTGCCTTCTTCTGGCCTGCAGGCGTACACAGACAGAATATTGTATACATAGTAAATAAATAAATATTTTTTAAAAAAGTTATTTCATCAAAATCCTATGTGAGATCTCAATATATAGAGTAGACAACAGGGTTTTATTGACATAAACGAACTCCCTAGGAACAAATTTGTAACATTTACACATTATTGTCAGATCAATGAATCTTTTGTTATAGACACCAACATTTGGAGTCAGGATTTCAGGTTGATTCTTGCACATCCTCCTTACACTGAGTTTACTGAGTGGTTGTTGTAGCTACTCTGTCTCGTGAGCCTCCTGAATATCCCTAGTAAGTTGATGGCAACTCTGATGAGGTCACCCTGAGGTTTTGGGATAATCTTTACATAAGTTGATTGACAGTTCGAACAGAGAGATAGAAGAGCCTGCTGTCTCAAAGCTGCATCCTCAGGGTGTCTTACAGTCTTTCTTCCTCTCTAACCATGCATTAGCCTCAGATGCCAACAACTCAGGCTCAAAATGCAAACAGTCTGTGACATGTTATGATGTCACCATGTGCAATTGCCCGGCTAGGCTGCAACATTTGCCAAGCAGATGCTTCAGGATTTTTACTCAGTATTTAATTGAGTGTAGTATAGTGTGTGTGTGTGTGTGTGTGTGTGTGTGTGTGTGTGTGTGCTTTAGTATGTTGTTGCTTGTAAAATTTTACATGAACAGTCATGTGCATGCTTGAAACACAAAGTCCCGCAAGAAGTACAAAACTGTGTATTAATGACATGGTCACAGGTATGTCAGATGACAAGAAGAGAGGACAGAAAAGCTTCATTTTTGACCTGTATAATACCCAGCCATCAACAGAACGACCTGAAGCTTAGCACTTCAAAATAAAACTTGTTTTGAAACAGAGTCTGTATATCCTAGGTTGACCTTGAATTCTCTGTGAAGCTAAGGATGGCCTTCAAACTTTTGATCTTCCTGATGCCACCTCCTAGTGCTGGGATTATATGTGTGCACCACCTTGGTTTGGTTTTGGGGTTCTGAGGGTGGAACCCATGACTTCATGTCTACTAGGCAAGCACTCTATCAGCTGAGCTGTTAACCTCAAACCTTAAATGCTATTTCTAAACACACAATATGCGCCAAACATAGGGGAGACCCCAGCATACTGCTGCAGAGCGCCAGGGGAGTAAAGTAAGTAAAGAAGTAAAGTCAGTCCGGCCATCAGGGCGCTTCTGCAGCGGAACTGGGTACAGCGAAGTAGAAGTGACAGTCGGATATTGAACTGGATGCGAAGAGCAAGTCGGAGAATGGAGGGGACTCCCTACATGACAAGCGGGTGTGAGTGTGCTGTCATCGAAAAGGCACTCAGAAGACACAGGGATCCTCAAACACATGGCCACCCAGGCGACATAGCAGAGCGCTTCCTGGGAAAAGGCCCATTTGCTATGTTTTCCTTCACATCCTGGAATTCGAATGGTTGCCCCTCCTGCACTGGTCAGAGCAAAAGGACTCTTTTGGCAGGTCTGCTTGGTGGAGGCTTCTTCAAGGGTTCTGCTGTCAGGGTTGGAGGAGGAAAATGTGAGTTACGGGGCTGGGCAGGTGGCTCTGCAGAAGCATAAACTGGAGTTTTCTGTCAAAGCCCTGCTCAGAGCCAGACACACATCACTCACTGTATGTCTTTAAAAAAATGGTGTGTGTGTGTGTGTGTGTGTACACGAGTGATCCCGCACATCATTCCGCTTAGTGTCACGTGCTTTATTAAGGAGCTATCTCACCGTCGCAACTTTTATGTACACGTTTTTCTTCAGGCCCATTTCAATATATTTTATATTTTACAAGCAAAACTTATATATATATATGAGCTTATATATAGCAAGAGCTATATAACACCTTTTATTGAAATGCTTTTCAAAATATTCTGGAGGAAGAGAGTGTTCCGATAAGAGCGAGAAGTCTCTGACAAAGCAGAAGAGGAGCAAGCACGCGTGCTTCATTCAGCTGGTTTCTGCATTTATCAAAGCAACCAGCTTCGTGGAGATGGATGCGAAGACTCAAGGGATTTCTCTAGGCAGAGGGAAAGCAGGTTGCAGTTAGACATGCGCTGCCCAGAAAATCTCCAAGAGGAAAAAACATTCAAGGGGATTCACAATACCGACATTCAGAGATTTAGTTTAAAAATCCTTCCCCAGGCTTTGCCAAGCCACAGAACAACAGAAAGTCAGCTTCATCCACATTTGAAAGAGACAGTGAAGCCCAGGAATTAACATAGACCCCTGCTCTGCTCCTAACTTTGGTAATGAAAAGACTCCTAGACAAAGCCAGTAGCAGAGATGCATTAAAATTTTAACCCTGAAGGAGCGGGGTAGCTGGTTGTTAAGTCCTGGGTAAGCTCCGGACGCACAGGAAAGCTTCTGGAGGAGTAAAATCCCTTTGGATCAAAAGGTTGGAGGAAGCTAGATTAAGTCAAACTTGTCTGCATTTATTTCAAGTCAGAAGGGAAATGTGCTAACTGACATACACACAGAAGGGTTTGTATCTCTTAGACTTCAAATTACATGCCCTGTGTGTGTTGTGTGCACATGTTTGTGTTTGCCTATGCATTCAACTGTGCCTCTGTGTATGGCGAATGAGTGTGAAGGTCAAAGGTCCAATCCAGGCGTCTTCTAGTCTTCTAGATCTCCACCTTCCTCGTAGAGAGACGGTGTCTCACTGAAGCTGCAGCTCGCTGATTGCACTAGACTGCCTGGCCAGGCAAACCTGAAGTAGCCTCCAGCCTCCGCCTTCCCAGTACGAGGATTGCAGATGCCTGCTGCCCTGTCCTCCGCTCCTGGGTTTTTATGTGGGTGCTGGGAATTTGAACTCAGGTCCTCATACTTGCACAACAAGCACCTCGCTGACTGAACCATCTCCCTGGCTCCACCTCCCCCACTTTCTCACCGTGAAGCTTAGCCATCCACGAGGATGGTGAGCTGACCCCACCAGCCAGCAGCCCGTGAGTGCTGGAGCGGCAGGTGCTCTTTGCATCTTCTGAGCTTAGCAGAGCTGACAAACCTCACGTTTCCAATGAAAACACAAGCGGAAGCAAAACTACTAAATGCCAAGGAGGTGGTTACATTGGCAGGAAATAGAATGGATTTGGCCGTTTTTATTTTGAACGGTAGTTTTTGAAGAAATGCAGATGTAATTAGGGCCATTACAGTGAGATGGTGAATTTTATAGGTCTTATGGAGGAGAGGTCTGGATCATTTTAAGGGTTTTACAGTCCGTGGCCTTAGGTCAAGTGTCTGGTTTTAGTCTTTGAAAACATCAGCTTCTCCTTTCCTTGATATACACTCCAGTAAAGTATTATTACTTTAAGCCTGTCAGCCATTCCACTTAGAAATACAACCCAAAGGGATTGAGGAAATGAGAGCGAGAAGGGTGACTGCTCTTGGGGCCTCTTGGGGACTCTGAAAAGGGCCCTGAGGACAGATGTGAGGGGAAGTGGGCTCAGAAACTGTTTGCCTGTGTGTGAGAGCATCCAAGATGGGGCTGGATGTTTGAGATGTGATTAGTAGTGAACAATGCAGTCTCCCCTGGGGTGAAGAAATATGTGATAATTGGAAAGGTCACAGGGGTCAATCACTGTCCAATTTTTTGGGGGGAGATCAGGAAATGAGGAGGAAGAAGAGGAGGAAATTAGAGAAAAGGAGAAAGGAGTGATGTGGGATTTCCTCTCTGTACCATTGATTCATAAAGAAACTGCTTTGGACCTATAGCAAGGCAGAACTTAGCTGGGGGTGAGGGGAACTAAACTGAATGCTGGGAGAGAGAAGGCGGAGTCAGGGAGAAGCCATGAGGCCACTGTTGGAGACAGATATGCCTAAACTTTGCTGGTAGGCCACAACCTCATGGTGATACACAGATTAATGGAGATGGGTTAAATTAATATGTAAGAGCTAGCCAATAAGAAGCTAGAGCTAATGGGTCAAGAAGTGATTTAAATAATATAGTTTCTGTGTGATTATTCGGGGCTGAGCAGCCAGGAACCAACAAGCGGGCTCCAACAACGAAGAGGAAGTAGAGGGAAAGGAAGAAGAGGCCACTGAGTCAAGCTTTTCAATTTCCTGGTATTTCAGAGGCAGGCCATCCAGGCACTACCTGCAATTATAGCACTCGGGAGGCTGAGGCAGGAGGATGGAGAGTTGAAGCTGCATGAGACCCTATCTTTAAAACAACAACAACAACAACAACAACAACAACAACAAACCCTTAAATCAAGCAAAGCAAACAAACAAAAAGTCAGACTGGGGTTTGTGTCAGCTGTCACCTAAACCACTACTCAGGTGACACTCAGTAAATAGATCAGAATATCGAATGAGTGGCAGTCCAGCCGTGCAATGGATAACCCGTCTGGCTAGGGCTTGTAAGATGAAATATTGAATACAAAGCAATAATTACCTTTTCTATGAAAGAAATTAGGACGAACTTCTATTCCTGACCAGGATGATCAGTGACTTAATCACGAACGTAGGTGAAAGCATGGAAACCGTACGGGCGACACACTGTCAACAGTTTAAACTTAAAACACACGTCAGTCCTCACAGAGATTGTTTTGATGTGGGGCCAAGAGCCTTCCTTTGCGCAGGAAGTCCTGACTGTCTTTCTTGTGCAAACCACACCCGTAGGCATTATCTGAGGTTTCCACCTTAAAGCCCGGTGAGAATTTCAAGACATTTGCAAAGCGCTCTGAGGACAGAGTTAGTCTAGGCTTTAAGGGTTTTCTCTTCTGCCCTAATCATCTGCATTTATCTCATCCACACCTCATTTGCCAGCGGCTCCTCCGCCTTGGCTGCGGGCCTTAGAGAGTCTTTCCGCAGCCTAAAGCTCACTTTCCTAGAGACTACCATCAAACACCCCTGCTGCTGTGTTCTGATTCACAGCTCAGGTGGACCTCTAGGGCATTCTGTGTAATCCAGAGCAGTGCTAGCTACCAATGCAAACAGGCTTGGGAACGGGGGCTTGTGAGTGCTACCACGCTAATGGGAAAAGGGTAGACATAAGTCCAGGAAGAACCTACTGGACGCTCATCTGTGGATTTCTGGTAGGAGCCATCTGAACGGCAGGCAGAGAGGCCAGAGGAAATAAAAATGAGTTTCTGGAGGGTTGCCCTGGCAAAGCCTACCTATAAAATGACGGCAAGCATCCAGACGGGATTGATTTTGCCTTATGCCTGGCACAGCCCTGTACCTGGACCCTGTCCTCATCACTCGGTGCTTGATTGTGGGATTTGCTAGAACATTCTGTACTGAGATGGAGTTGAATGCTGTCAAGGTGTGATCACTGGGTTGCCAGCTAGCCATTCCTTGCCTCCCCAGGTAACTGTTTTACTGTCCCCCTCAGGAGTTAGAACCAATTGCTCTAATTTGTAGGACTCTATTAGCTTACCTTCCTTTTACTAACTTTACTGTCTTTCCCATGGGGAATTATGGGGTGCATTAAAAAAAATAAAAACAAAAACTGAGCCTGGTAGTGGTGCGCACTCCTTTGATCCCAGCACTCTGGAGGCAGAGGCAGATTAGGAGGTGGATCTTGGAATTCGAGGCCATCTTGGTCTACAGAGTCTGTTCCAGGATAGCCAGGCCCGTTCCACAGAGAAACCCTGCCTCAAAAAACCCCAAAGCCCAACAAAACCAACGACAAAGAAACAAAATATAAAAACAAACCCAGAAAACAAAACAAAACCCAAACTGATGAGGAGTGTTCTATGACAGCCTCAGTCTGATTCATTTTTCCTTCTCCTCTCCCTCTTTCTCTTTCTCTTCTTCCTTTCCCTCCATTTTGTCTGCCTTGTTCACCTTCTGCCTCCCCCTACTCCCACCCCCCTGTCTTTTCTTGCTTTTTTCTTTGAAAACAGTGTCATATAGCCCAGGCTGACCTCATACTTACTATGTAGCGGAGGATGATCTGGTACTCACAATCCTCCTGCCTCCGTTGCCTGAGTGCTGGGAATACAGGGCTAAAACACCGTGTCATGCCTAGTTCATATGGTGCTGGGGATGAACCCTGGGCTCAAGCAGCATGCTAATCCATATGCTACCATTGAGCCACACCCCTCGCCCCTCATTTACCTTTTCTTTTGTATTTCCTCGTTCCCACTTCCTTTTTCCCTTCTCTTCCATTCTACCCTCTGTTCTTTTCTCTCCTTCATTGTTTTGTACTGGCGATTCTGCTGGCTGCAGAGGTATATCAAAAGTTGGAGAGAGAGGGAGGCGTTCACCAGAGGGCTCTGGGTCTTAAAAAGCTGTGGCATGATAGAGCACCTTGCATTCCCAGGGAACATGAATGGCTGCAAGCACCGAGGACCTGGAAATAGGCAATAAAACCAATGTGCAGTTAGAAAGGTGTCTAAGTCTGCGCTGTAAAATGGAAATGTTTCACTTCACCCAGACCAGGCAGGCCTTTCCCCAAAGCCTGTTGGATTTGATTTGATTGGATACAGGTTTCCCAGGCCAGGGGGAACTTGATGGGAGCCAAGTTAAGAGGACACTATTGTACAGTGAACTGTCTCTCAACCGAGACAAGGAAGGAGCCGGTGACATATCTGGGCCTCGCTCTCTTGCCAGAAGTCCACAATGCCCTCAAGACTCTGTGTGCACCAAAGGCCAGGGCTTTGAAGGACACTCACCCTGGGGATGCTGGAAAGCTAAAAAAAAAAAAAAAAAAAAAAAAAAAAATTACTTGAGCACAGAACACTCTGAATAAGGAACTAGGGGACATAAGAAATTGGAATTTAGATGATTGCCTGCCTCTGCTGCCATCATTCCTCCTCCTCTCAAGCCTCCTTCTCTCATCAGAATCATTCCTCTTGTCTTTTTCTGTCAGGGAGAAAATGGATGCATTAAAAATGGCAAGTGGTTAGTTTGTAGCGAGAACGCTGTTATCCCCAGGAGGCTCCCGTGTCTGGCAGTTGAGAGCCTGGGGCTGGGAGAGTGTGGCTGCCCCAGCTGGGGTTTGCATTTCCGTGCTGAGACATTGGTGCCGGCTGATTCAGTTCTAGGCGGTTCCCTATGTATCTCTTGGGTTGTATTAACAAAAGGAGAAAAGATGTGGAGGGAGATTCCCACCCATTTTCCTTGTTTTGATACTTAGAACTCTCAAATGGTGTTGAGTCCATCGAGGGGATGTGAACTGGGCAGCGGTGAGACACGGCCTATGCTGGAATTGGATGGTTGGGTGTGGCGAACAGGGTAGGCCAAGGCAAATACAGAAGCCTGGAGCCCTAGTTCCGTTATGTAAATCTTGTACCATCTTACGGAGCGGTATTTTCTCGTAGAATGCTTGAAATCTACACCAGCGGCGGATAAATAGCGTATCTCTTATTTTGATTCCTGTGAAATGTCGGGTAGTTTTGACTGCAAGGTGGATCAGAAAATCTTAGGAGTTATGTGGCTCCCCACCTTCCACACTGAAGGGAACTTGTGATTTGTTTGCCAAAGGCCCTGGTAGCCTTCAATCTGTCAAAACGTTGCAAGCTGAGCACCCTTTGCCAAGGCAAACTATCCGGGTGGAATAGCACAGGAGCTTCGTACAGACACATGCATGCTCTCCTGGTCCTCGGCACTCATCTGGAACCGGGTCAGGAGGAGCAGGGCCTTGTGCTGGGCTGTCCTGTGTTTGGAAGAGGCATGGGCACCGAGACAGACTATTAATTAGTGAGGTATGTGTGAGCAGGGTTGGGGAGCCCAAGACAGCCTCCGCTGAGCAGGGGTAGGAAACCTTCAGCCTTTGGCAGAGCTTCCTCTGGCCCCTGGGGTTATATATTGCTCCGACTGTTGTTATTGCAGCCCAAAGAATAATTTCCCCTCTGGGAGAATTTATTTTATTCCATTCAGAGCAGAGCCTATTTAATAACTAAGGTTTTATCCCAGAATGGTTTTGTTGAGGATTCCTGTGTGTTTGAGCTTCACCAGGGCCCAGCTAGCAAAGAGAGGAGACGCTGGAACCTCTAAATAGCTTTTCAGCAAACATTTCTCTTGGATAATCGGATAAGATTACTTTTTGGGGGTGGGCATCACATAGAAATTAAAAATAAAACCAATCTTCTTTTTAATAAATCTTCTTCTAAAAGAACATTTAGAAGCTCCAGAAGTTATTTTGGACATTATACCAATCTTCTTTTAATAAATCCTTTCTAAAAGAACATTTAGAAGCTCCAGAAGTTATTTTGGACATTATAAAATCTGTTCATTCCCGTGAGTCCCATCTCTCTGAAAGTTCAGAGGTCATCTGGATAGGGCAGCATCATTTACCAGCTCAAGGCGCTGTTCGTGAGTTCCATGCACTGCTCATTAACGCAGCGCATTATTCCCGAGCTCAGCTCGTCATCCATTAATTAAATGTATCAAGCACTTTATGTGTCATAGGTACTCTGCTAGGGACAGGGATAAGACAGAGACAAAATCAACACTCCTCCTCCATTTTCACACTAGTCTGTGCGTGTGTTTGTGTGTATAGTGTAGGCATGTGTATGGAGGTACATGTATGTGTGTGGAGGTGCATGTGTATGTGTAGAGATGTTATGTGTGTGTTGAAGTGCATGTATGTGTGGAGGTGTGTGATTGTGTGTAGAGATGCACGTATATGTGTAAAGGTGCATGCATGTAGAAGTACATGTATGGGTGTGGATGTGTACATATGTGTGGAGGTGTACGTATGTGTGCGGAGGTGTACGTATGTGTGTGAAGGTATACGTATGTGTGGGGAGGTGTACGTATGTGTGCGGAGGTGTACGTATGTGTGGGGAGGTGTACGTATGTGTGTGCAGATGCATTTATGTGTACACGGTGTGGATATGTGTAGAGACCAAAGGACAGCTCTGGTATTATTCTGCAGATGCCATCCTTCTTGAATTCTTTTCTTTCTTTCTTTCTTTCTTTCTTTCTTTCTTTCTTTCTTTCTTTCTTTCTTTCTTTCTTTCTTTCTAGAAAGTGTTTCTCACTGGCCTGGAACTCACTGAGTAGGCTAGGCTGGCCAGCTGCTAAGTCCCAGAAGCCTGTCCTCCCCTGCCTCCCTAGCGCCCTGGCATTCCAAGGAGAGCTGGCTTACCTGGCCCTTTTAGTATGGGCTCTAGGGATTGAACTCAGGTCTGGTGCTTGTGCACTTTGTTCATTGTGCTGTCTCCCCAGACCTGGTGGTACTTTCTATGGGAAGAGAGACGTGGGTGTCACAGAGTCATTTGGGGGAGAAGAAATAGTCCTGGCTGGAAGATGTAATGGCTCTATGCAATTATTACAAAATCTCATGGAAGACAAAAAACTCTAAGCAGAGACATGAGCAGCTGAGGTAAGAGGTGGAATTCATAGGCAACTTGCAATAAGTTCTGAGACAGGGAACTGAGTGGCCCTCTCCTGAGACAGGGAACTGAGTGGCCATCTCCTGAGACAGGGAAGCAGATGGCCCTCTCCCGAGACAGGGAACTGCATGACCCTCTCCTGAGACAGGGACCCGGATGGCCCTCTCCTGAGACAGGGAAGTGGATGGCCCTCTCCTGCTCTGTCCCCCTAAATATCCAGAGGAGTTAGTGCTGATGCAGAGATGCTCCTGTTGACACTGCAAGTGTGTGCACATTGTGGAGCCAAGGGCTCTGAGGATTGAAGTATGTATGACACATTTATGGAGCTTCTGTTTGTTTTTGTGATGAAATCACACAAATCTGGTCTTCTTTTGAAAAGAGTAAGCAGTGCCAGGCTATGATAGAAATTATCCTGATTTGTGGGCACAGGTTCAAAGTGTGCGTTCCTCACTTGAGGTGGCCTAGACAGGCCATGCTATCCCCATTTTATAGATTTGGCAACTGAGGTATGGAAGAGAAGGTAATAGGCAAAGTCATAAAACGTAGGGATGCATACTGCCTAGCAGAGATGTATGTTTTGGTTTCTAGGATAAACTGAGTTTAGGGAGATAGGAAGACCATCCTCCCCCACTGTCTGGGTAGCCAATCTCCAGATGTTTCTTCTTGTCACTGTAGCATGGCTTGGGGACTTTTCTGGCCCATTGCCATTTTAACAGAAGCTTCATTGTGTGTGTGTGTGTGTGTGTGTGTGTGTGTGTGTGTGTGTGTGTGTGTGTGTGTACACATACGTACTTGTGGGTGTAGCTGTGCCATTGCTTAGGAACTGTTTGTCTTATTTTGATAGGGCTTCTCACTGGGCTGGAGGTGGCTCTTTAGGCTAGACTAGCCACCCAGAAAGTCCCAGGACTTCCTGCCTTTGTCTTCTGAGTACTGGAATTACAAGTACATTCCACTCAGCCTGCAGAATGGATTTTTTTCCAACTACATATCTGACAGAAGGTTAATATCCAAAATACAAAATAAAGAACTCAAGAAAGTAGACATCAAGAAAACAAATAACCCAATTAAATGATGGGGTGCAGGTCTAAACAGAATTCTCAAAAGAGGAACTCAAGTGGCTAAGAAACACTTAAAGAAATATTCAATATCCTTAGCCATCAGAGAAATGGAAATCAAAACTACTTCAAGATTTCATCTTATACCTGTCAGAATGGGTAAGAACAATAAAACAAGAGATGGCTCATGCTGGAGAGGATGTGGAGTATGGGGAATACTCATCCATTGCTGGTGGAAGTGCCAACTTGTTCTGTTGTCTCTTTGAAGCCTGCTCTTTTCTAATGAGAGATAGAAAGGGAGTTGATCTAGAGGTGAGGGATGGTAGGGAGAAACTGGGAGGAATAGGAGGAGGAGAAGCTATGGTCAAGAGATCACGATAGATTATGTGAGAAAAAAATTTTTAAATAAAAGGTGAGGGAGACAAAAACTAGTCTGTGCTACTGTAGACAGAGACTGTGCTTTCGTTTCCTGGCCCTCAGACCCAAATAATTACACATAAACTTTATTAATTACAACACTGTTTGCCAATGACCGAGGCATATTCTTGGCTAGCTCTTACATCTTAAATTAACCTATTTCTATAAATCTATGTATTGTTACGAGGCTGTGGCTTACCTGTAATATTCTGTGTCTTTTTCCTTTGGCAGCTACATGGCATCTCTTTGATTCTTCCTACTCTTTCTATATATCTCTGTTCAGATTTCCCACCTGGTTTTACTCTGCTAAGTTATTGGCTGAAACAGCTTTATTCATCAACCAATAAAAGCAACACATATACAGCAGGACATCACGCCACTGTGCCTCTTGGAGACCAACTCAGGTTTTCTTGCTTACACCTCAGATGTTTTCCCAGTTGGGCTACCTCCCCAGTCCCAGATACTTAAACTATCGTCTCTGATAGTATTGGAAATTTTTGTGCCCATTGTGCTTCATGATCCTCACAGATGAGAATATTTGTGGCCTAGAGATGTTAGTTTACCCAGGATTACCCAGATGAGACTTAGCCAATGTGGAAGAATTTCTGAGAGTTCAAAGCCAATCTGGATGACACAGTGAGTGCCAGACTGGCCAGGGCTATCTAGAAAAAGATGTCCTAAAAACATTTCTTAAAAAGTGAAACACACAAAATCAAAAGTTGAAATTAAGGTGTGTTTAGGATGTTTTTGATAGATGAATACTTGTTTTTTGTTGTTGTTGATAATGTTTTAGTAAGTATTAATTGAGGAATTGTAACATCACCATTGGGACCTATTCTTTACTTAATGTAAGCCTTGTGAGTGCCAAACAGTGTAGATCAGTGATTCTTAACCCTCCTAACACCGACCCTTTAACATAGTTCCTCATGCTGTGGTGATCCCCAACCATAAAATTATTTTCATTGCTACTTCATAACTGTAATTTTACTACTGTTAATGAATTGTAATGTAAATATCTGTGTTTTTGGATGGTCTTAGGTGACCCTTATGAGAGAGTTGTTCGACTCCAAAGGGGTGGACTCCAAAGGTTGAGGACCACTGGTGTGGATTTATTTGTGCATTGGAAAGTGAAGCTAGAGCATGTGGCCGCCGTGGGAAATCCTGCTGGGTCGCAGTGGTCTAGCTAGAGGCTCAGCAAGCGATAAATCAACTCTTCATACTTTTGCCTTTACTATTAAATCCTCATTTAGTACTGTTGGCCTGGTGGCATATTGGGTCTTAGAGCTCTCCTCTAACTCTGTACCCTTGACTCCCAGGTGCCACTATGTTTTCATCCCTAACCCCACAGAGAGGTTTATTTTGGGGGGAATAGGGCAGTGTTTTGAACCCCACAGTGATGGAGGCCTCAAAAAAGTGGGGAATTGCTGCGTAATTGAACTGCCTTCAGGGTTAAGCACTAAAATATACTCAAAAGATGCAGTGATCCAGGAATGCTCAGAATAATGGTATTGTTAATTAGAAACCAGGACTCTGGGCACTTAAATTCCTGTGTGTGTGTGTGTGTGTGTGTGTGTGCACTTGTGCACAGGTGAAAGCCCGAGCAGTCTTAGTGTTATTCCTTAGGTGCTGTACCACTATTTTGTAGACAAGATTGCACACTGGTTTTGGAACTCACTGAGTATCCACATTAGATTGGCTAGCCAGGGAGTCACAGGGCTCCTCCTTTCCCCACCTCCCCAACACTGGGATTAGTGCTCACCCACCTGGCTTTTTGTTAAAGTGTATATCCAGGGGGTGAAATTAGCTCCTATGCTTGATGACAGGCACTCTACTGGCTGAGCCATTGCTTCAGTCCTGGAACCACTTGCTTCTCCTCTGACTTGCTATCTACATATTTTTTCCCCTCTATCATGTTTGTCTTAGGTAGGGTTTCTGTTACTGTGAAGAAATACTATGACCATGGCAACTTTTATAAAGGAAAAACATTTCATTGGGGTGGCTTACAGTTTTAGAGGTTTAGTTCATTATCAACATGTCGATGTGCAAGACAGACATGGTGCTGGATAGGTAGCTGAGAGTTCAACATCTTATACAGGCAACAGGAAGTGAACTGCCTCACTGGGTGTGGCTTGAACATATATGAGACCTCAAAGCCCGCCTCCACAGTGACACACTTCCTGAAACAAGACTATACCTACTCCAACAAGGCCACACCTCCTAATGATGCCACTCGCTTTGGAGGCCATTTTCTTTCAAACCACCACAGTGTTCCATGATCCTCACAGAAGACGAGAATATTTCTCATTTAGAGATGTTAGCTTGCCCAGGATCATCCACGTGGGAATGGCAGCATTTGGATCCATGCCTATCCATGCCTAGATGTAGCTGCAATCAGAGCTTCATGCTGCCTTTGGGCCAGGCCAAAACAAACAAACAAACAAACAGACAAAAATCTGCATCTTTCCTTTACTTGATACAGGTCCTAATCAGGGCTGGTGACAGTGGTGATTAAGGTAGCTAACCTCCTGTGATACCTTATTCTGCTACAGGTGGGCAGAATAAGAGCTCTAAAGCAAGCCTGAACTATTGGGGGAGGGAGCTTCTGGGCCAGCTAGGAACCCCCCCTTTTATGCTGATCTTGTTACTTTGCTAACCAGCACATGCTGGCATATGCTGTGTTCTGTGTGAGGGTGGTGGCCATCCTACTCAGCCTCCTCCACAGCTTTGAGCCTACTTTCATTGTTATCCCCATTTTACAGAAGGGAGACTGAGGCTCCCAGAAGCTGTTTTGGAGCTACAAGTCCTGCCAGGAGCAAGTAGGCCTGGGATTTCACCCCACATCTGCCCCGTGTCATGGGCTTCTCCAGCTTGGGACTGCTTCCTCTTCCCTTTGTGTCTTCTCTGTGTCTGTCTCAGGACCCAGGGTGGAAGGACTTCCTCCTTCTAGGAATGAGCTGGTGATGCCAACTTCCTCTAGGTACTTCCAGGACCATACTCACAGACCTGCCTGTTGCTCTTTTTCTTTCCTAGTGCACTGGCCACCCTCCTGCTGCTTGGTTCTCAGCTTGTTTGCCCACAGTCCTCTACTGAACACAGAAAGGTAAGTCTTGGCCACTCGGAGCCATTGCGCTTCTCTGCCAGAGGGAGTGTGGTCACCGTGGCCGCTTCCCTTATCCTTGCTCCAGCTGGAGGTTACTCCCAGCTGATTCCGAGTAGAAGCCCCGTTTCTGGAATATTCGCAGCCTTCTCATTTTTTCCATAAGTCGGATATGAAGCCGGTGCTCAGAGTCAGTCTCTGAGCTGTGAGCAGAGCTGACTTTGCAGCCTGTATCACTAGAGACGACTGGGAAAGCCCTGCAAAGGCTTGTGGGCAGAGGCCCCGCTCAGGAGAGGGAGCCATGACAGAGCTGGTACCCGTGTAAGCACACCTGCAAGGCCATAGACAGAGGAAGATCGGAAAAGCAAACGTGTTGTGAGAGGAACCCCCGTGTCTGAGATATGGAGCTGTAGTCACTGATGGAGGGGCCCAGCCTCTACTGCCAGTGAAGGCTCTGGGAAGGAAGAACGTGGCCTTTTGTCCTCCCATGATGACTCCTGCTGATGCTTCCCTTTGATTAGTCTAGACCAGTGGTTCTCCACTTGGAGGTTGAACGGCCCTTTCACAGGGATCAAATATTAGATATCCTGCATATCAGATATCTACATTATGATTTATAACTAGCAAAATTACTGTTATGAAGCAGCAACAAAATAAGTTTATGGTTGGGGCTCACCACAACTAAATGAACTGTATTAAAGGGTTAAAGCATTAGGAAAGTTGAGAACCACTGGTCTAGAGAATTGACAAGAGCCCACGATTCAGTCCCCAGAGGCCAGCCTTCTAGGCCCACAGGACATGAAGAACTCATTTCCCCTCAAGTTCCACCCACCTCGTGTAGAACTTTGCCCTGGGGCATTAGCCCGCGTGGTGCTGCCTGCCCACGGAGCAGGGGCTCTGTTAGTGTATCCTGAGAAGTAGACATGTGATGCTTGGCCAAAGTACCTCAAGTCCGGTTCTGCTCCCTGGGTCTTGAGAGTACTGAAGTGGGCTTGAGCAGATCCGGTCCTTGGCTAGGAGAGGGTTTTCACAGGAAGTTCCGAAGCAGAAATGGACCGAGAGGAACACATGCAAAGGGTTCATCTGCTCCCAAGCAATGTTTGCTGTTCTCATCTGATCTATTTAATTTCTTTCTGATCCTGGGATTACATTCTGTTTATCCGAACCAGATAGAAGTCTCTATAGCATCTTGTTCCCCACTGGCAAGACAGCTCCGTGAATGTGGTTCTCACACACGGCTGTAACTCTGGAGTAGAGCCTGGCCTAGTTAGGTGCTCAACGCAGTACTTGTTGAATGACGAATGACTGGGACCTGACCAAGGTCCAAACTTCGTATTGCCAGATTGATTTGGAAATTTATAGCCTCTCACTCTGTTGTCTCATCCCCAGTCATAATTTTAATAAGCAGAAGGCTGTAAAACTTATTATTGTGCTCTCAGTTATTAATGGTTGGTATATTATTGGGATAATAGTTGACTTGCCCTAATGGAGTCCTTTTTGTTCTTATTGATGCCAAAATATGCAATCAGAGTTAAAATATTTTATAAATAATCCAATTTTCTTTTTGCTGTTTCTCTTTGTCTTTCAAGATAACCTGAATTATATATTGAGCCTCAGGGTAAAATGTTCCCAAATAAATGTTACCTTCGTTTTTCTTTAAAAAAAAATTATTTTGCTGAATTTCATTTAATGTGAGTCGAACTGAGTTCAACTGCCATCAGAGAGTCTTCACCCAGCAACTGATGGAAACAGATGCAGAGACCCACAGCCGAACATTAGGCAGAACTTGGGGAAGGGGGCAGAAGGATTGTAGGAGCCAGAGGGGTCAAAGGCACCACAAGAAAACTCTCAGAACCCACTATCCTGAACTCACAGGGGCTCACAGAGACCGAACAGATTGCCAGGAAGCCAGCATGAGACTCACCTCAGCCCTCTTTATGTGTTACAACTGTGTAGCTTGGTATTTTTTTTGAGACTCCTAATAGTGAGAGCAGGTGCTGCCTCTGACTCAGTTGCCTGCTTCCGGAACCCTTTTCTCCTACCGGATTGCCTCATCCAGTCTTAATAGAAGAGGAGGTGCCTAGTCTCACTGTAACTGACTGATATCCATGGGAGGCCAGCCTGCCCTGTATCTGAAGAGAAACAGAGGAGAAAGAGTGGATGGGGGAGGGGAGGGGAGGAGGGAAGGTAATGGGGGAGGTACTGGGAGGAGAGGAGGGAAAAGAAACTTTGGTTGGGATGTAAAACAAAAAACAAAAAAATTCATTTTGTGTGTGAATGTGTGTGCGTAAGTGAGTGCATGTGTGCATGCGAGTGCTTGTTTGCATGTGTGCATGTGTGTGTGTGTCACATGTGCCCCTTGGCACATGTGAAGATCAAAGGACAATTTGTGAGAGTCAGCTTTCTCCTTCCACTGTGTTGGTCCTGGGGATTGAACTCAGGTCATCAGCCTTGGTAGAAAGAACCTTTACCTCCTGAGCCATCTTGCTCACCCCCTTCATCTTTCTCAAAGGTTTTCTTTTTACTGATAATGGAAACAGAAAGGTTTATGAGGTGCTTTAGAATGTTGATTTTAGAACACTAAACTAAACAGTATCATATCTTGGTATGTAGTACTTCCTTGTCAAAATATTATTAAGAGCTTTGCAATTGAAGGCTAGGTTTAAACCCGCCTCCTGCCATTTATAGATTTCTTCACTCGGGGAAAGACATCTCAGAACAGTTGTGGTTCATAATAAACACATGTGTCTTCTTGCCATGCGTCCAAGAAAAGAAGACACTCGGGCTTCCTTGGGTGGCAGGTTGCTT
Source organism: Arvicola amphibius (assembly GCF_903992535.2). Lineage (NCBI taxonomy): Eukaryota > Metazoa > Chordata > Mammalia > Rodentia > Cricetidae > Arvicola > Arvicola amphibius. The sequence goes on along the minus strand of NC_052049.1, from coordinate 128,872,075 downwards.
TTCATTGTTTTGTTAGGGCCTTGTGCAACTGTGGCTGTTATCCTGGGGATCCCCAAAAACCTGGCAGGAAAAGCAGGGCTGGCAGTAGTAGCATCCATCTACTTAGGCCTGCAAGAGGCAGACTAAGGAAATGCTTATTAACAGGGTCTGAAACACTGTAAAGAGACAAGACTAAGGGAATGCTGGTTAACTGAGCCTGCAACACTGTCTATAAGGAACCAAGACTAAGGACATGCTCATTAACAACTGGGCCTGCGACACTGTCCATAAAGAGTTGTGGAGAATACTTTAAATTTTTCTGGACCACGTTTTCAGTCATTTCTCTCTGGCTGGCCCGGAGGCAGCCAGAGGCACTGTGTATATGAATAGTCATGACTGTGTGCCAGTAAAGCCTTATTTACAAAACTAGGTGGTGAGCCGGATTTGGCTGGTGGGCCGAAGTTTGCTAACCTCTGCTCCAAATTCAGAATGTAAAAGAAGGAACTAGGTCTCAGAATATAGTCCATTCAGTGGGGTGTTTGAGTTCAATCCCCAGAAGCCATTTAAAAATCCGGAAGTGATGGCACACCTTTGTAATCCCACCATTGGGAGATGGAGACAGGGGATGCCTGAGGCTCACTGACCAGCCATCATTGCCCACTTGATGAGTTCCAGATCAGCAAGAGAGCTTGTTTCAAAAAAGAAAAAGTGGTGGATGGTGACTGAGAACAACGCCTGAGGTTTTCCTCTTACCTACACACATGATATACATGGGACATACATGTGCACATGAATACACAGGAACACACATATGTGTGTGCATGCACACATGTATTTTGGAATCTGAAGGTGGAAATAGTTTCTTATTGGGACTTGAAAGAACAGAAGGGAATTGGGAGAAAAATCACATAGTTTTTGATTAAAATAAGATTTATAATTGCTATCTAGTTGCTTTCATTACATAAATACATTCATAACTGACTTCTAGTTTTGTGATAAAATTGCTACTCTTGATTGTTTGCAGAGAATAGGAGAAAGAATTAGAAACCCATCTACGGTCAATTCTGTAGGGACAGCATTATTAATTTGCACGTGTTTTAGTGGAGTATGTATATGGAAGCCGGCTACTCGAAGGCTCTCTTTTCTTCCTTCTTACTGTGCTGTGTCCAACTTTAGCATATGGAAGTGTTTCCACGACGTAAGTTATTCCAACCAGGAGACATAATTTGTAAATGCTGTCAAGTAAACTATGCACGTCTCAGCGTGCTTGGGTGACTGGCTACATCTCTTTAGAACTGTCCTATGTAATAATAAAGGCTGGGGGGACCCAGTGCAGAGTGTAAGTAGCTCTTTCCAGATGTTTCTGTCCAGAAGGCCTCCTCTTCTGGCAGGATTAGCAACCCCACGGAGGACCACTTACCCGCTCACCCTCTAGTCTCGGAATTAATTGTTGATACTTGGCAGAGGGTGGTAGGTGGTTTTTTTTTCTTTAATTTTTTTAAAGCAGGGCCCAAGGCAAACTCTCTATTCAGGAAAACTGTGAAATAATGTCATTTTACGTTAAATATATTGATTTGTGTATGCATGGGGGACAAGCATGCCTGTGCACTTACTTTAGTGTTACTCTTCATCCATACCATACTCATCCCCATCCTCATCCACATCCTCCTCATCCCCATCCTCATCCACATCCTCCTCATCAACATCATCCTCATCCCCATCCTCATCCTCATCCCCATCCTCATCCACATCCACACCATCCTCATCCTCATTCCCATCCTCATCCACATCCCCATCCTTATCCATATCATCCTCATCCCCATCCTCATCCTCATCCACATCCTCATCCTCATCCACATCCTCATCCCCATCCTCATCCTCATCCCCATCCTCATCCTCATCCCCATCCTCATCCTCATCCACATCCACACCATCCTCATTCCCATCCTCATCCACATCCTCCTCATCTACATCATCCTCATCCCCATCCACATCATCCTCATGCTCATCCTCATCCCCATCCTCATCCACACCATCCTCATCCCCATCCCCATCCTCCTCCTCATCATCATCTTTGAGACTTTGTCTGTCTTTTGCTGTTCTGGCTAAGTTGTCTGGCCACTGGCCCCAGGATCCTACTGTCTCTAACTCCCCATGAGGTTACAAACATGTACCACCATCCCCAGCGTTTGACACGGGTCCTGGGTGCGAACTCGGGTCCTCTTGTTTGTGTGACAAGCACTTTATAGACTGAGCCGTCTCCCAGCCTGAAGTACTGTATCTCTCAACTTCCAGATATGAAAATATAATTAATTTTAATTGCTTTTGTTTCTTACGTGTATTTTTAAAATTCACATTTCTCGTTTGCTGTAGAAAGGGATGGTGACTGGAAGGAGGAAATAAAACTCACTGCTAGGGCTGCTGGCCAGGGGCCACACTGCAGTCTGGTGTTTATAGAAACTTTCAAACAAACAGCAGATATACTACAGAGTGGAGTGAGGGAAGTAAAATATTTGCTTTGCTAACTGATAAGCAGGTCTTGATGCAAGCAGGGGGACCTTCTGATAGGCCATAGCCACCACTGAATCAATAGGATGTGCCGTCACAGCATTTAAATGCCCCTTTAACCATGTCCCCTGGCTAGAGGCTGAGAAGAAAGACTGTGGAATTGCAAAAAGTTTTCAATTGCAAAAGTCGTCTCATATTATTGATGCTTTAGGAAATGAATGCTCCTGGGAGCGAACGTAGAGAACGTCTTAGGGATCTGAGGCAGACAAGCCCTTTAACATGGCCTATCTGCCCATCTGGGGTTATAGCTCCATAGCAGAGCATCTGCTTGGAACACATGAACCCTAGAAGCAAATGAAGAAACAGACTCATAAAGTAGAAAAGGATTATACCATATTGAAGTCGAAGACTTAGGAAAATCAAAACAAACTGTAAACAGCCAAAATATAATTGAGCTGAAGATAGTCAACCATGGTGTGTTTTATGGAAGATTTGTATTTGAAATATACAAAGAATCCCTGCTGATCATTAATAAGAGTTAAAGCAAGTCAGCTTAAAAATGGACAAAACAGGGATGGTAGGTGGCTCAGCAGGTAAAAGCAATTGCTTTGCAAGCCCAGTATCCTCAATGTGCTCTTTGGATCTTACAGTGGTGGGGAGAAAGGATGTCTGGATTTCACAGTTGAAGGAGAGTCAGGTTTTGTCCTCTGATCCCCACATGTGTGTTGTTGTATGTGCACATGCATGTGTGAGCACGTGCATGTGCATACACACACACACTAATAATTTAAAAACGGGTAAAGTATTGACTAGAAAGCCCATATGAGAGGACACCCAAATGGTCAGTAAGTGTGCGCAAAGCTGTTTGGTGAGAAATGTTTGCCCCTGGATGAATATCTTTTAAAATCTTGAGGTGTCTCTACCATGATTGCTAAAATCAAAACACTGACAGTGTAAGTGTGCCGAGGATAGGAGCCATCAGAACTTCCACGTGTCACCGCAGAGCCTGAACATTGGAGCTCACACTGGTCAGCACATACCTGTGAGGGAGACGTCTAAGGCTTAGGAAAGAATGGCTGGAAATCATGGAAGAAAATAGTGCTTAGTGTTTGCCTAGATCTAGGCATATGAGCTGCTCCCAGCGACTGGACTTTGAAAACTCAATTTAAAAGGTACTTTAGAAGACCTAGAAAACTCTTGCCTCAGTGTTGGGACTTAAGTCACCCCAGATTGTGCCCTGAAAGGATCCAGTTGTTTCTTAAAACTCAACTATATCCTAGCATAAAGCTCAAAAAAGCAGAAGAGTGTATTGAGCTGCAGACTAGTCCGTTGGCAGACTGTTTGCCTGGCATGTGGAAAGCTCTGGTTTAGTCCTAGGCAGTGAAATAAATGACTATAGGAATCAGAGAATGCTCAGCGCCAATCAGGGTAAAGCCCAAGCTGTCTAGCATTTAATTGAGTGACTACCAAGTGTGCACAAAATCAGAAACGTGTCTGTGCCCTTCTCCACAGGGGGAGGGTGGTCAATCATCTGTAATCAATGCAGGGAACTCGGACTTTAGAGGTGAAACCCCCAAAGTGGTGTTCTCTATGTTCAGCAATCTCCACAGAGGTCTGGGAGATATCTAATAGAAAATACCTAAGTCAAATCTCTTGAGATGACAATGGCAGTTGGAAAAATACAGTGGAGAGGATTAAGCACAGCTTCAATATTGCAGAAGAAAACTTGAGTGAACTTGAAGACATGATAAGAGAAATTTCTACAAAATGAAACACAGCGAAAAAAGAGTTTGAAATGGATGGACAGAGCATCAGTAATTTCAGGCAGAGCAAGTGTACAGTCAGGGTACCAGCAGGAGAGGAGGTGTGGTGGGGGGCAGGAGACATGCTTGAAGAAATAAGGGGAAGTTTTCCGAATGAGTGGAAACTATCAGCAAACAGTATCATTAAAGTTTAAGCACTAGCAATGTGAAGAAAATGGTAGCAGTCATAATTATACTGCCCCAGGATAGTGGTAAAGAGGAAAATGTAAAGTCTCTGGGAACAACATCAAGGATGAGAATAGATTCCCGTCTCTTGTCATTACACTGGCATAGCGACATCTTGAAAGTATTGAAAGAACGAAGTTGTGAATGTAGGGCTTTAACCAAGCAAAATGAAAATAAAACAAGTACATTTAAAAGTGTATAAACAATGCACCTCACTTCCCTACCAGAATTATTAGAGGAGATTGGACATGCTGGAACAAATCTGTAACCTCAGCATTTGGGAGGCTGAGTGGTTGGATTCAAATCCAGCTTGGGTTAAGTATTAAGACTCTGTTAAAGGAAATTGTTTTTCAATATTTTTTTATTGTGTGTACATATAATATATGCCCATGGATACACTTGGTACAGTGTACGTGAAGTGGTCAAATATTGTATGATGTATAATATGTGCCTGTGGACACATTTGACATAGTGTACATGTGTGTGTGGGGGGGGTGGTCAGAGAACAACTTTGTATAGCATGACAAGACTTACCCCGAGTCGTCTTGCTATCTCTAAAGGAAGTTCTGTAGACAAAATGAAAGTATGGTTCCACACAAATGAAGGAGTAGGCCATTGATAAGTACATTGGTGAATACTGTTGGACATCATTTATGGAGGTGGATATGGTCTGAGAAATGTGTTAGATTATTTCATTTTTATGTTGACATCATAGATTGTACCTATAAATGCTAGGTTGGCCATGGTGTCACCAAGCAAGAGAGTGTCATGGGCCGGGCGGCGGTGGCGCACGCCTTTAATCCCAGCACTCGGGAGGCAGAGGCAGGCGGATCTCTGTGAGTTCGAGACCAGCCTGGTCTACAAGAGCTAGTTCCAGGACAGGCTCCAAAGCTACAGAGAAACCCTGTCTCGAAAAACCAAAAAAAAAAAAAAAAAAAAAAAAAGAGTGTTATGGGGCCCTATCATATATTCTGCCTTTGACTGAAATACCTCTATGTAACATGAGACTATATATGAGGATTATTTTTCTTTTTAAGTGTCTTTCAAAGATTGGGTTTAAATAAGAATAATTCTGTTACAGGGTTTATATTATATGCCTAAATATAAGGCAACAATAAAATAAATGATAGAAAAGGGGTACATTTAACAATGTGAGGTTCTTACTATACCATATGCCAAAAGGTATTATATTCCTTGAAGTTAAATTAGATAAATTAAATTTAATAAGCTAATCATAGTACTATATGCCCTAAACTTATTAAAGTGCAGTATAGAATAGCTTACAACCCAAAAAGAAGTAAAACAGAACCCTAAAAATGCTTGAATCAACAGAAAAATATGCAGTGTTTATGGCTGAAGAAGCTCAGATTGAGACAGGCATTCTTCCCAAACTGACCTGTAGCTTTGACATCATTCTAAGACAATTTTCAGCAGATGTTTTTGCTGCAATCAACAGGATGATTTCAAATTCTCCAGGGAAATGCAGAGGACTTTAGATAAGTAAAACTAGTATGTCTTTTAATTGAAAGATTTATGCCATTTAATATTTATCTTATTAGGTAGGGTAATCATTATAAAGATAGTATGTTATTGGCATAGATATAGGTAATGGGATAGAACAGAGTATAAAAATTGATCCACATATATATGAAAAACTGAATTTTTGATCTATAGCTTTATATATCCAATTTAATATGTTGCTGGAATCATTGGATATCCACATGCCAAAATATGGACTTCAATCATTTTTTTTGTATAATAGTATATAAATTAACTCAAGCTTAATAAATGAAGAATGGAAGGAATTCCCCTTAACATAATAGAAGCCATATAGTTGGAAGTCTATAGCACTCAATGGCAAAAGAGAGAACAGTTCTCATGCAAGAGCTAGCACAGGCACAGGTCCCCATTTTTTTCACTTATTCAACATAGAACTGAAAGTTCTAAGGAGAAACCTTGGTTAAAGAAAAGAAAGAAAAGACATTCAGACTGGAAGAGGATGAGGAAAATAATTTTTGAATTCATAAGTGTACTCAGCAAAACAACAAGATGCCAATTCAGCAACACAAAGATCAGTTAGGTATCTACCCAGTAAAAGTGTTCAATACAAATGGGAAATGGACCAAGGAGGTGAAATCCTGAAAAGAAATACTGCAAAGTGTTGTGTAAGCGGAGAGTGTGCCTTCATTGACGAGCTGCCCAGACCTGAATAATCACACATAAACTATATTAATTACAACACTGTTTGGCTGAAGGCTTAGGTGTATTCCTACCTAGCTCTTTTTTTTAAAATGTTTTCTTTATTATTTATTATGTATACAGTATTCTGCCTGCATGTACACCTGCAGGCCAGAAGAGGGCATCAGATCTCATTACAGATGGTTGTGAGCCACCATGTGGTTGCTGGGAATTGAACTCAAAACCTTTGGAAGAGCCGTCAGTGATCTTAACCTCTGAGCCATCTCTCCAGCCCCCTACCTAGCTCTTATATCTTAAATTAACCCACTTATATTAATCTGTGTATCACCGCGAGGCTGTGGCTTACCAGTAAGGTTCTGGTGTTCTCCTTCAGCTGCTACTTGGCATCTCCCTGAGCCTGCCTTCTTTCCTCCTATAACTCTACTTGGATTTCCTGCCTTGCTATATTCGGCCCTGCCATAGGCAAAAACAGCTTCTTTTTAAACCAATGGTAATAAAACATATTCACAGCATACAAAGGGTACTCCCACATCAGTGTTGCTGGTATTGAAGAGGACGTAGATAAAGGTAAAGACTGATCATGTTCATGAACTGGAAGGATTGCTATGCTTATGATATCAGTACTACCCAATGCTATCTCTGAATTGCCTATGAATAATGTAGCTATAATAAGTTTAATGTTTTGTAGAAATAAAAAGGTCACCCTAAATTTTATATGGAATTTCAAGAGAACGGATAGCCAAGGCAGTCTTGAAATAAGAACAAAGCAAGAGGTCCCGTGCTTTTTTTAAAAAAATCATTGTTTAAAAAATGTATTGCAAAGTGACATTGATCAATCCGGGACAGGACTAGTATGAGGACAACTGGAGCAACAGTGGAAGAGAACAGAAAGGACAGAAAGGAAGCTTGAGCATTTGGTACCTATATGACTCTTACAAGGGTGCCAAGATCATTTAATGAGGAAAGGACAATCTGTTTAGCAACTATGCTGGGAAAACTGTATATTCCTATGCAGAAAAGCAGAGTTGATGCCGCCTCATGCCATATACAATGACAACTCAACATGGATCAAGCACCTAAACATAAGACTTAAAAAAAACTACAGAAAACTTAGAAGAAAGCATAGGACAAAATCTTTAAGATTTCCTAGATGTGATACCACAGGTACAATGACGAAAGAAAATTAGACAATTGGACTTAATGAAAATAGGAAATGTTGCGACTGGAGGCACGGCTCAGTGGTTAAGAGTATTGGCTGCTCTGGTAGAGGATCCAGGTTCTTCAGCACCTACATCATGGCTTGCAGCTGTCTGTAACTCCAGTTGCAGGGATCTGATGGCTTTTTCTGGTCTCCTCATGGGCAGTGTACCCACATGAATACACTTACATGCAGGCAAAAAACACATAAAGTAAAACACATCTCTTTTTTAAGAATTAAAAAAAAAATACTCTGTCCCAAAGGCAGTAGCATCAGCCTCTAAAGGCAATCAGAAAACTGGGAAAATATTTATACAATCAGGAAATTGATATTAAGAATATACAGAGAACTCATGTTGTTTTTAGCTTTTGTTTGTGTTTTTTTTTCTTTCCATTTTTGAGACTGGGTTTCTCTGTGTAGCCCTGGATTTCCTGAAACTTTCTCTGTAGACCAGACTGGCCTTGAACTCACAGAGATTCTCCTGCCTCTGTCTCCCCAGGACTGACACTAAAGGTTTGCACCACCACCACCTGGCTCATACAGAGAACTCTTGTAGCCCAACAACAAAACAACCAGATTCATAAATGGACCAAAGACTTGCATAGATGCTTTTTAGAAAAAATATAAAAATGGCCAATTGCACAAGGAAAGGATATTTTATGTTTGTGAGGGATAGAAGTAGCAGAGGAAGAAAAGGTGACTAAGGGGCAAAGAGGTTTTAGAATGATAGATGTTTACATATCTTGATTGGTGGTGGTGGTGTCATGAGTGCATATAAATGAGACAGCACCAAATTGTACATTTTATGATAAATTCTTTATAGGTCAATTATACCTCAGTGAAACTCTTAAAAATAAATTACTTATAATGTAAGCAACAAATGAAAAAAATCATTTTTTAAGGATTTGCTTTCTAGGTATTCTCTTGTATGTGTATATGTTCTATATGTGTATGTGCGATAGTTCTGTGCATGTATGTGCAGGTGCCCAGAGAGGCCAGAAGAAGACATCAGATCTCCTGAAGCTGGACTTCAAAGTTTGTGAACCACGTGATACGAGTAATGGGAACTGAACTCTGTTGCTCTCTTAACCACTGAGACATCTCTCCAGTTCCAACAGATGAATCTTTATAGTCATCATGTTGGTTATAAGAACCTAAATACACAGGAACCTACATTTTCTTTCCTTTTATACTTAGTTTCAAGATGAAAAGAAGATTTCTGGATTACCATGAGAAAGGAGGCATTGATGGGGTACAGAAGTAGGTAGTGGCTGGGAAGGCATGTAGAGGAACATTCCAGGGTGTTAGAAATGTTCTCACCCTTGACACAGGTAGAGGCTATAAAGGTCTTGAAAGGCTAAAACTCCATATGTTTACAATAAACAGACCTTATGGCTTTACATATATTAACTCTCAATTAAAAAGGTCAGTGGAGGGGCCAGGAACATTTCTCAGCCAGCAGAACCTTTGTCTTGTAAGCATGAGGACTTGAGTTTGGGTCCTCAGAACCCATGTAAAAACTGGGCACCCATGGCATGAGCCAGCAGTTCTATGGATGATGGTATGGAAGGGGAGATAGGTGGAGCCTAGAAGTTTGGTGGTCCATTAGTCTAACCTAGCTGATGAGAGACTGTAATGGTTAGCCTATTTGTCAACTTGATACAACCTAGAATCACATAGGGAGAGTCCTCTCAGGGACTCTCTACATCAGGGTGGCCTATAGGCTTGTATGGAAGAGATTGTCTTGATAGCCTTAATTGATGTGGAGAGATCCACCCTAAATGTGGATGGCACCTTCTAGTAGTGGTCAAGATAAAGGGCCAGGGAAGAAGGACAGGGAAGAACAGCTTTGTCTTGTTCATCCCACCTTTTTGCTGGCGAGTTCATCTATGCTCTTACTGCCATTGCCATTGCTTTGCTGGCGTTAGAATCAACCTCTTCAGGCTTCTAACAAATATCAGTGGCCCTTTTTAGGAAGCCTCCAGGCCTTGGGCACCAGCCGAGCAATTAGCACATTCTTGGCCTCTCCAGTGCAAGTTGGCACTGTTGGACTACCCCAACGATCATATAAGCCAAGCTAGCAAGTTCTCTTTCAGCATATACTCATCCCATTGGCTGTGTTCCTCTAGAGAACCCTAATTAATATAGAGTCCATGTCTTAAACAAATGGTACCTCAGGAATGGTACTCAAGGTTGTCCTTTGACTTCTGGGCATACATATACATGTATATTCTACACAGATTACTTACACACACACACACACACACACACACGCAGTCAGTCGTGGAGAAAAAGCAGAGAGAATGTGTTCACTCTAATGCAGTACTGATATGACAATCAGAGGCCCTGGAGGGGCATGGGATTGTCCTTCGGGAGTGACCAGGAGACAAAGATACTCCTCAAAGAACAGCCACAGGCATGCTGTCAGCAGGCAAGCGTCCAGTCACAGAGCTGTGCAGAGTTGGAAGTAGATTCTGAAGCAGTCACTGTGTCCCCTCCAGCTGCTCTTTGTCAAGCATTCTGTGTCTAAGGTCGTGAAAATGACTGGTTGCTTTGGAAAAGTTAAGCGAGATCATAGACTCAAAGGTCTTAATATGAGAAGGGTCTAACACTCACTGATTCTTGCTATATTAAAGTCTTGGATTAAAATTCAGTTGCAGGGGAAACCATCACATTTGCTTCTAGTAAAGATGCAGCAGCGAGTGTCAGACTTGGTGTTTGGACCCTTTGCAGCATGCAGGGGAGGCCATCTTCAGGCCTTTAGTTCAGGGATCACAGGGCAGGTCTGGCAGCTTAGCTGTTTGTTGCTGAAAGCCAACGGACCCTTCAGCTCTCTGCTTTTATTATCTGGGAGCTTGTTATTCCTAGGGAGGCAGTACAAAGTGGAGCATACTGTAACTGCACTGGCAGTGTTTCCTGACTCCCCTGACTGTGATGGGGTCTACTAGACACTTTCCTTGTTGCCATAAGCACAGAAGTCACTAACACACAGAAAGGTTTATTTTGGCTCATGATTATAGCCATCATGGCAGGGGAGGCATGGCAGGGTGAATAACACCATACTGAAACCAGGGCAGATAGGATCTTTAAAGGCTCATGCCTAGTGACCTATGTCCACCACTCTGGCCAGCTCCTAAAAGGGTCCTTAGCCTTCACCCTAATGCCCCAAGGTAGAGACTCAATGTTCAAAGTGGCCAGTTGGGGAACTTTCAGATTGAAATCCTAACAGCCTGCCTGTTCTGCCGCTTGAGCTCTTTGCATGGGTCAGGCTTGGCCAGCTCCATGCGAGTTGGTTTCTAGCCCTCCACGTTGTGTAAGGGTGTTTGTCTTGGCTATCCTGGTGCTGACCAAGATTAGGGGGAAGTCACGATGGCCATCCCGTGCAGCCTGAGACTCATGTTGACAACGCTCACTCCGATCTTGGTGTGGAAAAGGTCCAGTGCAGACAAAATGGTGCCTACTCGGGAACCTGAGGCAGGAGGACTGTTTGATCTCGGAAGTTGGAAGCCAGTCTGGGCTAGACAGCTAGACTCTGTTTCAAACCAAACCAAAGGACTAAGTGTTGCCTGGTCAGATTATCTCTTGGCCTTGTAAATACGAAGACTTGAGTTGGATAATTGGAACCCAAGTAAAATTGCAGTGTGTGCTGGGAGGCAGAGTCGGGAGGACCCTTGGGTCCTCCTGCTGGCCAGCCAGTTTAAACTAGTTAGTGAACTCTAGGCCAGTGCCAGATGCTGTCTCTGAGGAGGTGGGATAGTGTTCCTGATGATACTCGAGACTATCCCTTAGCCTCCACACACACAAATAAATATGTATTCATGCCCCTCACACATACCTGCACACACAGGAATATACATACAGGTGCACACATGCAGGAAAAAAAAACATAGTCATCATGAGAAAGCTGGAATGGCTGTATTAATGTCAGACAAAATAAACGCCAAGTCAAATGGTATGAACAGAAATATGAGGGACATTTATTTATTTGTTTAAAGAGAAAACGATGCATGTGGTGACCCCTCCACCAAAGCTCAGGTCTCTGATTCTGCTGCTTATAGAAGTGCTAAAGGCCACCAGAAAGGGACATCAGAAAGGAAGCTAGAGAAACTGGGGTGTCCCACATTTATATGGTAAAGGTGGTGTTCATTGACTCTTCCCATCACACCCTCTGCCTGGCAGCCAGTCTCTGTTGGTAATTCACTGTGACAAAGTTCAAAGGCAGACGCAGAGCTAAACAAACAATGTTGGTTTGCTGTATCAAAAGGTTTTTAGTATGTATTTTGCCTGCTTCACAGAAACACAATCCAAGAGTTTAAATTCCTTCCTTTGGAAGCCCGTGGTTCCATTTCTAACAGTATTTAAAAATAAATACATTATAAGTGTGTTATTATTGTCTGAACGAGCTCTATTGCCCTTATCTCCAGTGTGATCTTGCCATGAGCAAGCCAAGGAGATATTTTTGTGTGTTTCGATACTAACAAAGTGACTTTGGGACCATAAATGGTTCTAAGAAAATGAGGATTTTATGTGCTTTAATTTTTTTCCTCAAAATTTCCATTCCCTCCCACACTTATGCACACAAAACCCAAGCCATAAAAAGGTGTTTTTTCAATAGCTCCTCAGTTCTCCACTATGTTATATTTCCAGGCCAGATTACAGTAAAAACAAAGCTCTGACTGACAGAGTAACTTATCACCTAGGCCACAAATCTTAGTCTTTGGAAGAAAAAAATGAATCAGTATAGTTTGGGGACCACTGGCCTTGAGTGTTTTGGGTGGTCTGTCTCCTCTGAACCCTGGCTCTGGATTTTGGTGAAGGAGTAATCTGGCAAGTGGAATCTTCACATGCCAGCTATCTTCCTTGCCCACCAAGGATGCTGGCTCCCTCATCTGTTTGAAGGCATAGTAAAGAGAAGCTATTTTTTTTTAATTTTGTATGCACCATGTATGTTTTAACCTACATGCATGTCTACCTCCCCCCGCCCATTAATTCATCATTTGTTTCAAGTTGTTCTGAGAACTTGGCCTCTAGCAGACTGCCTGACTGATATTCCAGTTATGCTTGCTAACTGTGGACCTCCATGGTGGAAGGAGAGAACTGGCTCCCAACAGTTTGACTTCCATATTCCCATGCTATATAACATATATACATGGATGGGGACGGACACACACACACACACACACACACACACACACACACACACTGGGAATTGTAAATAATTAAAAGCAGTGTCCCCTTCCTTTTAAAAATTTCAGTTTCTCTGGGAAAAAAAGGGGGGATGTCAGGTCTTCCTAGGACATCGCTCAGAGCTACCCTCAAAAACAAATCCCAGCTGGTACAGCTTGAAAAGTTTACTGCTGAGCATTAATGGGGGAAAGAAGGTAGGATCCAGAGCCGTGCAGGTGGGAATGTGTGCTGGGTGAGAGGGGCTAGCCATGGCCCTTGTCCAGACCACTGGCCTCTGCTGAGAGTGAGCTCTGGTGGCTTAGCCAGCAGACCCTTGGGCTCACGTGGGATGATGGTTGGCTACTGGTGTTTCATATTCACCTTCTAGAACAGATGTTTTCTTTGTTATTGACAAAGAAATCTCAGCCTGAAGACATGAAGTCCTTGCTACCAAGCAGCAGAAACCTGTAGTCAAACCTCTTTGTTATTGTTGTTATTGTCTCTGTGCAGTCACTCAGACCATTTTCAAGCACGTATGCACTGTACTTTGGGCATATCTCCCCATGCTTCTGCACCCTCCCTCACTTGCCTGACTCTTTCCCCTGAGTCCCCTTTGTCCTCCAGACAGTTCTGCTACTACTTTCATGTCATTGGTACAAATGTAGTCTTGCATATTTATAAGGTCTAGGACCTGCAAATTAGAGAAAGCATAGGATGTTTGTCTTCTTGGACTCAGTTCACCTAACATGATCATCTCTACTGAGGCCCATCTCTCTGCAAATGACATAACTTCATTCTTCTTTATGACTGGAAAATCCCATTGTGTGTGTTCACCACATTTTCCCCATCTGTCCTTCTGTTGATGGGCACATAGGTTGGGTCCACTCTTTCGCTGCTGTGAACAGGGCTGCAGTTGAGATGGATGGTGAGTGTCTCTGTGATGTGCTGACTTTAGATAAACACAGAGAAGGGGAATAGCTGGGTCATATGAGAACTTAAGATAGGGCTGGGGAAATGACTCAGGTGGAAAAGTGTTGGCAATTGTGAGGACCTGAGTTCAATCGTGTAAGAAAGCCAGGTGTCGTCCCAGCAATGGTGAGATGGGAGGTCAAGTGGGCAGCTACCCGGAGCTTGCTGGCCAGCTAGCCTAGCGTTCCTGGTTGGTGTAATGAGAGACTCTGTTTCAAAGGAGAAGTGAAGAGTCTAGGGTACAGCTCCGAGGTGGCCTCTGACTTCTACATGCACACATGCATGCATATATGTGTTTATCTACTACCATGCAAAGATTTGTACACATACAAAGAACTTAGGACAGAAAAGGGGTAATGCCTAAGGTCAAGGTCCTTTATTGGAATTGGATATACTGACTGTTGTTCAGAATGCACTGGCTTTTGGAGGTCTTGTGTCTTTTTCTCTTTGATCCACCAGTAGTTTATTTTACAAGGTAATGATTTAAACCATGATTTAAGCCCATGAATCACCTGATTCTTCCTTGGCCTATCCCTCTTTTTAATGAGCCCCCATGGGTCTTAATTTTCTACTCTATCTTATAACCTTTGGCTTTGATATGTATTATAACCCTTTGTCTTCTTACGTTTATGTTCTTTTTATTTCTGTGTGTAGGGTCTGTATAAGTACCTGCTGTGTGTGTGCAGGTGCCCTTGGAGGTCAGCTGAAGCTTCAGGAAGCTGTAGCTGCCCAACATAGGTACTGAGAACCAAACTCTAGTTCTCTGGAAGAGTAGCAAGTGCTCTCAACTACTGAGCCATCCTGGCAGCCCTGTATTGTCTTCATGGTTTTAAACACACACACACACACACACACACACACACACACACCACAAACAACCCCACCCCCAGCATCTGTGGAAAGCACACAGAGACAATGGACGTTGTAAAATGTCAGAGGACAAATGAGTTACAGTCTCTGAGCCTCCTTCTGAGTAACTAGGAGAGCATTCTGTCCTCACCCTCCATGTGCCTCCTGTACTGCTCACATGGAAGACACATCACATAGACACGGGCTCTGGGGAGGCGGGCTCAGAGCCCCTGATGGATGTGTTCATTGGTTTGAACAATGCACGAGGGTTAGTGAGCATGCATGAATGCAGGGCCTAAATGAGGATGGCAGGCACAGTGGCTTGCAGCAAGTGGCTACCCTCTGGCTGGATACTGGGATCACAAGGGAGGGCAGTGGTAAGTATGGGTCTCCATGCCCAGTACCTAAGTATATATCATCGTGGTACCTCTGCATGGCAGGGACTGCTGCTATTCGTGTTAACAGATGAGGAAATGGAGGTTCAAAGAAGCCTCCAGGCAGAATCTTGAAAGCCAGGTACGAATAATTCAGGGGGCAAGCTTGAAAAAAAATTAAAAGGCACATTGAAAGGACTGCTGGCAAGATGGCTCTGCATGCAATGCTTGTCACCAAGACTGACAGTTGTAGCCTCCTGGACCCACAGAACTGGCCTCTGAAAATTGTCCCCCCACCCTCCACGTATGTGTGGTGCCCCCATAAATAACATAAAAGAATAAATAAATAATTGTAACTGGACATTTCTCTCCCTCCTGTCAGTCCCCAAATAGCCACTCTGAGGCATAATATTAACTATAAACTGTTTGACCTGCTAGATCAGGCTTATTTTTAACTCGCTCTTACCAATTAAATTAACCCATTTCTATTATTCTATATTTTCCCACGAGACTTTTTTTGCTTCTCCCTTGATTCCACTTTCTTTCTCCCTCTATCTCTGCTTGGATTTCCTACCTAGGTATATTCTGCCTGCCATAGGCCAAAGCATCTTCCTTATTAACTAATGGTAATAAAACTTATTCACAGCATACAGAAGGGAATCCCACATCAAATAATTGTAATAAAGAATTATCCAAAGAAAGGAAGGAGAAGTGATTCAGGGGTAAGGGACCAGCAAACACCAAGACTTGAAAGAAATGAATGAGATGGTCTTTGTGTTCCCAGGGGGCAGTGTGACTGAGGCCCTTGAGCCTCATTTGTAGGGTCTGGACATCATGTGATCTGCTTTCTTGGAAAAGTCACCTGGGCCTCCACCCGGTGCCTCACCTCTCCTCCCTCCTCAGGTGGTGAGGCCACTTGGTTGTGTAATGCTGTCCCATGACTGGGGAGATAACTCAGTTTGAAAGTGGTTATTTATGTGACTCTGAGCTGAGGCTCAAAGGGGACTATAAGAGCTGTATTTCTGTGGGAAAGTTGGGGCTGGCAGGACCTGCTGATCTCTGAGTCCTTCAAGCTGCATCTCAAGTGATGTTGGGCAAGTCGCTTCTGCTCCACGTGTTTGCTCTGTCTCTTGTTGACCCTGAAAGCAAGAGTGTGGCTGTTCCCCGAAGCAGAACCTACCGTGGAGCCTGCTGAGGTGGAACACCGGTTACTGCAGCACCAGTGACTGCAAGGCAGCGCAGGCGCAAGTGAAGCCCTCTAACCACCTAGTGGAAAGTTCAGGCTAGTCCAACCTTTGGCCCACAGACAACTTCGGATGACACAAAAACCATAAGCTTACTTAAAACACTGTATAACGATTTGTGGGTGTGATTTATTTTTGTAACTCAGCTGCCCTGTTCTTGAGTGTGAGCTTCATAGACGGCAGCATCTTTGTTGCAGCGTCTAAACACCAGCTACGCCTGTGCAGCCCCAAAGTCAAGTTTCCCAAAGTTGTCCTCATTGGCCTCTGCCCTAGACTTCAGACTTGCCAGGTGGTGGCTGTAGTCAGAAACTCAGCCTGTCCTCCACCCTCTGTAACATCGCTTCGCAGCATACGTTCTAGATAAGACCAGACCAGACACGGGATGCTTTTTTGCAAGTGAGGCACGGCTGCTTTTTCTCCTCAAGGGAAGCAAGCGTAGTGAGAACAAACCAAACCGGGATCCCTGATTGAGCCCCTTGCCCCATGCCTTCTTTGCAAGGGCTGATCGCCAGCACCAGACAGGAAAGGCTGATGGCTATATTGAAATATTTGTTAATAGGCAAGGCCTTCCCTTCCTCCATCCTTTCTCCTCCACTAAAGCCTTTCTAGAAAACAGGGCAAAAGCCGCGGGCGGAAGTGGCCTTCTCTGTGTAGCCCCAATTACCCCTTGTGTCTTTGTCACTGTAGTTCTGCCTGTTAGGTGCCCCCTGCCCCAGGGTGATCCTGCCTGATTGACTTGCCCATTGTCCTTCTCCTGGAGCTAGAAAACAGCCCGGGAAAAGCAACATGTTGGGATGGAAGGGGCCCTGGTTAACAAATGCTAACGCTTGCCAGGCGCTGGACCGTTTAGTCTCTCCAAGATGTGTCCGTCCAACGACAGCGACTTTGAAAGGACTGTGGCTGTGGAATTGGAGACAGATGCTTAGCTGGCCATGGGTAGATATTAAATTATATTAAACTATGCAAACTGCGTCTCTCATGCAAGGCTTGCCTCAACCTTACGTCAGCCTTTACATTTGCATCTCTATAGAGAATGAAATAAAAGCAGCGTGTAGCTTGCTCATTTCTATTCATAACTGCGAGCTGTGAGCTTTGGGCATTCTGGCTGCCCTCTACCCTGCACAGTGCAGGCCAGATGATTCCTAAACTTTCAAGGGGTTTTAGAGTTTCCTGCCTGCCCCTTTGTCAACTCAGGTTTGTATGGTCCAGGGACTGAAAGGGTTAGATACCATATAGGACTCATTGCACGGCAACTTGACATCTGGGGCAATCCTGGTTTATGCCTGCAGGCCTGATATGATCAAACTATTAATAATCATATCAGGACTGCAGGCATAAACCAGGATTGTCCCAGATGTCAAGTTGCCGTCCAATGAATCCTATATTAATACCACCCCTTTCCTCTTAAAAGGGACCTAGTTTGATGGTGAATTGCAGTTATCCTGTTCATGCCTGTCAACCACTTCTGAGTTAGAAGGGGTGGACGATTTGTCATGTGTAATTTTTTTATTAATTTTTTTTTTAGAAAACAGACTATCTTTTTTTCATTTATATACCAATCCCAGTTCCCACTCCCTCCCCTCCTCCTATTCCCTCCACCTACCCACTCTCCACTATCTCCCATGCGCTCCTCAGAGAAGGTAAGGTACATTGTTTTCGGGAAGGTCCAAGGCCCTCCCTACTATATCTAGGCTGAGGAAGGTGTCCATCCAAAGAGAATGGGTTCCCAAGAAGACAGTACAAGCAGTAGGGATAAATCCTGGTGCAACTGCCAGTAGCTCCACAGTCTGACCCAGCCATACAACTGTTACCCACATTCAGAGGGTCTAGTTTGGTCCTATGCTATTTACTTCCCTGTCTGGCTGGAGTTGGTGAGCATCCATTAGCTCAGGTAGACTGTTTCAGTGGGTGTCCCCATCATGGTCTTGACCTCTTTGCTCATAATCTCACTCCTCCCACTCTTCAACTGAATTTTGGGTGCTCAGTCCAGTGCTCCGATGAAAGTCTCTGTCTCTATTCCCGTCAGTTGCTGATGAAGGTTCTTTGGTGATATTTAAGACATTCATCAGTTTGACTACAGAGCAAGTCCAGTTCGGACACCCTCTCCTCTTCTGCTTAGGGTTTTAGCTGTTATGTGTAATTTTAAAGTGAGTTAGAGACCTGAGGTGGAGGATGTAGCTGTCTAGAGGGGATAGGAGCCACCCAGGGCTGAGATGGACTAGGGAAGGTTAGGCAGGCCTAGGGTGATTCAGAGGATGGAGATGGCTCAAGCTGAGGGGTGGGGGTAGAGCAGAGCAGAGTCCTAAACATCACAGAGGTCTCCTCTGAGGAGCTGAGAGCCTGCTGGAGACTGGGAAGGACAGATCTAGGGGCTGGGAGGGAAGATGGGGAACGCATGCTTCACCTTGACACCAGAAAGAGCTCTAGGGATTCTGGCATGAGAGAACCAAGGGTGAAAGGAAGATTTAGAGATGGGGCAGTGACTCCATCGAGGAGGGCTGACTTCATGAGGACTGGAGTTGAGATCCCTAGAACCCAAGGAAAACCCAGGCAGGGTGGTGGCCATCTGTAATCTCGGCTCTCTGGCCGCAGTGGAATGGTAGCCCCAAGACAAGCTGGCTAGCTAGGGTAGCTAGAATTGGTGAGTGTCAGGAGACCATGCCTTAGTACACAAGGTGGGGAGACGTTAATGGAGACAACCTCTGGCTTCCACAGACATGTGCAGCATGTATATGTAATGCCCACCCCATCTGTGCACATGCACATGTATGTGCATACAAATGTGCACGTATGTGCATGCAAGCACACACACACACACACACACGTACGCACGCACGCACACACGCACGCATACATGCACATGCACACACACCAAAAAAGAAAAGCAAACAAAAGAAAGATTCAGTCTATCCTCGTTTTGATGGGCACTCAACCACCTGCCAATGGCCGACAGGATTTGGCCCAAGGAGACTGCCTCTGCCTATTCTCCACTAGCTAGCCACTGCTTGACCCTCTCCCATGTCCCATGCCATTAACTAGGGCAATTAAAGATTTTTACACACGACTGCATGTGGCAAATGGATGTTCTGGTCTCTTGATTTCGGCAGAGCAGAAACTTCCAGCCAAGAATCGACATGAGCCTGCTGTTTCAACAGGGGTTGGAATGATTATTTCAACATGATTTCTGACAGGAAAATAAAACTCAAAAGGACTCATTTCCAGGAGCCTGTGGCGAAGTCAGAACACGCTCAGTCCCCCAGGGGCCATCAGGGAAAGGCTCCGTGGGGTGTTTCTCTGCGCTTTGGGTGGTGATCATCTTTTTCGGATATACTGGGCTATCTGGATCAGAGCAAAGGCTCCACATGCCTGCTCCCATCCTCCCTCCTTTCTTCCGGCTTCCTCTCCATCTCTGTCTTCCCTCTCTTGTCTCCTTCCTCCTTCCTCCCTTCCCTGCCTTTTCCCTTCTCCCTCCTTCTCTCTTCCCTCCCCTTCTCTTTTCCCTTTCCTCCTCTCTCCTCCTTCCTCCCCTTTCTTCCCTTTTTCCTCCCTCCTCCCCCCATTTCTCTCTTTCTGTTGCTTTCTCTTTTCCCTTCATTTATCTTTCCCTCTTTCCCTACTCATATCCCTTTTTTTCCCCTTTCTTTTTTCTTTTAGGGAATTTAATTTTGCTTCTGAGACAAGGTCCAAGTCAGCCTGGAACTCACTGTCCTCTTGCTCCTGCCTGCTCAATGCTGAGGTTACAAGTATTTCCTGGCTTGCCCAGTGCTTTGTTATTTCCTAGAGAGGTCATCCCATGCCAATTCTAGGGTCATACTCTAAGCAAGACATTGTCATTTTCTGGCCTCACAGCAGTGTGGTAATCATGGTCAAGGCACCCTTGTTTTATGGAGAAAGAAAATAAGCTTCGAGGAGTTTAGGGGCCAGTTACAGGTGTTGTTGAGCCCATTTCCAGGGTGCTTGTCATCCAGCAGGGTTCTCTGAATATTCCTAGGAATTCTACTGACAGCAGTGTGGGCTCTCCTCTCTCATGTCAGTTGAGTGATCTCTGCTTAAGCAATGCAGGGGCCTCGACTCGGCCTTCAGAGTTCGTTTCGGTGAGCGCTAGTGGATCTTGACCTCTTTGAGGCTTTTGGGTTTTGTTTTATGGCTCCTAGAGTACCCGTTCTTCAAGTGTAGCGGGTGGAAGCTCCTCCTGGAGGTGAGAGCCTTCAAAGCCCTATAGCGGGTCTGAAAGTTTGCATCTTATCGGGTTGGTGATGATGCTGCAGTGCATAGTCGGAGATACTTCCCTGGGTGCCGCTGGAGCTCATCCAAGCCGGCAGCTGCTGAATGGTGGGCTCCTGGACTTGCAGTGCTCAGCAGGCTTGAGCCTGCTTAGTGGAGACTGTGATAGGATTAGAGATGCTAGACAGAGGATGGTGGAGTCCCAGCCACGCCTCCCTCCCAACTTGGGGTAGACATCGCTCATCAGTATTCTTTTTAGCTGCACTCTGGCTCAGAGACCCTTGCTTTTCCCTGTAGCCCTCATCAACACCACCCAAACAGGCTCGGCTCTTGAGCTTTTGTGTTTGCTGAATTAGACAGACGAAGAGCCCATTCAAAATCAAATCTCTGAAATGTCTGTGGAACTTGTATCTCAAGTTCATGAGGGAGTTCTTGGTCTTGGCTGCAGGTTAGCATCATTTAGGGGACTGAAAAAACTCCATCCATGCGGGGCCACTTCTAGGCCAGTGTCTGGAGGTGGAATTGTGACTAGGCAGCCTTACGTACATTGTGCATGAATCGAAGGTTCAGACAGAACCGGGAATGTGGGTCAGAGGCACCTGCCTGGAGCACATGCTACTAGAAGCTGTCTGCCAACTCATGATACTCCCTCCTGAACGTCCCATTGCTCCACCACCCCTCCCTGCATCCTTTCCTATCAGGCAGAGCAGAAGGGAACAACCCAAAGGCCATGCGCTTACCCTCTTTTGCCTCCGAGGCCTCCCGAGAGGAGAATGGAATGAGTGACAGCCACCAGTCTCAGGACTGTCAGAAGGAAGTCACAGTCTTGGAGCAGAGCCGAAGGCACTGAATGCTAGCAGTAGCAGCTGCTGGTCATCCACAGCTCCTCCCGGAGTTTTCCCAGTGGGGGAGATGAGCGGAGTCCCAGGGAGAGGAAGTGCCTTTCAAGCCTGCTTTCTACCCTGTTGTTTTTGCGGACCCACTTTCTCCTGCATGGCCACTTCTCGTGCTTCCTGAAAATGACCCTTTTGGAAGTTGCCAGCGCCTCCTCAGCAGGGCTCAGCTCTGGACCTAGGATTCCATCGAGCGTTTTCTCTGCCTCGCATAGCTGCATGCGCTTGCCTCTGTTGTGGTTCTTCTGTTTTCTTTCCTCGTATTGTTGCTGTCTCCTGCCTGGGCATGGAGACTTTTCTCAGTGTCCCTTAGCACCTCTCAGACACACCATCCTTCCCTTGGGATGGATCTCTTCTTCCAGGACGGCTCCCTTCCCCCGTGACACTGTCCTGATTGTCTCCTGAGCCTCAGCCCCTCCACAGAAGCTCTGAACAGAGCATTCTTTTTTTATTGTTTAAATTAAGTTATATATTTTTCTCCACTTTCCTCTCCTCCTACCCTGTCCTATGGTCCCCATGCTCACAATTTACTCAGGAGATCTTGTCTTTTTCTACTTCCCATGTACATTAGATCCATGGATGTCTCTCTTAGGGTCCTCATTCTTGTCTAGGTTCTCTGGGACTGTGAATTTAGGCTGTTTCTTTGTTTTGTTTTGTTTTGTTTGCTTTATGTCTAAAAGCCACATATGACTGAGCACATATGATATTTGTCTTTCTGAGTCTGGGCTACATCACTCAATATGATGTTTTCTAGAAACATCCATTTGCCTCCAAATTTCAAGATGTCATTATTTTTTTCTACTGTGTAGTACTCCATTGTGTAAATGTACCATATTTTCTTTATCCATTCTTTGGTCAAGGGGCATTTAGGTTGTTTTTAGGTTCTGCATATGACAAACAATGCTGCTGTGAACATAATTGAACACATGTCCTTGTGGTACAATTGAGCATCCTTTGGATATATACCCAAAAGTGATATTGCTGGGTCTTGAGGTCGGTTGTTTCTTGATTTTCTGAGAAATCACCACACTGATATCCAAAGAGGCTGTACCAGCTTGCACTCCCACCAGCAATGCAGAAGTGTTCCCTTTTCCCCACAACCTCTCCAGCATAAGTTGTCATCAGTGTTTTTGATCTTGGCCATTCTTACAGGTGTAAGATGGAATCTCAGAGTTGTTTTGATTTGCATTTCTCTGATGGCTTAAGGATGTTGAGCATTTCCTTAAGTGTCTTTCAGCCATTTTAGATCCCTCTATTGAGAGTTCCCTTTTTATAAGGCTACAATTACCCTGATACCCAAACCACACAAATACTCAACCATTCTCAGTCATGAACATTGATGCAAAAATACTCGATAAAATACTGACAAACTGAATCCAAGAATACATCAGAAAAATTATCCACCATGATCAAGTCAGCTTCATTTCAGGGATGTAGGAATGGTTCAATATAATGAAAATTGGTCAATGTAATCCACCATATAAACAAACTGAAACAAACAAAGAAACAAACAAACACATGATCATCTCATTAGATGCTGAAAAAGCCTTCATCAAAATACACCAACATCCCTTCATGATAAAGGTCTTAGAGAGAGCAGGGATACAAGGAATATAACTAAACATATTAAAGGCAATATACAGCAAGCCAACAGCCAACAGCCAACATCAAACTAAATGGAGAGAAACCAAGGTTGTCCACTCTTTCCATGTCTGTTCAATATAGTTCTTGAGGTCCTAGATAGAGCAATAAGACAACAAAAGGAGATCAAGGGGTTACAAATCGGAAAAGAAGTGAAACTCTCACTATTTGCTGATGATAAGGTAGTTTACATAAGAAACCCCAAAAATTCTACCAAGGAACTTCTACAGCTCATAAACACCTTCAGTAATGTAGCAGGATACAAGATTAACAAAGCATTCTTTTGTGGTCACCAAATTGACCTTATCTTTTAACTTTGTGGTGTGTGTGTGTGTGTGTGTGTGTGTGTGTGTGTGTGTTGTGCTGGGGATCGAACCTAGGGTCTCACACATGCTAGGCGAGCATCCTGTCACTGAGTTATATTCCTAGCCCATTTTCCTTGTTTTTCTTAGGGTATGACCATCTCTTCTAATCTCCCAGGTATGGGATCCCAGCTGTGTTGAGCCCTACTTTCTTGCCAGTAACCATGTCTGGCCCATTTCCCCTCAGTCTCCTCTCACACCTGTCATCCCTGTCTTGGCCTCTGCCGCCTCCTTGTTGACAGCCTTCCAGAAGCCACTCAATTCATCCCCCTTCTCTACATTTCTTTCAAGAGTCCTGTTTATAATAGGGGTTTTCTCCGCTCCCTGGCTGCAGATGTCTATCGAGTGCCTCTTCTGTTCCAGACTCGATGCTAAGTACAATATGTTTGCAAAGGCAGCTTCATACCATCCTTAGGAGTCAGCGGACACCATCCTTAGGAGTCAGCGGACACCATCCTTAGGAGTCAGCGGACACCATCCTTAGGAGTCAGCGGACACCATCCTTAGGAGTCAGCGGACACCATCCTTAGGAGTCAGCGGACACCATTATCGTCGTCATCTGTTCTGCCTCTGAGGAGACACACGGGAAGTAGTCTGGGACGTTGTAAACAGTGGTACAGAAACTCCAGTTGACTCTGGGATCTGAGTCTTTAATTGTATGTGCTGTCCTCATCTGCTTGCTTCTCCCACTCCTGTGGCTATCAGGACAGGTGAAGACCAAGCTCTGGGATTAGTCCATAGACTTTTCTAGTCCGGTCCTAGCCCACCTTTGCAATCTCATCTCCTTCCATCCTTCTCTGGAGGAGTCGGTTCAATGCATGGGATCATTCTTTATCTCTAACTTTTGCCTACATTCTTGGTGATGTCCACACTCTAGAGGCGATGTGGCTCCCCATACTTTAGCCTTCTTCATCCTCACATGCTGTCTGAATTTCGTAAGTCTCTGCAGTACGATGGCATGTGTTTGAATCCCCTTGGTCAATTTTAATATGGATCTGTTATTGAGATTGCTTTTTCAGGTATTCCAGTGTTCAGCCCCAGCAGGGTTATAAACCCTCTAGGACAGCAAGCATGTCACAGACTTACCTCCGTGTCCCACAGTTCCTAGCATGCTTCAGATCAGAGCTGAGCATTTTGATTTCACCCTTTCATCAGTGACAGCTGTCTGTATGGAGGATGATGTATGTGGGGATAGGAGACTCTGCCCCATCCCCTGGAGGGGGCTGTTCTACTAAGGTGCCCCAATCCCCTAGCGGCCCTCCACACAGCTCTAATTGCTTACTGGGTTAGTTTTCCCTCCTTCTTGGGAATCCTTTTTCTTTGTCCCTTTCTGGTTTTAAAATTGAGGTAACTGGAGGCTTGTCTGTACATCAGGGAGGTTTAGGAGAGACATGAGCAGTGAGACCTCCCCAGCCAGACATGGCTGCACTTTGCTGTGGGATGGTTGGGATCCTGGGGGACGCTCCGCAGTTCCTGCATTTGTTCCAGAGCCTGGGCCGGCTCTAGGAGTGAGAATCAGTGCGGCCCTCAGATGGTCCTCTGGCCTGGGTCTTAGTCAAGCTGCTTGGTGTGCTTGGTGATAAGGGTGACGGGGGGGGGGGGGGGGATAAGCCTCACCCTGAACAGCAGTCAGTGCTGAGCAGCACCGTGTTAAGAGGCTCAGCATTGAGGCTCAGTGCTCTAAGATACAACACTTGGGATTTCCACAAGCTTCCAGTGCTCCATCTTTGGCTCTTGTTCAGTGTCCTCGAAAGAGGAATTGCTGGGGTTACCGAAGCTTTGTCTGTCTAGGTTCTGCTTTCTGTCTCTCTTTAGTAGATAATAAAAACAATGCTCCCATCGCTAGCCTGCAGACTCAGGTAGCGTTTCTCCCCACATTTGGCTTAGCCTAGTTGGCTGCCAGAGTTAATAACAACCTGGCTACTCAAATAGTTAGTGCTAAGGTCACTGCAGAGGACTTTAGAGATGAATAGCCTGCCACCTCCACATTCTGCCTTGGGGTGAATTTTTATTCCTCCCTCTCCCCATCCCACACTGCTGATCGTCCCTCCCCGACCCTGGCTCCAGGGGAACCTTTGGCAGTGTGAGGCTTCCACTTCCTTAGTCGCCTGTTCTGTGGGTCTGTGGGCTTGCTGGACCTGGCTTCTCTTTGTCACTCATTCTCATGACATCCAAGACATGGGCCTCAGTGTAGCCATGCTTATAGAGTCCCCTACAAACCCATTTGGATCCTCCCAGTCTTCTGCAGTGACCTGGCTTATGGTACCCTTTTAAGTTCTTAAAAAAAAAAATGTACATCCCTCTGACTATTGGACCGCTTCTTCAGTGTCCCCTATGTGCAATGTCTACTTTGCAGTATCCAATCCAGTGGCTTCTCTGGAAGCCGTGGATAATTATTTCCCTATGGAATGTTCTACAGAGAGTTTGAGCTGGAAGAACTGCCTAAGAAGTAGGAATAAGACGTGGCATTATTTAGCAGTTGTGGGAACTAGGAGGTGGGGCTCCCTAGGAGCGTGTCCTTCAGGGGTGTGCCTTGTCCGTGGCTCCTTCCTTTCACTCCACATCCTGGCTGCCCTGAGGCTTTCAGCTTTACTCCACCATTCGCTTCCACTGATGTCTGGGTCCCCTCAACCCCAGAGACGCAGAGCCAAGTGACTGTGATTAAACCTCTCAAACTATGAGCCTAATCCATCTTCCTTTCAGTTAATTTTCTCACACATTTTGCCTCAGCAATGAAAAAAACAATGAGTAAAACTACTGATAATAGTTATCAATTATTGAGTTGTGAGTTAAATGCTATGTATGCATAATATCTTGCATATTTAATAGCTCCTCAAGATGAACATGCTTAACCAGTAATGCAAACTAGGCTTACTCATGCCAAATAGCTTCCATGGAGTCAGAGTTCATAAATGGCAGAAGCAGTATTTGGACCCAGCCTGAAGTAGCAGGGGCTTTTCACTATGGATTCTGAGACCCAAGCTAAGAGAGTTATAATCAAATGGAAACCAAGAAGACTTGATGAGTGGGTTTGGGGATTTGAGGGGAAAGGAGACTGGAAAGGAAAAGTAAAGGCTCTGTTTTGAGCCTTGGATTTCAGGAGAGCATCAGAATTACCTGTGGACAGCAACCTTCCCAAGGAGGGGGGGGTAATCCTGAGGGGTCAGGTGTGAAGGTATTGAGATGAGTTTCAGAGAGGTGACAAGATGGTGTCAACAATGCTGTTTTTCTGTTTACATTTGGGAAAGCCTGTGGGCATTGGGATGCAGGAATATGGGAAAGAGAAAGCCTGTTAAGATAGGGGTGTCTGGCGGAAGTCACAAGAGGAAATGCAGAGAGGTCAGGAGTGCTCATTGATCTTGCATTCAGTGATTCCCCACCATCCATTGATGTGATAACTGGTCCCTTCACATACAAGTTCACATGCAACCCAGATATTCCAGCACTCTGCTCTGTATTTCATAAATCAGAGAGAAGTTCTTTCTCTTTAAAAATCTCAGTTGGCCAAAACTTGTTTGAACATCTTTACAGTTGACTTGGGTATCAAGTTTAATCAACTAGCATAGTAGCAAGTTTAACTGACATTTATAGATTCCCTGGGAATTCCTGTCATATGATTGTATTAGTCACTTTGTTGAAAAGCAGCTCATGTCAACCAACACCCACCAGTGATGGATCAAGAAGCAAGTGGCCATCCCAAGTCCTTTATGCTGGTGCCAAGATACATTCAAGGCAGATTCTGCGTGTAACTCGGCCTCCTTGCATGCAAACTCCCCCACAGGCACTCTCTGTCAGCCTTTTCTCTTTGGATCTTTACTGCCTGGATTTTTATGGTTTACCATTTCCTCCTTAAGATGATATAGTGAAGACATAACAAGAAAGCTACACCCATGAAATCTCAACAATATGGCCTAACAAGGCCCGAACAATGACAATACCAGTTGACATGCCGATATGGATGGAGGTAACTAGTGACTGCTGAGAGAGGGAGAATTGGTCTTTTCCAGGGGTCACCCGCACCCCCAATTAGTTATCCATTACCAAAAAGTCAGCCCTGAAAACATACACATATACTAAATGGACTCAACAAGTTGTATTTATATATTACTCATATATATACACACATAAAACAATAATAATATATAACAATAATAAAGAAAAAGATCATGAATTTGAGAGGGAGTTGGGGGTTGGAGGGAGGAGAGGGCAGAAATGATATAAACATAGTACCCATATATGATAATTAATAAATCTTTTAAAAAGGAAAAGAGAATTTACACTTGTATTACAAAGGTTTTTTTTCCTCTCTCTGAGGATTTTAATGAAGTATTTCTAATGGGCACAAGGTAGATTTTGGTAAAACTTACCGACATTATCATATAAATCCATTGTGTTATCGGAAAGTAAAGAGGTGAAGCTGCTTGGGACAGGAGCAGGAAACAGAAACATTGATACTTTGCCCACGACCACCACCAAGGGCCACTATAGCCGAGATGCCCTGTGGGTGGCAAGCTCCACTGGAGCTGTGTGCACCCCGGGAAGCAGCTGCTGCTTCCGGGCCTCTCCGTCGTTTCCCTCTGGAATCTCTTTATGCCTAGTACCATGTGATAGCGACTGTTTTTAACCAGCTCTGTTATATCCAGTCACGGTTGGAAGACTATCTGGGGAATCAAATTCTAGGAAACACTTCTGGGTTGGTGTCTAATGATTCCCAGTGTAGCGTCATGTTCAAGTTTAAGAGTGACATCTAGCTTGGACTCCGGGTCTCAATGGAACCAACTTTAAGCTCTCAAAGTCATGACCAATAGCCTCAAGTAACTGGAAAAAAAGGAGAGGAGAGGAGAGGAGAGAACAGGACAGGAGAGGAGATGGGGAGAGAATAGGAGGAGGAGACAGAATATGAGGTAGAAGACAAGGCCAATGAGCAGAGGCTTATATAACGGCGCCTCTCCTCAGTTGGTCCTTTCAGTATCTGTGACCAGCCCATCATTGCAGCAGCTTCTAAACAAGGGTGATGTTGACTTTGCAGGCTCAGGTTACAATAACTGCTTTGTTCATGTTCTTTTTATTTAAATTTTTTACCTTTTCGAGAACTTTATACATGAGTACTTTATTTACATTATTCCATCCCTACCACCTACTCCTTCTATATTCTTATTTCAATTCCATGACTTCTTTAATTTCACACACACACACACACACACACACACACACACACATAATCTACCAAGTCTATCTAGTATGGCTCGTAAGAACATGTGTTTAGACTTAGCATTTGGGTTTGGATAACCCCCACTAGGGATCACTCCTGGAGAAAACTAATTCTCTCTTTCTCAGTAGTCATTGACTGTCTATAGCTTTCCGTCTTGGGATGGGGCCTTCCCCCATCCACACTGGCTTGTTAGCTGGTCTTCTTATGTAGATATTGCTTAGGGAACAATATTGTCGAGATTGCTTGGGCTACAGCTTTCCATTCTTATCTCGAAGACACTATTAGCAGCAGGTACCCTGGTCTTCTGGATCCTACATTCTTTATGACCCCTCTTCTGTGATTTCCCATGAGCCTTGGATGGAGGGGTGGCACTGTACATGACTCCTTGAGGTCTAGGCACTTCAGCACCAATTATTCTCTACATTTTGGACCAGTTGTGCATCTCTGTGATAGTCTCCATATATTCTTTAAAAAAAGCTTCTTTGATGAGACGTGAAAGCTACATTTATCTGTGGCTATACAGCTAAGATTTAGAATAAAGTTAGAGATTAAATTGGTCTGGAAGAATGGGCATAGTAGAGTCCCCTTTAGGGTCTTTGGCTTCTCCAGCAATGTAGACTACTTTCTGTTAAACACACTGAATCTCAAACTTCAAGAAGCTAGAAATCCTAAGGTATCTCCCGTTTTCCCAGACTGGAGCTGTCTGGCACACAGCAGAACCAGTTGCTTGCTTACTGCCTCCAAGGGCACCTTTGGTCTCCCATGGCATTGACTGTGCACTTTGGAAATAGCTGTGGTTTCTAACACAGCGATGCTTCCTCTTCAGGGACTCCAGCCCCTAAGTCTAGTTTCAACAATGACTTGCTCCGTCCCAAGACATGGTTCTAGTTTCTCCCTGTCTAACAGACAGAGTGTTTGCATTTGCACGGGGTTTTTAATGGGCTGTGAGCGGTTGGCTCTGAGCAGGATTCTTGGTTCAGAGCCAGAGCGACTTGAAATGTTTGGGGAAGCCTGTGTTCTGTGGGGAGTTCAGGGCTCACTTCTGCTGCACACATGACCCATGTGAACCAGCAGATGGCTAAGAGTTCTTCCTTGGTGCCACCAGCATGGCTAGAGGGTGGGCTTGTACCTCAGCAAGCAATGTGGGCAGGGCTACCTTCTCCACGAATATCTATCTGGAGCTAGCACTCTCAGATCCAGCCAGAGAATGTTAAGAGTGGCTCCTTTGCTCATTCCAGAAGCAGTGGTGGGAGCTCCTAGTTTGGCTGCATAGAGAGCTTGAGATAGAAATACTTTGCAGGGAGTTTCTCTTTTAGGCATGACCATACCTAAGCCATCCCAGAAAGACAAATCTGCCCTGTGTTGCACTGCCCTGAGGAGATGCCTATCCGCTATTCTAGCCAGTGTGGTGCTGGTGATCAAACCCAGGGGCTTGTGCATGCTTAGCAGGCAATCTCCCATTGAGCTAAGTACCCCCCCCCACGTGATACCCTTATCAACAGCCTGTTATCTTTCTGCTTATAAAACCTTCTTTATGGCCCTCAAATCCTGTTGAGGGAGGTCATCTGTTTGGCTACATCTCTCTTTGCTCAATATCAGCACTTGGGGCACTGGCCAGGATAGTAAGGCACTTTTCAAAGGCTTCCATCCCCCTGCCCGTGGTGAGCACACATTTGCATGTGTGCACACACATGGCCTGTGGCGTCTATTTGGACAATCATCAGAGTGTGGCATTCTGTCTCAAAATATAACATTTTAAATTGTCAAACAATTTTATTACTTAGATTGACATTAGAAATAATTAACATCCGGTAACCCACAAACCTATGAACACCTGACTTTTGACAAGGGAGCTAAAAGTATACAATGGAAGAAAGAAAACATCTTCAACAAGTGGTGCTGGCAGAACTGATTGTCAACCTGTAGAAGAATGAAAATAGATCCATATCTATCACCATGCACAAAACTTAAGTCCAAATGGATTAAAGATCTCAATTATCAATCTGAACACACTGAACCTGATAGTAGAGAAAATGGGAAATAGTCTACAACATATGGGCACAGGAGACCACTTCCTACAAATAACCTCTGTAGCACAGACAATAAGGGCAACATTGAATAAATGGAACCTCCTAAAACTGAGAAGCTTCTGTAAAGCAAAGGACACTGTCATTAAGACAAAAAGGCAACCTACTGATTGGGAGAAGATCTTCACCAACCCCGCAACAGACAAAGGTCTGATCTCCAAAATATATAAAGAACTCAAGAAACTAGACTTTAAAATGCTAATTAACCCAATAAAAAAATGAGGTACTGATCTGAACAGAGAATTCTCAACTGAAGAAGTTCAAATGGCCAAAAGACACTTAAGGTCATGCTCAACCTCCTTAGTGATCAGGGAAATGCAAATCAAAACAACTTTGAGATACCATCTTACACCTGTCAGAATGGCTAAAATCAAAAACACCAATGATAGCCTTTGCTGCAGAGGATGTGGAGTAAGGGGAACACTCATCATTGCTGGTGGGAATGCAAACTTGTGCAACCACTTTGGAAATCAGTGTGGCGGTTTCTCAGGAAATTCGGGATTAACGTACCCCAGGATCCAGCAATACCACTCCTGGGAATATACCCAAGAGATGCCCTATCATACTATAAAAGCATTTGTTCTATTATGTTCATAACAGTATTATTTGTAATAGCCAGAACCTGAAAACAACCTAGATGCCCCTCAATGGAAGAATGGATAAAGAAAGTGTTGAATATATACTCATTAGAGTACTACTCAGCGGTAAAAAACAATGACATCTTGAATTTTGCATGCAAATGGATGGAAATAGAGAACACTATCCTGAGTGAGGTAACCAAGACCCAAAAAGATGAATATGGTATGTACTCACTCATTAGTGGATTCTAGCCATAAATGAAGGACATTGAGCCTATAATTAATGATCCTAGAGAAGCTAAATAGGAAGGTGAACCCCTCCCAAAAAAAAGCCATGTAGTTATCCTCCTGGATATTGGAAGTAAACAAGATTTCCAGGCAAAAATGGAGAGCTTGGGGGTGGGGGTGGGATGGGGGTAAGGGGAGATGGGGAGAGAGAAGTGAGAAGGGGAGGATGGGGAGAACTTGGGGGAATGGGACAGTTGGGATGGAGGAAGAGTGGATATGTGAGCAGGAAAGTATGTATCTTAATTAAGGGAGCCATTTGAGGGTTGGCAAGAGACTGGACTCTAGAGAGTTTCTCAGGTGTCCAAGTAGATGTCCCCAGCTTGTTCCTTGAGCAGCTGAGGAGAGGGCGCCTGAACTGGCCCTATACTATAGCCACTCTGATGAATATCTTGTATACTACCATAGAACCTTCATCTTGCGATGGATGGAGATAGAGACAGAGACCCACATTGGAGCACTGGACTGAGCTCCCAAGGTCCAAATGAGGAGCAGAAGGAGAGAGAACATGAGCAAGGAAGTCAGGGCCGCGAGGGGTGCGCCCACCCACTGTGACAGTGAGGCCGATCTAATGGGAACTCTCACCAAGGCCAGCTGGACTGGGTCTGATGGAGCATGTGATCAAACAGGATTCTCTGAACGTGGCTTACATGGAGAAGCCAAGGACAATGGCACTGGGTTTTGATTTTACTCCATGTACTGGCTTTGTGGGAACCTAGTCTGTTTGGATGCTCACCTTCCTAGACCTGGATGGAAGGGGGAGGACCTTGGACTTCCCACAGGGCAGGGAACCCTGACTGCTCTTTGGACTGGAGAGAAAGGGAAAGGAGGAATGGGGGAGGGGAGGGAAGTGGGAGGAGGGGAAGAGGTGAAAATTTGTAATAATAATAATAATATAATAATAATAATAATATAATAATAATAATAAAAGAAAAAGAAGTAATTAACACTGGGGAAATAGTCACCCCTTTTCTGAATGTTTAGGGACAAAAAAATCTTGTTGAAATTAAGAGTTTAGAAAGATGCCACATGCTTTCTTCTGGGATATCTAGGCCTTTTGGCACACCAATACAACCTGAGTTTGAGCATTCCAGGCCGTGGGCAGCTCTTGGCTGCAGGAGCTGGTAGATTGGAGTTCGAATTATGGCTATACTGTCTCCTAGCAGCCTGACCTTGGTGGATTCCAGCAGCTTCTCTCTGGCTGTATGAAACATTAGGAGAGGAAAGAAACACAGTAGCATGATTTTGTGTATGTGTGATTGTATGTATGACTCTACGGTGTGACTTTGGGTGTGAGACTCTGCTTATGTGTGTGACTGTGGGTGTGATTGTGTGTATATGTGACATGTGGGTGTGATTTTATATGACTGTACATTTGTGACTGTATAACTATGTGTGTGAGAGCATGTGTGCAGGTGTGTATATGAATGTATATGTGTTTGTGATTATTTGTGTGTGTGTCTATGGGAGACTGTTTATATGGGTGACTGTGTGTTTTGTGTATGTGAGTATGTATGCATGTGATGGGCATGTGTGTGTGTGTGATTGTGTATGTGTGTGATTGTCTGTGTGTTCCTTTACATGTACTCACTATTGGCTAGTTTAGCACTCACTGCTCCAGGAACCCTTATGAGGGGTGACATTTAGATTAATGTCCCAGTGATAATAAGGGGCAACTCTGAGGACTAAGTGGAGTTAATAAATATTTGCCACATGGTAGAAGTTTAACAAGCACCAGTTACCTGTCTTTCTTCAAGAGCCAAAGTAGTGTGGCCGGCTAGATGGCTCTGCGGGTAAAGGTGCTGACCCCTAAACTTCACTACCTGGGTTCGATCCCCTGGACTTGTGTGGTTGAAGAGGGGAACAAACTCCCACAGGTTGTCTTCTGATTGATTTCTACACACACACTGGTATGCGTGTGGCCACACCTCCCTACACAAGACAAATATAATAAAAATTTAAGTGAGTAAAATAATCACAGAACCATCATTGAACCACAGGAAAACAGATTTAATGTTTTGTTAGACATGATCGGAAGAGTCTCACAGCAGTTAACTGAATTTTGGAAATAATAGAGTTAGAAAATGCTTTGATAACCCCAAGTTATCATATTTCTTTCAGGAATGGCTGCTGAGTGTTTTTTAAGTTTAGCATTTTCACTTTGATGATGGCTTGAAGATACAGTCATCCTCGAATAATCCAGAAAGTCTTTATTTTGGTGAGAAAGAGTTTAAAGTTGCTTATGCCTCACAGCCCCTAAAGATCTTGCCCTGCAGAGGACACGGATTGTTTCCCTGGCAGCTGTTTTGCCCTGGCTGTAACTTTCTGTTGTCACCCACCAGCAGTACATATGGTGGGACTAGTATTGGTGCTTCTCCACTGAGCATTGTGTAAACTTTGATTAACCTTATGTATCATCCTTCAAAGTAATGGGCTAGTGCTTTAAAATGTGGTCATTTTTGAAAAGAAAAAAGAATTAAATGATGGTCCATCGTGCTCAAACTCAGTGATCTAAGTGCATCCTGTGATTATATTCAATTGTATCTTTGTAGGTTCATCTATCTCCTACATTAATATACTGGAGCTGGGGAGATAGCTCAGTGGATAAATATCTTCATACTTTGCAAGCATGAATTATGGTGGTACATAATATGATCCCAGTGATGGATGATATGATGGGAGAGAGAGCCAGGTGGGTCTCTGGAATCCTGTGAGCCCCCTACCCAGACCTGTATGTCAAAGTTCTAGGCCAGTGAGAGACTCTGTCTCAAAGAAGGTAGAAGGTACATAAGGACTGACACCCAAAGTTAACCTCTGACCTCTACATTGCACACCATGCATTTGCATCCCACATGCAAAACACACACATAAATTGCTTAATATTGTTTATTTTTATTTGTTTTTATATCTGTGTTTATTTTATCGCAGACTTGGTTATAGTTGTGTCAGAGCAATAAGTCTAATAAATTGGTAGCTGGATTTGGCCAACAACCTGAGATATGGTACACAAAAATAGAAATTATAGTAGAATACAGTGATGTATGCTCACGACACTGTGGGTACATAAAGGAGAGAACAATTATCCTCCCTGAGGGGTTAGGGTGGTTCTCAAGGAGGGTGTGAAACTCAGAGTTTGGTAAGTCTTAAAGATAAGCAGGCATTTGTCAGGTGAGGTAAGCTTTGGGGAGAAAGCATTCTGCACTGGAGACTTGGCTGTTAAAAGCTTGCTGTGGTTGAATAAACTCTTAGGAATAGGGATGTTCTGGCCAAAGAGGCTGCAGGGTTAAATGGAGGCCAAGGAGTAAGGGCTCTGGGTAGTTAGATTTGGTTCCAGATGCAAGAAAGACTAGAGAGACTAGCCCATAGGGATCTGGAGGCTGTGGCTTGCAGAAATAATTCTCAAGTAGAGATGGAGTTGTGGGATGGCTGCAGGGCAGATACATGCAAGTGGAAGTGAGAGCTGATTAAGCTACGGGCCAAGAGGATGGGGAGAGATGGAGTCTAGCAATATTCCTGAATAGGACGGGCTGCGATCTGTCCAGCTGGAGGAAGGAGGTTGGTTGGGACTATGTGTTCACCCGGAACACATCACCAAAGAAGGTCATTGCTATAATGACAGCATTTCCCACCAATTTGGATGGGGTGAGTAGATCAACAAGAATGGGTCCCAGGTAGCCAGAGGTCTAGGAGAAGCACCAAGACAGTGTGGTGTCCCAGAGTCAAGGGGAGAGAAAGTTTCATTTATCGAGCATAGCTGGGGGTCAGATCCTGAGGGACTTGCTTTGGAAAGCAGAAGAACTGTTGTTTGGATTGTGAGTTTCTATTATTTAGGCAGAGGGAGCAAGGGGAACAGTAGAGGCCTCATCGATCCCCAGTCAAGTACTGAGCAGAGAAAGGAAGTATTTGACATTTCATAGATAAGCAAGCTTGGTAAGTTTCCATCCATACTTCCATCCATACGTACACCCATACACTCAACATTCGTCCTTTCTATTTTTTTACCCACCCACCTATCTATAGATCCTCCCATCTACTCACCCATCCCTCATTTCAGTCCACCCACCCACCCATCCATTCATCCACTCAGTATTTCCCTAGGGCCCACAAGGTGACAGATTGCATCTGAGATCTTATTAAAGAGAATGTGTTGAATACAAAGATAAAATAAATCATAATCTGCCTCGAGGAGTTTGCAGTGTTGCTGGGAAGATAATTGCTCTGAATATAATTAGTGCCAGGCGTTAAGTGCTTTAAAAGGATGTGTGTGCATAATGACTCTGAAAAATGGGAGAGGGACCATTTGGCATGAATGGAAAATGTTTGTTCACAGATGGGGAGCAGGGAATCCCTTTGAGCTAAGAGGACACCCAGAATGAAGGCCAGAGAAGAGAAGGGGCATGCCCTGCTTCATGTGTGTTGAGAGGACACCCAGAATGAAGGCCAGAGAAAAGAAGGGGCGTGCCCTGTTTCATGTGTGTTGAGTTGGAAGCAGTGATAGAGTTGAGCTAGAAAGGAAGGCTGAGGGAAGGGTTTTTTTTTTGGCTTTTCGAGACAGGGTTTCTCTGTAGTTTTGGAGCCTGTCCTAGGACTAGCTCTTGTAGACCAGGCTGGCCCCGAACTCACAGAGATCCGCCTGCCTCTGCCTCCCGAGTGCTGAGATTAAAGGCGTGCGCACCACCACTGCCTGGTTGAGGGAAGATTTGAAAAGGAGTAGAATATCCTTTAATTTAGATTTCGTCTTTTAGAACATGAGAACCTAGGGGTCACTGCTAAACAAAATAGTAACACAAATCAGGCTTAATTTCAAGAGTAAACTGTGGTGGCATGGGAGTTCTGAGCGTGTGGTGGGAGGGTCTGAGGCAAGGAATCTAGGTGAGGGCCCCTTTTTAATCTGTTTGCTTTTCTCATTGAGCATTTACTCCGTGAATAGTTCTTTATCAGATGTTGACAAAAAGTCCAGGAAAATGCTTTCCATATGACTCTCTCTCTCTCTCTCTCTCTCTCTCTCTCTCTCTCTCTCTCTCTCTCTCTCTCTCTCTCTCTGTGTGTGTGTGTGTGTGTGTGTGTGCGCGCGTGCGTGCGTGCACAGGGATGGCGGGGGGGGGCACGTCAACATTGAATCTCACACTGAACTGGAATGAACTGATTCAGCTAGGCAGGCTGCCGAACAAGCCCTAGGGATCCCCCCTCCCATTTCTGGTGCTAGGTTTATGGCACCTACTGCTTCAACTGGTGGGGGCTGGGGTTCTGAACTCTGGGCGTTGTGCTTGCTCAGGAAGCGCTAAGTGCAGCCATCTCCCCAGGCCCACAGCAGGCCTTTCTTATGAGGTTCTTTCTGATCTTCACGACGTTGCAGCAAGCAGCTGAGCATCAGTCCTTGTGTGAGTAGCCAGATCGCCCAACAGACTCTCTGGCTCGAAGGCTGCCACCACTAAATTGGCCCCTCGGCACTCTTTATTTTGTGCATCGCTCATGACTTTCACCGTCTTGGTTGGGGCAGATAGGCAGCTGCCATTGAGAACACCAGGCCACATGGGCTAACCACCACGCCAGAGAACACACCCAGGCCACGCCAGAGAACACACCCAGGCCATGCCAGAGAACACACCCAGGCCCTTCGTAGTGACATCTGCTTCTGCTTCCCAGTCAGTGCTCAGCAACATGGGGCGGGCTCAGTACCCAGGCACATGCTCCGAGTTAGGATCGAGTTCTAAGGGAAGAAAATTCCCATGTGGCTGGTGATGAAAGAGACAGGTCAGTTTCAGAAGCGGGGAGTGTTTCCTGTGACAGGGATCACATCCAAATATTTACCTCATTGCATCGCTTGCATGATCCCTGCCTTTGAGTTCAGCAGAAATACACCCAGGCCTTCCTTTACATTTTGGAACGAAAGATATCTGCCTGGAGCCTCTTATTTGCCGGCAGGGGAGCTCTAGGCGTAGTCTGGGACTGTCTCCGCTGCTCTCAGGATATTTGGAGCAGATTAATAAGTGGCAAGGGATGTAAAGAGTCTTCCAGGAAAAGCCAGTGTCTGGCAGCAGCAGAAGGGGTGTCTGTCCCAGTCAAATGCAGTCGGCTTGCTGGACCTATAGGGCTGGCTGTCAGAGCCACAGACGTACTAGTCCCATGTCACACAGTAAGTGGGAACAGCCTTGGGTCGACAAGATAGCATCTCCACCCATAGCTTCCTCCAAGTTTGCCCTTCCATCTTTCATTTTTCTGTGGCTCATTGGCGGCTCAACCTCCTTCCCAAGAGAGTATTTTCCAAAGTGTCTTCCTGGTGTATATGCCATGTTAGGTAGGTGGGGGTCTCACAAATGTGTTCCTGTCTTGTGCCGTAGACTGGACTGGCTTCATGGGGAGTGGCAGACGTAGAACTAAGAAGTTTGAAGGTGATAAAATGACGTGGCTGGAATATTTGAGGCTGAAGAAAGTAGCAACAAAGGGTCAAGATCCAAAGCCTGGAGCGTGCTCAGTTTAAACTTCCCTCTTCGAGTCCTGCCTGAGTGTGGCCAGTGGCCAGCAATTCTCCCAGACCAGAGAGATAGTTAGAGAAGCACCTTCTTGGGTTCCTCCCTGAGGGGTTCTTGTTTAAGTTTGTGAGGTGGGTTGTGTTTTAAGTCACCTTGAGGAGTCACCCGTGAGGGACAAGCGCAGAACTAGAAGTGAAAGAACAGGGGTAGACATTATTCTCTAGTGTCTGGTTCAGAGTAGCATGTTCAATAGCATGTGTGTGGGTGAGTGTGGTGGAGTTGAAGGGCCTGAGATTTTAGCTGTCAAGATTCTCCACTGGAGGGCACAGAGAGAATAGAGCACAGCAGATAGAACAGCAGTCTTAAAGCAGCCGACTTGACCCTTGTTTGATGCCTCACGACTGGCGGCATGTCAGGGTCTCCTCTGTACGGTTCTTACTTTAGCTAGCGCTTCCTCTGTCTGTCCTTCTGTTCTTCCTCCTGGCCTCCACTCATTCTCATTCTCAGTTCTCATTCGCTTGGGTTTTGTGTAAATGCATTTCTTCTGTCTGCTTCTGAGATGCCTTTGTAGTGTGTGTTCATGTGCATAATATAACCACTGGAGAGATTTTCACCCAGTTGAGGCCAAGGGGTTTTACTATATTTTTCCTTATCTTTGAGGTGCATTCTCTCTATCCTCTCTTTCTCTCTCTTTCTCCCCCTTCCTCCTTCCTTCCATCCTTCCCTTCATCACCCCTCTATTTCCATCCCCTCTCCTCTCTCCTCTCTCCTCCCCCTCTCCTGTCTCTATGTATGTATGTATATGTGCATATGTGATAAACATGCATGTGGAAACAGAGGTAGGTGTTGGATGCCATCCTTAATCATTCACCACCTTATATTCTGAGACAGGGTCTCTTACTGAACTTAATGCTCTCCAATTTGGTTAGGCTGACTGACCAGCAAGTTCCAGCGATCCTCCCGTCTCTGCCTCTCCAGTACTGA
The DNA here is from genome assembly GCF_903992535.2 of Arvicola amphibius. Classification (NCBI taxonomy): domain Eukaryota; kingdom Metazoa; phylum Chordata; class Mammalia; order Rodentia; family Cricetidae; genus Arvicola; species Arvicola amphibius. Next base: position 128,832,862 of record NC_052049.1, on the reverse strand, counting down.
GATTACAGATGTGAGTTGGTTGTCGTGCCTGGATTTTACATAGGTACTGGGGATCAAACTCAGGTCCCTACGCTTCTTTGGCAAGGGACTATTCCACCTTCATAACCCTCTTTGAGGCTCTTATGTTCATTTTGGATTGATATCAAGTTAATATTAATGCTGATAGATAAGATTTGAGCCCTCTTGTGTTGTGTCAGCATGGGCAATCATGATGTGAGATCCAGTCATCTACTTAAAAACACAACAAATTAACAAGACTATAAGTAATGTCCTTGATGGGCATGGCCAGACTGGAGTGTCTCTCTCTCTCTCTCTCCCTCCCTCCCTCCCTCCCTCCCCCCCCCTCTCTCCCAGGTCCCCTGTCCAAGGTCCCCGGTCAAACCCAGCCTAGCTAAGCTGCCCGCTGGTCATCCCGCTGTCCTTTGCCCCTGGATTTCTGAAATTCTCTTCTCTGGTCTCCAACTCCAAGGTGTCTTTTCCTAGTGTTTGCTTTAGGGTGCCAATGTTGTTATGTGGCCGCCCAAACCTCCTCTTTTCATGTCTCTTCTAGAACAAGGCTTTAGAATGTAAGAGACTTTCATATGTGACTCCTCTTCTATGAAGAACAGATGGGAGGCTTCATCTTTAACAAGAGAATTAGAAACTAGTGAAATGGGACATGATTTCAAATTAGTGCCGAAACCAAATACATTCAGAATGATGCCTAGTCAGGGGCTTCCTGGTGGCGAGGAGAAATGTCCAGGGCTTTCTGTGAGCAGTACATCGTCCGCCTTAGTTTAGTCTGTGCCTCTTCCTCCCCACCCCACACAGTCTGTTCTGAATCTTTTCCTCTTTAATCTATTTATTTTTTTATTTATTGAGCAAGCAGTATTGTAACCATGGCTGAAATTTTTGAAATTACAAGAAAACTCCCAGACTCAGCTTTGGTACTAGGTCAGCTGGTTTCATTTTTCCACCCCCCCTTCCAGACTTTGTTCATAGGCGTACAGAACCTTTACATCAGTATAATCATGGTGTAATTTCAAGTTTGTATTTGGCATTTTTTACTTTATATTATATTACAAGACTGTTTATTGCATTGTATTGCTCATGATTACGGTGTTTTGTTGAACCATGAAGCCTAATTTTATTTGGCCATCTTTTTATTTGGCCTTATGGATTTTTCCCTTATACAATGTGGGTGTGGTGGTGTATGGCCAAAATTTCAATACCTAGCCCTCTTGAGGCTCGTGTGTTCAAGACCAGCTATATGGTGTTTATATAGTTCAAGGTGAGGCTGTATAGTGGTACTATCTCAAAACAAAAATTGGGAGGAGGCAGCCATAATGAAATAAACTGACTGAGGTGGAGCTGGTGTTTCCTGTTCTCCAAGCCTAACTATCCTCTGTCCCTGCAGTCTCCGGTCCACTTGGCCTCAGTGTGTGTTCTGGCTTGGTTCCCTCCTCACTCCAGCATAACTACAATCACTGTCTATAGATTCCTCAGTCCAGGCTTCTTTTTTCTCACTGCCACTTCTGACAAATACAGACCAACCACTTTGTGTGTGTGTGTGTGTGTGTGTGTGTGTGTCTGTGTCTGTCTGTCTGTGTCTACATGTCACAGCACATGCTTGTCTGTGTCTACATGTCACAGCACATGCTTGTCTGTGTCTACATGTCACAGCACATGTGTGGAGGATAGAGGACAATAGGAATTGGTTTTCTGCTTCCATTTTGTGGGTTTTAGGGATTGAACTGGGGTTGTTAGACTTGGTGGCAAGTGCCTTTTCCTGAGTTGAGCCTCCTTTCTGGCTTAGTTTGCTTCTCTGATGCTGGGATAGAACACTAACAACCATGGTGGGGGGGGGGGGAGAAGTGTTTATTTCATCTTGTACTTCTGAATCACAGTTCATCACTGAGGTTCAGGAGCTTAAGGCAGGAACTGAATGAAGCAGAAAGTGAGAGGAATATTGCTTATTGGCTTGCTACCCTATGGCTTGTTCAGCCTGCTTTGTTGATGTTTGTGTTGTTAAAATATATAACACCCAGGACCACTTGTCCAGGGTTGGCACCACCCATAGTGGGTTGGTCCCTTCCACATGAGTCATTAATCAAGAAAAATACCCCTCAAAGACATGCCCACAGAATTGATTGGAGGCAGTCCTTTATTTAAGATTTCTTCTTCCCAGAAATGTCTAGGTTTGTGTCAAGTTCACAGAAACAAATCAGCACAGTGGCCAGACCAACCGTGTCTCTTTTGGAAGTCCCCAATAGCTGCTTTCTCTCCTCTAAGACCCGTGCCAGAGGCAGACATGTTTCATTTTATGTCATGTTGGTTAACATTTTATGTGTATACATCTGCCATCATTAAATACCATCTAGAGTTCTTTACTGCAAGCCACAGAAATGGCAAATGCAAGGGAGGCCAGGTTGGGATGAGTCTAGGATGTAGGTAGGATGTGGGTGTAGGTACCATTGAGAGTAACACCACCACAAGAATGGTCTCAGAGCATAGACGACCAAGGAAGCAGCTACTAGAGCAGAGGACCCAAAGCTATTGGTCTCTTGGTCACTTGTGAGGAGATAACAATTCTAGTTGATCTACTCTATCTGCCTTGGCTTCAGCTAGCTGGTCCCCAAATACATTCCCAATGCCTTTTATGCAACACGGAGCCAGATTTCCTAAAAGGCCAAAAGGAAAGGGCTACCAGGTTCACATCCACATGTCTTCCCATGCATGTAGATTTATACACATCTGACTGGCATGAAACAACCTTCCAAATGTAATGTTAGTTCAGGTAGTATTAGTTCAGCTCCCAAACCAGAATACTTGAGGAGTTTCTGTTTCCTTTGGTATTATCACAGCTCCACTGTTGTGTTAAATCGGGACATGATTACCTACTTTTCTCATGTCTTTGAATGACATCCCTTCCTTCCACCCCTATGCTCTGGCTCCTTAGTGAGTTTTCAGAGAGGTTTCATAGTGCTAGGGAGATGGCTCAGTCACTAAAGTGCTTGCCTTGTACACACAAGGACCCGAGTTCTGTCCCCAAAGGCACAGAAAAAGAGCCAGGCATGGTGGAGTGTCTTAGTTATCCCAGTGCTAAGATGGCAGCAATAGATTGATCCCTGGGCTTGCTAGCCAGCACATCCTAGCCAAATTGGGGGATTCTAGGCTAGTGAGAGATCCTGTCTCAAAAAAAGAAGGAAACAAAGTAGATGATATCGTGAGGAACAACACCAAGGTTGAGGTTGACCTTTGGCCTCTATATGTGCATCCATACACATGCATGTATACACACACACACACACACACACACACATACATTGAATTGGGTGGTCTTGTGTGCCAACTTGACACAAGCTAGAGTCATCAAAGGAAGGAGCCTCAGCTGAGAAAATTCATCCTTGAGATCCAGCTGTAAGACATTTTCTCAATTAGTGATCAATGGGGGAGGGTCCAACACATGGTAGGTGGTGTCTTCCCTGGGCTGCTGGTCCCGGGTTCTATAAGAAAGCAGGCTGAGCAAGGCATGAGGATCAAGCCAGTAAGTAGCATCCTCCATGGCCTCTTCATCAGCTCCTGCCTCTAGGATCCTGCACTATTTGAATTGCTGTCCTGACTTCCTTCAGTGATGAACAGCGATGCTGAAGTGCAAGCCTAATTAAAAAACCCTTTCCTCCCCAACTTGCCTTTGGGTCATGGTGTTTTCTTCACAGCAATAGAAACCCTAACTAAGACACGGAGTAGGGGGAGTAGACAGAGAGAGCTCCTATAATGTTACCTCATAGTTTTTAAGAGGAAGAGAACCCCCAAAGGCCCATAGAATCTTGTCTGATATATCTTTCCCTGGACTCTAGCCCTCACCCCACGGGAGACACAACATATTCTCCAGAGAAGGGTCTCCATATGGTATTTGCACTCTGGGTGTGTCCATTCTTTAGCTGTTATCCTACCCTTCCTGTTCACGTCCTTGAAAACCCTGGTGGAGTGGAGAGGGTGCCGCTTTGATCTATGGTTTGGTCTGCTTCTGAAGCATTGTAAGACTTTGAACTCATGCCATCTGTCCTCCTACTAAAAGGGACATAGGAGCATGGTACCTGCCCCTGCTAGGCGGAAGTGTCACTTAGTCACCCAACAACCCTGGTGAAGTGGCATTAAAGGTCATCCATTTTTGAAGCTTCAGCCACTGGACCACGCCATTGTTCAATGACTGATGCAAAGTGGGAATGAGAGCCGCAGAAATGCATCCCATGGGGATCAGGCTCTGGGTTGTGTTGATCAGTTTCAGCATATGAGGATGTGTTTGTCGTCCCTCCCCTTTGCCCTTCCTGTCGCCACCCTCTGGTTTTCCCCTGGTCTTTCAGAGGGGGCTCGTGCCTTTTCCAGAGATGCTGATGCCGTTCCTGTGGACAGCAGTGCCCACTGCTGCCCTTGCACCCGTTTGCTGCTCCTTTCCACAGTGGAGATGGTGTTTGCTGTGTGCTTGCTCCTGTTTTCCTTTTCTGATCATTTGAGTATTTTTATCAAAATTTTCCTTAGGAACCACCAGTCTCAGGGGACAAGGTCATTTAAAAGTAATCACTCCAGGTTTAGTGAGCTTCTTTCTGCTCAACTGTGCACACCACACCTCAGGTGAGTCCAGACATGACTGGACTCGCCACGGGACCTTTCCTGGCTATCTGCAAGCTGGTAGAAATTTTGCTAACACTGTAACGTGTTTGATTTCTCCAGGGTAGATGACAGACAATAGCTGTTCTGGATGTTCAGTTAGATAATACAACTAAAACAATTAGCCCTTTGGTTGGCCTGGGTTCTGCACTGAATAGCTGGTGGTTGTTATTCCTGTAATTGCTAAACATATTCTAATAGGTCTGGCCTTGCAGCTGCCTGCGATATCCACGATCCCCTGGGGCAGCCAGCTGGTGATATGAAGCTGGTAGTGTTGGGCAGGTGGGTGTTGGAGCCACAGTGGTTTCTGCTCTTTTCATTCCTGTCACTCTGCTTGGCATGGAAAGATTTTCCAGTTGGGCCCTCTGGTTAACAAAGCCAGAGAACTCTTAAGTCATATTAAATAAAAAAAATGCACATGAAATTGCAGCATTGAAGATCAGATCTTGTCAAATAGGAAGTTTTTCTAATGCTTCGACCTAATGCTTAAAGAGAGGTAGCTGTGAACAGATTTCTTATATTATCCTACTTTTTGTTTTGTGTTTTAACAGTTAACATGCTATAAAAACTATTTTAACAAATGTAAATTGGCCTCATTCTAACAGGAAAATTATATTCCATTGTAGTAAGGAAACTTTTCATCTGGTTGGGCTCTTTAGGATGTGTCTAGACTCTTCATATTGTTTCCAGTTTGTTCTTTTCATATCATGATGTGATAGCCATTCTTGTATATGCATGTGTAACATGTATGCAACGTTATGTGATAGTTTGAGTATAGCTAGCATAGACTATGGAAGGTAGATTGCCCTATTAAAACCCAGCTCCAGAGTGTGTGGCTGGGCTTTCACGATGGGGAGTAGTGGAATTTCAGGTCACTCGCTGTAGAATTACACCTATAAATTTGAGAATTCACGCCAGTAGAATAGGATGGAATGTGGTTTCATTTTTCCTTCCCACCAGGATCTTGCCCAATTTGGCAACTAGATGCTAAATTAGGGAGGGATTAGTTGAGGGAAGTGGTCCCCTGTGTAGTAGCTCCATGTCTAATGGAATGTTACAGAATGTGTAGTGGTTATCTGTTACCGAGCGATTGGGAAGGGACAGAGAGCATCTATCCCCACGGGCATCAGAAACGCCTTCCTGTCTTTGTTCCTTTATCCCTAACTATCATTGTGCTAGGAAAACCATACAAATGGAATTACCCCTCCTTTTGCTTCTGTTTTCCACCGACAGAACAGGCAGGGTGGCGGTATCTTACAGGGGGGAAATGCCCAGGAGACTAGGGAAGTGGAGAACTTACCTGATTGTAGGCTGCTCTGTGCATCTCATTAGCCTGACCCCATAGCACATCCCACAGTTTCTTGGGACCTCCGTTTCTCTGAACACATGACCTGGTGGTGGTAGCCTCTGTCCTGCCAGGAGCTGACTTATGTGTGTGAGTGTGTGTGTGTGTGTGTCCTATAGGGAGAAGGCTCCCATCAGAGACACTGGTATCCTTTCCTGCCTTGTCCCAGCACTCCAATGCTCTGTTTATTTGAACAAATCACTACAGATTTGATGGCATAAAACAGCAGAGGTGACTTCCCTCACTGTTCCGCAGGCCAGATGTTACCAGTTATGTGTACTTTCCCCAATCCCCAGGTGGAGACCCCTTCTGTGCTTTAGCGTCTGGTGGTTTCAGGTCTCCGTGGCTTTGACCACATCCCTGTGCTCATTGCCTTCTCCTCAGGGCTCTGTCTTCTCTGCTTCACTGGACCCCAGCCCTTATGTCTTTGCCTGTTCTGTATTTATAAACAGGAGAAAACCCTTCTCTCTGGGCGCTCAGTGTGGTGGGTCTGAGCTCATGTGCTCTGTCTGAGGTCAGAACCAGCGTCCTCTAGTCAGCAGCTGTCAGTCACCACTCAGACTTGCCTCCTCTGTCTGTCTTGTTCTTGCTTTGTCCCTGTCTGCAGCTGGATCACCCACATCACCTCTACCCTTGCTTTGGTTCTCCTGATGTAGCTTCCCTAAATCAGTTCGTCAGTTCCAGCTGAGGTAGCTGACTTCAGCGTGACAAACCCCTTGCTCCTCTGCTTGACTATTGCTTTTATCTCATCCTGCTCGAGTTACTTCCAGAACCTTCAGGAGCCAATGTGAGCTATAAAGATGGTCTGAGAAACTCCACAGTTTGTTAAATGAAAGTGACCCCGATTATACATCAGTAGCTTCACGGTGACTGATGACCTGAGGCTAGAGCTAAGCTTAAGAGCTAAGCCCTGCATTTCAGTGACCACGGGGACAGCTGGAGTACTTACTCATGCTTGTTAGTCAGGTTCCTGACCAGTTCTCACAGCTACCTTGTGAGGCAGGCTTAGTCCCATCACTCATGGGTGACATCACACGGGCACCTGGTGGCATCCTGGGAGTCAGCCTTGTCAAGTTTGTTCCAGATAATCCTTTGGTGACCTTTGAACTGGCAAAATCCAAGGTCAGTCAAAACACAAATGAATGAAAGCCATCTGTAGGCATCTTGGCACTGCATAGATAAGCCCATGGCTTGTTGAAAAGAATCCATGTTCTATAGAAAGCCATAGATTTGCTCCAAGGATAGGAAAGATGTTTGAGGAGGATGCTTTGGAAGGCCATGTCTGCTGGGAGGAGAGCAAGTGCCAGAACTCGAACGTTTTGAGACCTGTTTATGTCTGAATACAGTACAGTGACTGGGGACTAGCCACACCGTGTTTCTGAGCCTCCGTTTCCCTTCCATACAAGGATATTGGTGGATAGGCACAAGACTCAGACTGTGGGGACTGGAGAGATGGCTCAGCGGTTAAGAGCACTGGCTGCTCTTGCAGAGGTTCTGAGTTCAATTCCCAGCAACCACATGGTGGCTCACAACCATCTCCAATGAGATCTGGTGCTCTGTTCTAACCTGCAGGCATACACACACAGCACTCAAGACATAAATAAGTAAAACAAAATTTAAAAACAGACTCAGATTGTACATACAATTAGAGTTTAGTAGGTTCTTATGAGTCACAGCTCTGCTGGAAAGCCCTTGTTTCTCAAGCCTCCTACTCCCTCCATCCAGCCAGCCAAGGCAGCCAGTCGTCCTAGGAGCCTTCTCATGGTGTATTGACAGCATTATTGACAGCATAACCTGCTGTGGTTATGCCGCTCATATGGACCTGGGTGCTTTCCTCTCTGTCGTCAGGGCCTGATGTGCTTAGCTTGCTAGCTTGCTACACTCTGAGATCTTCTGGGGAAAAAGTCTCAGTAAAGAGTTGTAAGGATCAGCTTGGCCTGTGGGCATGTCCAAGGAGGGTTTTTTTTTTCTTTTTCAAATTCATCTATTTATTTTACATCCTGGAGGCAGCCTCATCTCTTATCCTGCCCTCCTAGTCCCTCTCCCCCATTCCCTCCCTCCAACACTGCAATCCTCCTCCTCTTCCATCTCCATCCAGAAAAGGGCAGGTCTCCTAGAGTATCAATAAAACATAGCATATCAACTTACAATAAGACTAAGCACCTCCCCAATGTATTAAAGCTGGGCAAGTATAAGTAGGGTCCAAGAAGCCAGTAAAAGAGTTGGAGACAGCCCTTGTCCGTGATATTAGCAGTCCCACAAGAGGACCAAGTTACACACCTATAACATGTATGCAGAGTACTTAGGTCAGTCTTATGCGGGCTCCCTGGTTGTCGGTTCAGTCTCTGCAAGCCCCTATGAGGCCCGGTTAGTTGATTGTGTGAGCTTTCTCATGATGTCCTTGACCCCAAGGAAGGTTTTCCTGATTACATTAGCTGAAATAGGATGACCGAGCCCACTATGGAGGGCGCTATACCTGAGTCTGGGCCCCCAGGCTGTATAAGAATAGGGAAAGTAAGCTTGGTAGCACACGTGCCTGCATTAATTCATTTTTCTCCACTCTTGAGCGTTGGTATGATGTGATTAGCTGCTTCACATTCCTGCTGTAATAATCCCTGTAATGATGCCCCTGGAGTTCTGGACCTAAAACAAGCCTATTCTCCCCTAAATTGCTTCTGGTCAGGTGTTTTATCACAGCAGCAGGGAATGAAAGGGAGACTGCCTGATTCTGAGCCAGGTATACAGCTGGTGCTCAGAATGTGTCTGTGTTGAGGGGAAAACATAGCTGTCTCTTCAGTGGAAAGAAGAGAGAGTTTATTCTGGAGGCAAATGTAAGTGGCCATGGTCCAGAAAAACAGACTCAGGTTATCCCAAACACTATGTTCAAACATATATCATGTTTTTATAGTAACAGGGGGGAAAAACAAGGTAAATTTAAAATGCATTGTTGGGAGCATCAGTAGGTGGGTTACAGCCACATTTCTGCTATAAGCCTAAGGTGGAAGCTAAAAAGGATTTGCTCCAAGGATGTGAGGTCAAATCCAAAGGCAAGCAAGAATGTCTATTAAGGGGACTAATAGGGAACCCAAGGTAATTTGGGGTCTGGCATTGCAACATTCCAGCTCTCCATAATCACAGAAGTTCAAGTCTGTCTGTCAACCTTGCAGAACCTTTAACACGTGTGCAGCAGTTTTTCTTGGAACTTCAGTTCACGTCTGCAGAACAGAGGAGCCTCTCTGGAGCGACTTTTAGCTCAGCACCTAGCATGGCAGGTCTCTGGAAAGACCAGCTCAACAAAGGGTGGAATTGCTCTGGCTGGAGCTTGCACGCTGCGATGTTTCCCACTTCTGGTGTGTATGGGAGCAAAAAAATGGTCATGACTGCTTGCTAACACGTTCTTAATGCCAAACTTCCCTATGCACAGACAACCTCATTTATGACCTAGAAGGCGGTGGGACCATTCTCTTACCAAATGCACTGGTGTCGGAGGCTTGGAAACTTCCTAGTCATGCTTAGGAGGAGGTAGTAGGGGTGTGTGTGTGTGTGTGTGTGTGTGTGTGCATGTGTTCCGGCAGCCTGGCTCTGGGGCACAGCCTCCAAACTGTTCCAGCCATTACTTTTCCTTCAGGGAGATGGAGAAATTTCCCTGCAGCTAAAGGGAGTCCAGGTCTTCTAGTTTAGAGGGAGGCATCTGGCTGGAAGTTGAAGAGCGGGACTCCTGAAGACTCCATACCTGCTCTTTGAGACCACAACTCACGTATTAGCTACCTCCCTCATTAGCTACCACCCATAAAAGCAACTTCATGAAAGGTTTCTTTGGCTCATAGTTTGAGGGTGCAGCCTACCATGGTGGAGAGGGGGAAATCGGCTGTATCATGGGTGTAGTCAGAAAGCAGAGCGGGATCAATGCTGCTCCCAGGCCTGCTTTCTGAGTTTTGTCAGCAACCCCAGGCTATGGCATAGTGCCGTCCTTGCATAGAGTGGGTTTTCCTACTGTATCTTATAATCTAGAGAAACTCTCACAGATAAATCCAGAAGTGTATTTCCATGGTGATTCTAAATCCAGTCAAGTTGATAGTAAAGATGAGTCATTACAGTGCTCAGAGCTAGCCTGCACTGTGACTCTCCTGGCTCCTGGGCACTTTAGCTGTCTCTTAGGACTGAATTAGTATAGATTGTGACCCAGGCTGAATTATATGCATTCAGTTTTGAATCTTAATTGTACCCTGTGTCTACATGGATCCAGGAGAGAAACTAACCCTGTCCCAAGTGTCTCAGGTTCAGGTCCCTTAATATCCTTTGTCTCTGCAGGTCCCACAACGGATGGCCGTGGCAGAGGGAACCCCAGAGGACAGTGGTGGTGGCTCTCCAGGAGTTTGGGGCTCCTGGGGCCCCTGGTCTGCCTGTTCGCGCAGCTGCAGTGGCGGTGTGATGGAGCAGACACGGCCCTGTTTGCCCAGCTCCTACCGCAGTCGTGGAGGTTCGCGACCCGGTGGCCCTACACTGTCCTTCACTGGCCATGTCGTGTCAGCCGTACGCACCTCAGTACCACTGCATCGAAATCGTGAGGAGCAACGTGCCACGGCTGGCTCCGACGCCAGCCGCCCAGGCCCTACAGTGGTGCGAGGTAGCCGCCACCCACAGGCCCGGGGCCGAGAACCCTCAGAGAGAAGGTATGTGCACACCATAGTCCCTGTGTCTGTCCCTGCCTTGACAACAGGGTAGCCTCTACATTGATTGTGCAGAATGAGAGGAATTCTTACCACAGCCCCTTCTGTGCATAAATGGCCTGTGGGGGCCGGTGGAGACCATAGCACGGCATCCGGTGTGATTCCTCAGACCAAGTCTACCCTTCAGTTTTTTGAAAAAAAAAAAAAGTCCCTTGCTTACCAGAAACTCACGATTTGGCTAGACTGGCCAATCAGGAGCCTTCAGGATACCGGCCTCCTCCTCCCCAGCTACACCTAGCTTTGCTCCCCCCACCCCTACCTGTGTTCTTAGGAGTGGAACGTGGGTCCTCCTCCTTGCATACAATTATTTTATTGACTGAGCCACTTTCCCAGCCCCCACATAGCTTTTTACTGGTTTTACAGCTTCTACAGTCCCAAGGCCACTCCTATCTGGCTCTTTGATTGAAAATTAATTCTCAAAGTGAAGGTGTAGATGAAGGCTGCTCGTTTGTTTCCCAGCCATCCAGACCAGAATAATCACACAAAAACTATATCAATTGTAACACTGCTTGGCCACTGACTCAGGTGTATGTCTAGCTAGCTCTTATATCTTAAATTAACCCATTTCTATTAAACTATGTATCACTACAAGGCTGTGACATACCGGTAAGTTTCCAACATTTTTCTCCTTCAGCAGCTACATGGCATCTATTTGACTTTGCCTACACACACACACACACACACACACACACACACACACACAGACACTGTCTGTCTATCTATCTATCTATCTATCTATCTATCTATCTATCTATCTATCTATCTAATCTATCTGTCTCTGTTCAAATTTCCTGCCTGGCTTTACTCTGCTAAGCCATTGGCCAAAGGAGCTTTATTCATCAACCAATAAAAACAACACATATACAGAAGGACATCCCACATCATGGAGAAAATTCTGAGAAGCCATTAGATGTCACACTTCAGGGAGATCTGAGAAGGTATGAAAAGAGGAGGAGACTCTCTTTTTTGTGTGTGCTGATTAGACACAAGCTAAAGTTACCTGAAAGGAGAAATTGCCTCCATCAGATCTGACTGTAGGTCATTTTCTTAATTAGTGATTGATGGAGGAGGGCCCATCCCATTGAAAGTGGAGCCACTCCTGGGCTGGTGGTCCTGGGCTGGATAAGAAAGCAGGCTGAGCAAGCCATGGGGAACAAGCCAGTGAGCAGCAGCCCTCCATGGTCTCTGCATCAGTTCCTGCCTCCAGGTCCCTGCCCTGCTTGAGCTCCTGCCCTCACTGGTTTGATGATGAACTGTTATCTGGAGCAGTGAGTGAAACAAACCCTTTACTTCCCAAGTTGCTTTGGGTCATGATGTTTTACCATAGCAATAGTAATCCTAATTGAGATACTTAGGTCCCAAGATGGCACCACTGTGTTGGAAAGAGGTGGGGAGCTAGAAATCACTAGTCACAGGCTGTGTTGAGTTAACGAGAGAACAAAACACAGAGACTTGCTCAACAATGAGGTCTCCTAAAAAGACCTATTAATTACAGTACCAAGTGACATACCAATAGGGATGGGGAAATCTCACCTACATGAAGAGCTATAGGCAATTAATGACTGTTGAGAGGGGAGAATCAGTCCTTTCCAGGAATGAGACTGCCTGATAGACTATCCAATCCTGGGAGGTCAGCTCCAAATACATATGAACAATACATATGGACTCAGTGGGAGATATACATATGTATATACGTACATACATACATACATACACAAATATAAACAAGAATAAGAAAGAGAATATGGATTTCAGAGGGAGTCTGGGGACGCAGAACACAGGAAGAATTGGAAGGGAAAGATGGACGGGTACAAATGATGAGAATACAGTACTCGTGTATGAAATTCTCAAAAAAAATAAAAAACAAAACAAAACAGGTATATAAAGAGCTAATCCATACTGCCAGTATTTGGATGGGTCACATTTTTGGAATCTTAGCTGCCCCCAAGCTGTGATTACGGAATCCTGTAATAGTAAATATTTTTCTAGGAAGTTTCTAGGATGTATTTTCAATAGGTCATGGGACTGTGGATGCTTCTTTTCAGAAGCTCAGGCCTTAAGGTCTCCTGTCTTCCTCCTCACTATGGCCCCCCAGCAGAGTTCCCCTATCTGAGATACCTATGACACTTTGTGATTTAATTGTTTATTTATGTGTATTGTGCATGTGTGTGAACCATGTGTACCCAGAAGCAGAGGATGCGGTTGACATTGGGTGTCCTGCTCCAGCCCTCTGAGCCTGCTTCTTTGAAGCAGTCCTTCACTGCACCTGAAGCTAGGCTGGTGGTGACTAAGACCCAGCCAACCTCCTGTCTTTGCCCCTCACAATGCTGAGATCACATACAGGGCCAAGCCCAACTTCTCATGTGAGAACTGAGTATTTGAACTCAGATCATTGTGCTTTCAAAGCAAGCCCTCTTACCCATTGAGCCATTTCCCCAGACTACCACTGTGTTCTAGAACACAGAACTGTCTATGTTTAAGAGAGAGAATTCGAGATGAATTTCACATATGTTTAACATTCCCTGTATGATCTGGCATTGCCTTCATGACCAAACCCTGAATTATTTCTCCAAGGAACCATGAATGCTCCCACCAAATAGGATAACAATAAGACTCTAAATAGCCTAAACCAGTGAAGATCAGGTTTCCTGCCCAGTGAGTATTGTCACCAAAGCATAATAAAAAGACAGAGCCAGAAGCTTGCTTTTTGGAACTCTTGATTTCAAAACTGAGGTGAGGTCATCCCTAAGGTTCGTTGCATGCCCATTGCTCACCAGGTGCTGCTCTTGCTGCCTTCTGCTGACATCTGAGACAGGCGCTAATATTTTCCTAAAGGGGAGGACATAGAGGTTTGCCTGAGATGGGTGCTTTCCCCAAGGCTCCAGAAGCAGTGGATGGAGTCAGGATTTGCATCAAGGTGGTGGTAGCTCTACGGAGTTGATAAAGCCGAGATGATAATACAGTCGGTGTCTGGGGACTGAGGAGTTTGAGTGACAGCCCGGAGTTGTAGAGCCAGTCAGTAAGGTGAAATCTGAAGGTGTGCTGTTAGACTGCTTACGGTGCTCAGGTCTGTTGGGGGCACCAGCTTTGGGGCTAGAAACCTGGGAATGGGAGGGAGGTACTGGGTGGAAAGGGGACTCTGGGGTTGAGCTTCTAGGAGATCTGCCAGGAGGTGCAGGCTCTGTGCGCCTCCTGACCATGCTGCAGACATTCTGCTGAGCATTTGATAGCAGGGTACCTTTGCTCGTCTAACTTACTGGCAAAGGGTCAGTTACTGCTTACTGTGAGGTTCCTACTCGGTGTTTGTCATGCTCTTGTAATTTGACGGTTTCAGATGAAACAATCCAAATATTAGCTGGGAGGCCTGTGCTTGCTGAGGAATGCTGGCCTCGTCCCGACAGATGCAGTCCACGTTTGCTTATATTCATCAGTCATTAGGCACTCACACCGTGTATCTAACCCCAAGGAGGAATGTCAGCATGGTCCATGGAGAGCTGACCACTCTGTTCTCTGTTGTGGGCTGGAGATTTGAGGCGGAGGCTGTTGGCGTTTAGCTGCTTGTAAAAACTGTTAGGTTGCTGAGCCAAGCAACTGAGAACTTAATTTGAGCCAAATAATAAATAGAACGAGTCAACCTTCCTACAAATATTTATGCAGTATCCAGTGTGTTGGGAGGCCTGGGACAGACACAACAGTGAATACAGACAGCTCTGTGGGACCACAAGGCTCTTACTGGTGGGTGGGAACAGTTGTTTGCAAACCTACCGTGTTCTTGCTCCCCCACCCCGTGTGTGCGCACATACACACATATGCACATGCCTACGTTCATGCACATGTGTGGAGGCCAGTGGCCAATGTTGCGTGTTCTTCCTCAATTGCTTTCTACCATGCTTTTCTGAGAAACGTTCTCTCCCTGGACCTGGAACCTAGGACTTACTAATTTGACAAGAGGCTGGCACTGAGTCCCAGTGATCTCTTGTCTCTGTCCAAACCCTATCCTGGCCCTGAAATTACAGGTGTGCGTTGCTGCGTCTGGATCTTCTAAATGTGGGCTCGGGGGGGGGGGGGGGGGGTCAAATATGGGTGCCTGTGCTTGTGCCGCAAGCAGTTTACTGACTGAGCATCTTTGCGGCCCAGGTTTTTGCCTTTTAAGCATGAGGATCCTTTCTGCAAAATCGGTGTGAAGTGGCAGTCCAGTGTGTACCCTGATAGAAGCTGGTCTGCTCTGGAGGGAGCCTCGAGGTCACTGCTGTAGAAAACTGGACTCTAGACCCAAACAGTATAATGGTTTTCAATCTTGCCTGGAAACTAGACCCCCCTGCTCGTCCCACCTCTCTAGAAACCCTGACATCTGCACCATATTCCAGACCGACCTCAGAATCTCTGGGGCTCATCCTCAGACAGGGACAGGATTCCAATCCAGCCCAGTTTGGGAGCCCCTGGTCTTTGGAACATCATATTTGTTTGGGAAAGAATATGGAAATTAATATCACCTTGCAGAATTTTCTACTTTGGTGAGCACATATCACAATCTCTTACCGTATGTAGTATGTATGTATGTATGTATGTATGTATGTATATTTATGGAGAGGGCACAGCTTGTTAAAAAGAGCTACAAGTCCCCACCCTCTCCTTATCTCCTGGGGCTTCTAGTTTGCAGGTCAGTGGTGCAGGTCAGAAGTTGAGAGGCACTGCTTTGGAGGGCTAGAGAGGACACGTATACAAATGTCTCCAGCATAGTGTGATGATGGGGACCACGTTTAACTCTGGCTCACGCACAGTGCATTTTACACACTTACGTAGCTCCTCAAGGCAGACGCTGTTCTTCACATTTTACACACGGGCCCGTGGACATTCTGAAGAGTGTGGGAACTCACTCACAATTACCCACATTGGAAGCAGCACTGGTTCTGGCACACACGGGCCTGACAGACTGCAGCCTGTGTCTTATTTCCACGCTGGGTATTTTGGAAGGGAGGCAGCTGATAACCAGCAGATGTGGTCAGAACATCTGCTTGGAGAGCAGACAGTCTTGAAAAGGGGAAGAAATTTCATAGTCAAGACTTACTCTGAGTGTCTCCCTCAGACTGTTTCACTCCCTTTGTCAGGAAACCCCTCTTAGCATCTAGTCCTAGGCATATAAGAGCTGAGAGAACCAAAAGCAACAACCCATTCGGGGGAGTTCTTACTCTGTGGTGGTAGAAGACGGGCACACACTCGAGATCTGCCCGTGCTGGTGGACTATAGAGGAGGGAGCAGTCAGGACGGCTGCCCACAGCAGCTAGGGGTTGGGTCTGCTCCTACAAATAGAATTTATTTAATGAGATCTGTCTGGGAGCTTCTTTATTCTACTTGCTCTCATACCAGGCCTTTTTAAGTGTTTTGATTCAAACACATGGGCACACTGTAAGTTCCACTCTGGAACCTCACAGGGGCTGCCCCGTTAGAGCGCTCCTACAGAGTGTGAGGTTCAAAGAGCTGAAAGGCCCCGGCCCTCCCTTGTCTCATATCGCTATGAGGTTAAGAATGATAGTAGCGATTGAGATGGTTAATATTGATTACCAGCTTGACAGTGTCCAGAATCACCCAGGAGACAAGCCCGTGGGCGTATCTCTAAGAGATTTTTTCTAGATTGTGTTGAATGATGTGAGAAAACCCACCGTGACTATGGGTAGCAGCATTCCCTGGGCTGGCATCCTGGGCTGAATAAAAAGAAGGGCACTGAGCCCCAGCGTCCATCTCTCCTGCTTCCTGGCTGTGCATGGCATGCCACCAACCACCTCACACGCCTGTTGCCATGTCTTGCCTGCCACGGTGGCCTGGCTGAAGAACTGAGGTCATATCCCCAGTGCCTGTATAAAAACCATACATGGCTTACACACGTGTAACTCCAGCTCTCGGAGGCGGAGGCAGGAGGAACCTGGGAGCTCGTTGCCCAGACAGTCTACGCCAACCTGTGAGCCTGTGCGCTTCAGGGTCAGTGAAAGATTATGTCTCAGAAAAAAAGAATGAGAGAAGAAAGACAATCTGACAGCAAACTCTGGCTTCCAGAAACAGCTATATAGGTGAGCATATCAGCATGTTCACACACATATCACCCCCTACACACACACACACACACACACACACACACACACTTGTGTGGGATGTTAGTCAAGTACTTTATTGCTAAGCTATATCTCCAGCTCTGTTATATATGTTTGAATTCAGTTTTTTTGATTCGAGGGGGAAAAAGAGATGGCAGAGTGTATATAATAACAAGGTTCCTTCCAGGCCCTTCCCTCCTCAGGCCATAGGTGCTTATTTTAAGAAATTGTGGGAGAAGTCTTTCCTTGTGAAAAGTGTTTTAGTCCCATGGGTGTGGGTTGCTATACCGCTGTTTGCTCTGGCAGGACTCACCCTCATACCTTCCCCTCCTCTGCCATCCACTCCATCCCCTTCAACCACCTTGGGGCACAACCTTAGAAAGTAAGGAAGAACCTGGCCAAACGGAATCCATTAGCTAAGACCTGAAGGTTGAACTCCTGCTGCCAGCGCCTCCCCAGACTGCCACTGTCCTGACTCAACAGCTCAGGAATGGCACTCTCAGTGGAAGGCATTTCTGAACAAGTTGTAGGAAGGAGCAGAGGGTGGGGAGCCCTGGCCCTGGGGTCTTGGCTGCACCCAGGCTGTGTTACCCAGATCTCCTTTTGAATTAGATCTCATTTCCTGTGAGACTTCAGGTTTTCACCTGACCCAGTGAGCCATTTCCCCATCACCCCATCTTAGTCACCTTTAAGTATATAGTTCGGTGACATTAAGTGCATGCTTCTTGGTGTAAGGCCAGTCACTGCCATTCATCTCTGTAACTTGTTTCATCCTCCCAGACAGACGCGAGCCATTACACAGTAATTCCCGCTTTCTCCTACACCAGCCTGGGCCCGTACCGTTTTATTTTTTTGCTTCAACACTTTGACCAACATAGATAGATAGAGACAGAAAGTGTTTGTCATTTGTGATTGAACCGTTTCACTCAGCCTACTGTCTGCAAGGTTTATCCATGTTGTTACGGGACATAACTCCCTTTCTCTTTAGGGTGGAATAATACTCTGTTGCGTATATGTGCCATGTTTTGTTTATTCATTCATCCATCAATGGGCACAGGGGTTGCTTCCAGGTTTTAATTGTGAATAATGGCTGCCATGACCACGGGTATACAAAGGTCCCTTCATGGCTTCACTTTGGGTTCTTTTGGGTGGATGCCCGGAAGCAAATGGGAGTCACACTGTATTTCTGTTTTTCATTTTTGAATTCCTCTTATGTATTATCATTGTATGTGAGGATGCTCAAGCCTCTGTCATGTATGTGGAGATCAGAGAACAGCTGTTGGAAGTCACTGTTCTCCTTCCTTCCACCATTTGTTCCCAGGGATTGAACCTGGATCTTCAGGCTTGGCGGCAAGTGCTTTAACACCCTGAGCCCTCTCAGCAGCCCTCTATTTTAATTTCTGAAGAACTGCCACACTGCCCTCCCTAGTGGCTGTACCCGTTTATGTCCCCATAACAGTACACAAGGGTTCAAATTTCTCTGTGTTCTGTCTGTGCATTCGTATGGAAGCCATCCTAACAGTTCCGGGGGAGCATCTCATTGTGATTGGATTTACTTTTCTTTTCATGCCCTTGCTGGGCATTTATGTATCTTCTTGGATAACCTATCCCTTTTTTCTTTTTTCTTGAGACAGGGTTTCTCTGTAGTCTTGGAGCCTGTCCTGGTACTAGCTTGTGTAGACCAGGCTGGCCTCGAACTCACCAGGCTGCCTCTGCCTCCCAAGTGCTGGGATTAAAGATGTGCACCACCACCGCCTGGCTGGAGAACCTTTCCTTTTATAACATCAAAACCACCATGGTTGTCTTCCCATTCTCAACATGTTTGGTTGGTGCAGGTGACATCCAGAGCCAATGGCCGGTCCTCAGGGTCAAGATCACAGCCTCACGGATGCATGGTGGTGCTTTTCAGTCTCATGGTTTCAGTTTCCACAAAACAGAGCAGCGGCAGCGGCCCCTTCTCTGAGGAGGTCAGGTAGTTCCTGAGCACTCTGGTTGCCCAAGGGCTTGCTCTCGGGCCTTCCCTCCCCATGTGCTGCATTCATTCCTTATGCTTACCTTCATTGGCCTGTTGGCTGGGTTATACCTGTTAGCCAGCTGGAACCTGGGAATGGGGCCCTCAGTAGCTTTTCATCCCCTACCCAGCAGGCACTGCAGATCTGAGCCTTTATGTCTTAGAGATGAATATGTAGTTGTTCAGACATGTAATACCTGCTGTAAAAAAAAATCAGTCTCTCTTCCTCTGTCTGTCTGTCTGTGTCTGTCTGTTTCTGTCTGTCTCTCTCTCTCTCTCTCTCTCTCTCTCTCTCTCTCTCTCTCTCTCTCTCTCTTTGTGTGTGTGTGTGTGTGTGTTCCTTTCTGTTTAGGGTCTAAAGAGGCTGAGAAGCACGGGCTTCCCAGAACTCCCCTGAGGAGTGGAGCTCATTTCCTTTTGGAGATGCCCAGCCAGGTCAGGATGCCCTGATCCTGCTCCAGGCCCTACAGACAGACCTGAATTGCAGGGATGATGTATGGGCAGATATCAATTACTGGCATTTTATGTTTACTTTATAATTTCATAATTTCTTTGATATGTGTGTGTCCAGTGGCATTTAATTAGGATTGCAGGAATGAACATGAGTAGGGGGTTATTCACTTGAACAAGGGCAACTTACCTGTGGCTGCACCATTGAGAAATGGGATCCCAGCAACCTACTACCACCCTCCCGCCTCTGCTTCCAGCCACTGTCTGCTAACTGGCTACCTCTTCGAGGAGGTGGGGTTTCTGAGTCCTCTCCCCATCCACGCTGGCACGTTGATGGGCCCAGTCTTACCCAGGTGTTGCCTTGGCTGCTGAGTTCCTGACTGCAACAGCTGTGCCATGCAGTTTCAAATAAAGTTCTGCATTGCAGTGCAGCAGAACAGAGGCTGTGACTGGCTAGAACTGACATGGTTGGAGTCCCTGCCTAACTCCACCATTCGCTGGCCTGTGTCCTACCCACATTTCCCAGGCTTTCCCTAGAGGGAATAAGAGCACACTTTGTCATTTGGTGTTGTGAGTGAGTTGACAGCCTTGTAACAATGGTTAGTATAGTCGTGGGTTAAGGGTGGGGGCAGGATTGAGAAGGACACTGAGACAGATTACTGGGGGACAATGAGTTTGTTAGGACAGTTATCGATGCCAGGCACCAACAGAAGCAACAGCACAGTGGGGTCTCTAGGGAAAGCTATCCGAGGGCCGGGTCTCTTAGGTGTTTTGAGGATGGGAGTCTTTCCTAGTAAGAGCCAGCAGCTAGGCTCTCTGATTCCCAGACAGGAAGCAGTTGGGGAGCAGGATGTGTTTGGTACCTACAGCCACTTTGGTATTAACTCACTTCCCAGGGGAGAAATTGTAGATGGCATCCCAGTAGGCACCCATCTGTCAGTGTCTGTGGAAGGGCGGAGCCTGCAGCAGGAGCAGCAGCTGTTCTCTGACATTGTGCTCTGACAATAAGCACTCCTTAAAGGTGGCCTTCCATGGGCCAGCCACATCGGCTGTCACCCTTCTTCATCACAGCTGTGTGGTAGGCCTGGGCTGTTGCCATTTATAGGTGACAGACTCCAAAGCCAGGTCAGTGTCTCCTTCAAGATCACGGGGGAGAAGGAACCCAAGTCTACATATCAGTCTCACCCCATATTTGCCCTTCTAAAAAGCCCCTTTCTTTCCTCCCTCTCCCTCCTTCCCTCCCTCCTTTCCTTCCTCCCTCCCTCCTTTCCTCACTCCCTCCCACCCTCCCTTCTTTCTTTTTAGTTTTCAAGACAGGATTTCTCTGTGTAACCCTGGCTGTCCTGGAACTCACCCTGTAGATCAGGCTGGTCTGGAACTCACAGAGATCCACCTACCTCTGCCTCGCTAGTATTGGGATTAAAGGCGAGCACAACCACCGCCTGGCAGAAAGCCCCCTTTCAACATTAAAGGTAGCACTCCTTAACTGGATTGATAAGGAAATATTACTGTCTGCAGTAGAAAGTGAAATTGTTCTCTAATATCTACCCTGCGGCTTTGCTATAGTAGCACAGAAACTGCCTTACCAGGAGCTCTGAAGCCTCCAAGGGAAGCCCAGAGAAAGTACTGGCTAGCTAGCTCGAGGATGTGGCTATGCCAAGCCTTCACGTGTTTTAGTTTCGCTTCTGTTGCGGTGATAAAACACACTGTCAAAAGCAACTAAGGGGAGAAAGGGTGTGTTTGGCTTGAGATTCCAAGTAATACTCCATTATTTCAGGGAAGTCAAGCAGGAACTTGAGACAGCTAGTAACATCATATCCAGGAGTAGAGAAAGAAGAGATACATATCTTGTTTACTGTTCAGCTGTCTTTCTCTTACGTGCTCCGGGAAACAACGGATGGGACACCCACTTCAAGACAATCTTTGCAGACATACCCCGCGCTCTAACTTGATCTAAACAATTCCTCATGGAGACTGTCTTCCTCGGAGGTGATGCTAGGTTGTACCAAGCTGACAGTTAAAACTAACCATCCCAAGGGGCTAGGGAGATGGCTCAGTGGTTAAGAGAACTGGCTGCTCTTCCAGAGGACCTGGGTTCGATTCCCTGCACCCTCATGGCAGCTCCCTACTGTCTGTAACTCCAGTTCTAGGAGATCTGACACCCTCACAAACACCAAAGTACATAAAATAAAAATAATCATTAAGAGAAAAAAGAACAACAAAACCCCTAACTATCACATCGTGGGAAGTTACCTGCTTTCAGGTCTTTCTCTGCATCTTAGGGCTCCATAGAGACGACCAGGCCATTGCTGTGTTGTGTACTTTGTTATCATTTTATTCCATTACTTTTCTTTGTACATTTTCTGGGCACCAGTGCCAATAGACAGGTAAAAGAGACACGGAGGAGCCAGGGAAGGCTCCCCAGAGGAGGTGATCAGTGAGCTGGACTTTGAAGAATGGCTTTAGTACAGCCTGGATGTAAAGGGCACTTCCCCAGAGAGTAAAGCAGAAGGGTGGAGGCCCGGAGGCATGAGTGAGCATGCTGGACTCTAAGGTAGCAAAGGGCTTGTCCAGGCTGGAGCTCGGGCTGGAAATGAAATCCCGGCTAGCCTGGGGAAGTCCACAGCCTCCCTTTCAGAGGGGGCGGGGGGGACCTTTCCATCCTGTGGGGACTGACCTAGAAATCCTTTGAAAAAGGCAAGCCCCCCCTCCCCCAACCAAGAAGGGCAACTGGTCCTTACTTTAAAGCAGGCAGCACATCCATGCATACATTTCATTTAAATATTTCCTTAGCACCCTTGGGATCACAGTGTTAGCCCTGCCTCCTGCCACCTCACCCTCACCCATCTCAGGAAGGCAGTAGCTTCTGCCCGAGGAGCCCAGGCCTGCTTCCTTAGGCCTGTTATAAATACCTTTATTTCTGATGATAATGCGCCACTCACACAACCTTCATTGCTTAAGATAATGGGAAGGATGAAAACAAAGAATGCAGAAGAGCCCTCCAAGCCAGAAGCCAAGACTGAGGTGCTGGCAAGTCTGGGTTTCTTCTACAGCTGCAGGGAGGTTTTTCCTACCCTTTCCAGCTTCCGGAGGCCACTGTGGCCCTTCATTTATAGGCCTCCTCCCCTTTGCTACCTGCAGCCAGCTGAGGATATTCTACCACACCCAGGGGAAAAACCATGGATGGGCAAGGAGAAGCTTATCAAGTGCTGTTCTTTGGGAGGCTGTCTCTCCCATATTGACAGACAGCAGTGAGCTATGGCAGTAGGTGGATGGGGCAGTATCATCTACGGAATATATGTTGTATTAAGACATCATCATGTTCTATTTGAGCTCACTGAGACGGAGGGTGTAACCGGATGTTGGAATGGGGCTACCGCCGCACCAACTTCAGACCCAAGTTTATGTCAAGTGGCCTTCCAGGCCCCTTAACTGGAGATGAGCTGCCTCTCCCCCACAAGCGTGTGACAGAGAGGAGAGAACAATGAAAGGAAAGACATGTGCTCTTGGGAAGGGAGTTGTCAGAACCAGAGGCCCAGGAAACCTGCTGTGAGACTCTCCTAGGAGTGACAGGGAAGCTTCCTCCATGATGTCTTGACAGAATGGCTGTCAAGTGAGACCTGAACAAGGCCAACGCTGACATCCTAGCATGGGAGGGGAAGATCTTAGCGGCTCTCACCCTAGACGAAGAGCTATGGGCAGCTATGCTGAGTGTGGGACAATTAGTCTTCCCCAGGGATGAGACCCCAATTGGTTATCCAATACCAATTGTTCAGCCTCAACATCATATACATATAAGCAACACTAAATGAATTCAGTTGATTGTATTTATCTATTTTTGTATATATTTGTGCATGCATGCACACACACACACACACACACACACATATATATATATATATATGTACATATATACATATGTACACACACAATTAAAAAGAGGCCATGAGTTTGAGAGGGGTTCATGGAAGATGTTGGAGGGAGGAAAGGGAAGGGGGAATAATATACTTTTATTTTAATATAAAGAATCAGTTAAAAAAAGACTTTGTACTGATGCACATATGAACTCACAGAGATTGTGTGAGGATACACAAGGCCTGCACAGGTCTGGGCTAGATGGGGTCCAGCACTGAGAGGGGAAGTGGACACCAGCCTTCACTCATCCCTTACCCAGAAGCTATCTCCAATTGAGAACTGCTTGCAAGGGAGAATTAGCGTTCTCCAGTGGAGTCTCACTGGGTATGAAAACCACACTTAAGGGCAGACTCCATGCCAACAGTAGATAGCCAATACAAAATGAACTCAATAGTATTTTTTGAGATTTTTTTGTCTTATATTGCTTTGTCTGAGCATTTCTTTTTAATCTTACATGTGTCTTGCATGTGTGTGTGTGTGTGTGTGTGTATTTCTGGTTTTATGTTTTTATGGGACTTCTATGTGTGTAATCATGTGTGTCTCTGGTCTATATGTGTTTCTTTTCTTTTTCTTTGACTCTTCCCCCCTCCAGTTTGTTTTGTCTTGTTCTGGCTTGTTTGCTTTAATTTTATCTTATTTATTATCATTTTTAATATTCCTGTTTGCTTTGTAATGAGAGAGAAAGAAAGGATGTGGAGTTGGGTGTGCGGAGAGGTGGAAATAATTGGGAAGGAGTTGGATGAGGGGAAACATAATCAGAATATATTATACGACAAAATATATTTCAAATATATTTTCAAGGTCTTTTTTATATCTTTAAATATCTTTTTAAAGGAAAGAATTAAAAAAGCCAGGCAGTGGTGGTGCATGCCTTTAATCCCAGCACTCGGGAGATAGAGGCAGGCGGATCTCTGTGAGTTTGAGGCCAGCCTGGTCTACAAGAGCTAGTTCCAGGACAGGCTTCAAAGCTACAGAGAAACCCTGTCTTGAAAAAAAAAAAAAACAACAAAAAACAAAAACAAAAAGAATAAAAGACTTTGTAGACTTTGTGTCCTTGAAAACAGCTAGAAGGTAAACCACCTCCATCACAGGTTCCTGTCCTTTACTCTGTGAGATAAAAATGGGGACAGTGGGAGCCACAAGCTGTAGGCTTAGCCACATGAAACTCTGCCATGTGAGGCTCAGCCATGGAGAGAAAGCTCAGTTGGGAACTCCAGCTGGCTGTCCCAATGGAGCTTCCGTAGTTTCTGATGGATGGTCTGAGCATCCAACGTAATGACGTTTGTTATCTATTTATCTCCTGCTATTTATTATTTTACTTCTGCTTGTGAAAGTAATAAGCTCCTTTCTTCAAAACTGAGAGTATGGCTGTCATAGATCATTCTCCAGACCACATGGCACAATGTTATGCAATGTTAAGCACACAGTCCTTGTACTGACCTGCAGAATAGCAGCCCTTAGCCCTACAAGTGAAGGCCTAGAAGTTGGGATTCATTAGCCCTAACAGCAGCCTGTGTTACAGCTCTTGGCCCTGGGTCTGAGCCCCTCATTTCTAGGGACTTGACTGCACTCTGGTAGCCAGGCCTTGGTCCTTTTCTCCAGCTTCCTACAGCCTTGTTGCTTTCCCAGCAGAGTCTGCTCATTGCTCTGTCCCTGCCACGGCTGCTCTGCTACTGTCTGTTGCTCCTTTCTCATTGTTACTGTTTAGCCCCTTGCCTATTACTACTGATAATAGGCAAAGACTATTTGAAAAAAGCCCTTTATAGTATAGCTAACATTGCTACACCAGTAGAGTCAGCCCGGAAAGTGTGTCTCAAAGCTTACTAAGTGTTCCCGAGTGATCCATGTATATAGTCAGAGAAGAGGTGTTTAGATCAATCACAGTGCACCTTACATGCTAATGAAGTTTTGTATTTGGGCCAATCATAGTCTTTCCTCCTCAGTCCCAGTCATGGGTTCCCTATTAGGCAGCCAAAGGAATTATCCTCCCTGGGGCTTTAAAAGAAATGATTTTAAGGTCACCTACAGTTTAGCAAGGCTTATAATGGCAAAATGTCCAATATAAACAGTTTCAAGTGGAAATAACTGAGGCTGGGAGCTGGTGCAATCTGCTGGTTTCCTTGTGTAGTTCTGTGGTTGCACCCATGAAGTACTCAGGATAGCTGGTACTAACATAAGCATAATATAACTGGCTGGCTGATCCTTTTACCCGAGGTAGCCACAGTGGCATGAAAAGGTCCACCGGTTTCTAATCAGGGAGTCAGATTGCCCCATCCCCTATCCCCTTTGCTTATTTACAGGAAAAATGAGCATGAGAGGGAGTGATCACAATAAGAATTTACTACGGTTAACTCTAATAATGAGTTTTTTAGATTTTGACAATTTTCAACACTTCTATACTTAGTGCTCCAGGGAGTGATTGCTCTCCTGCCTGTCTCATGTCATTACAGCCTAACACTCCAGCCTGTTACTTCCTCCTGCTGTCGTTTTACCTGTTTGCCCCCTTCTCATTTAGATCTGTGCTATTTCAATGAGCTATCCTGACAATCCAGAATAATTTTGTCCTAAGTCCCTAGGCTTAATCTCTATTTTTCCAGTGTCTTTTAAAGATATATTGTATTTTTTAGTTATGTATGTATTTGTGTGTTAATGTGTGGGAATGTGCACAATGCCATACCTGTAGAAGCCAGAAGAGGCCATCAAATCCTCTAGATCTGGAGTTATAGGCTTCAGTTGTGAGCAACGTGGCCTGTGTTTGGGCTGGTATTTGAACTTGGGCCCTCTGGAAGGGCAGCAAATGCTCTTAACTGCCAAGCCATCACTGCACCCCGTTGGCTTAATCTTAACTGCAAAGTCCCATTGCCATATAAGGCAACATGGATGGGTCGATGGAAACCCTTGAGACTGACACTAGCCAGCCGACTCTCATTCTATAATAGCTCAAGATCATTAGGATTTCCAAGTGGTTGGACTGTCTACCACCCTTCCCCAGCATCCTTGGTTGCTGTTTCTGGAATTAGGTGATATTCCTCAGAAAAACAAAGAGGGAAACCACACATTCCCCTCCCTACTCTTAAGTGTTTTTATCCTAACTTGTGGTATTAGTTAGGAATGGTTATAATAATGAATTTAAAACCATACATGCCCAAGGCAGCTGGTGTAGCGTGCATAGCTCTACATCCCAAAGCCATAGCTCAGTTCCTAGTTCTCACAGATGCTTTGGCTCCAGGTAAGTCACCTCATCTCTCTGGGCCATAGTTTCCACCTTGGTGAAAGAAACTGGTTTTGTCATCAAGGGCTTTTATACATTACAATGGCAAGCTATTGCATTTGTTTATGACAGGGTCTCATGTAGCCCAGGCTGGCCTTGAGCTCACTATGTAGCTGAGGATGTCCTTACCTTCTTGATCCTCCTGCCTTAATATCCCTGGGCGCTGGGGATCAAAACCTGAGTTTATGCATGATAAGTACATATTTACTAGCAGCTGAGCTATATCCCCAACACCAGTTACTGTTTTAAATGGCATGGCCATTGCTTTCGCCATCCAGTACAATAGGAAGAGAAGGTGGCTAGGAGATTCAGCTCAGAGGCATGCTTGCAGGCCTTTCTTTCTCTTTCTGGAATATTTGGCAGTTTCTTTTTCTCCTCTCTATGCACTGGTGTCACAATTCCTCAAAGCCACGTCTTCAGACTTCTGTCCCACGCTGTGGATTTTTCCTAAGTGTCACTCACAGCCACTGGTCTCCTAGGGGTAGGGGGACCTCAGCCTTTTTTCATTAGAAGGACTCCCATATCTTACCTAGTTGAAGTTCCTGGAGCTGGGAGTCATTAGGCTCTACTTCCTGTCTCAGATTCATCATTGGCTGATGGCAAGACCTAGGGGAACTGCTTAATGTAATCTATAAAACATGAATAGCTGCATGTTCTCTGTCCCCCACATGGGTGTGTCATGAAGGGGGAGGGGGAGTCAAATGAGGTAACAGCTGTAAAAATTCTTCATAAAATTTAAAACTGCTCAAAACAACATGATGTAGCTATTTTAATATCATTAAGCAGATAATATTCTTTGGGAGTTGTTCTGTTAACTTCTTGCATGTATGTGTTCAAGCATGCTTATATATGTGTGTATTTATATGCATGTGCTTGGGTATTAATGTGTGCAACTTAAAAATTTTTTATTATTTATGTATATGAGCGTGTGTGTGTGTGTGTGTGTATGTGTGTGTGTGTATATGCTGGCTAGCCAAGGCCAGAAGAGACAAGGAGTTCCTAGTTAACTGGACATGGGTGCTAGGAACCAAACTTTGTTTCTCTAGAGACCAACAAGTGCTCTTAACCATTGAGCCATCTCTCTAGCCGTGTGTGTGTATGTGCATGTGTACATGCATGTGTGTGTGCGCGTGCATGCGTGCCGTGTGTGTGCGCGTGCATGCATGCCGTGTGTGTGTGTGTGTGTGTGTGTGTGTGTGTTTGGCAAGCTTCACTAGCTTCCAGACAGGGCAGACAGGACCACGCCTCCATCACAGGTTTTCTTCATCCATCCGCATCTCCCCCTGACTGAGCCCTGGCTGCAGGTAACAGTCATTTGTTCTCCAGATCCTCCTTTCCGTCCCCTCAGTTGTGAGCCATTCATATTTTTCTATTTTTAACTCTGGGGCAATATGTTATTTCTGTCCTGAGGGATCCAGGAGCTGTGGGCTCCCTTCATGTTAGAGAGGAAGATCTGCTGTTAGTTTAACTTGACAGAACAGCCCGCTGGTTTCCTGGCCCTCCCTGGATACCAAGGGAGTTTCATTACATGGTACAGGGGTGGGGTGAGGCTGAGGGAGTCTTTCAGAAACCACATGGCAAGGAGAAGGAAAGTATCTTATCTGTGTTTCTTTTTTGAGAAACCATCTTTGGCCATGCTGGGTAGGTAAGGAGAAAACAGGTAAATATATTTGCCGTGTAAGCTTCGTGTTTTGTTGTCGTTTTTCTCTCTCTTCCAAGTAAAGAGTTGTTTCTGTTTCTGAGTCAGGAATACCACGTGGTCCTTGAGTTGTTTGACAAGAAGTTACCTGTGGATGCTAAGCAGATAAGCACTTTAATGCGCTTTGGTTTCTAGAAGTGAGACCTTAGTCCTCAGTCTGTCGCAGGGCTGGGCTCTCCTGTGTGTACATTTCTGCCTGTAGGTTAGGGAAGATTGGAGCCAGATCTTGACGTTGGGCTCCACTGATCTCAGACAAGCCTCCAAAGATTCCTTGTTCACCCCTTGTGGCGTTTTGGTAAGTGTCAGAAGTATTCCATTAGTTATCAGAACACAGATCACATTCGCTGTATTGAACCCTCTCCAAGCCTTTCTGAACTGATTCAGGAAGAGAGATACAGCAGACCCTGGAAAAAGCTTGCCTACAATATTTGTGATCCAGAGGATGGGGATCCTGGCTTAGAATATGGAACCCTGGGGCTTCGGGGCACGCCTAGTGGTAGTCTCAATTGCCCACATTAAGGATGGAGGGGAATTTCCTGGCGTTTCCTTCATTGGCACTGCCTGCCGGAGCCTGCATGTGCTGCTGATCTGTCATAGCAATGGTGTGTTAAATTAGTCTCGACCTCCCTGCGACACTGAGCTGAGTAAAAGATGGTCATACTGTCTTGCCACAGCATAGGGCAGGGTGGGACTTGAGTGCAGGGGTCCTGACCCTGGAAAACCTCTGTTCCCACTGCTCACAGTGTGCCTGCAGGTGACATCACCACAGGAGAGGCATGCAGGGCTGGCTGCCATAGTTACTGTATAGTTCAGCCTTCTGTTGGTGCTTGTAGCCCCCAGGGTTTTCAGGTCCTTGCTTTCTTATCAACATCAAAAGCCCTCCTCTGCAGTGGAGTTCTTTGTCTTGTTTCCTTTAACAAGGAGCAGCAGAACACTTCACAGCCAGTGGCAGCTAATTCTGCACAGGGGGCTGAATAACCCTAGTCTCCCCCAGGAGACTAGGGTCTGTAAATGCTTACTTATTTGGAAAAGGATCTTTGCAGATGTGATTAGTTTAAGCATCTTGGGACTGGGAGATAATCCTGGATTATTCAAGTAGTGGGGTTTTTTTGTTTTTTGTTTTTATCAGTTTTGCACTTACTGTTTTAAGTCAGCATACAAAGCAATGGGTTCCATTATGACGTTTTCATACACATATGTCAATAGACACTGACCTTAATAGGAGAGGAATCGATTGTAATGGTGGGGAAGAGAGGGTGGCTTCATGGGACTTCAAAGTAGATGCCACGTTTGAGTATGTAAAGGGACCAGCAGAAGGGGAGTGGAAAGGAAGGGGAAGGACAGTGGGGGAGGGGACTTAAATGCATTTTTGAGTCCCTGTAAGAATGGGCAGTAGGAATTTGATAAGCAGACATGAGGACAAGGTGGTATGGAGGCAGCATGGAAGTCGAGGATCCTGCTCTTATAGACTGAAGGGATCTGGCCCAAAGCCAGAAAGAAAATGTCTTCAGCACCAAAATGAAATGGACTGTATGCTACACTCTTTGAGGACCGGGGCTGTGAAGGGTGTTCACTGATTCTGTGGGAGTTCTCCAGAGCGGCTGAGGCTCTGGCTTACCGTTACAGTGCTCTTGTCTAAGCCACTCACATCGCCTCCCTCTTTTTATAGGATGAGAAGCATTCTGTGCTTAGATAGATAAGTGACAAGTTCTGAGACCCAGAACATGCTTTTGTGTGTGTGTGTGTGTGTGTGTGTGTGTGTGTGAAAGAGAAAGATCTCTGCTTTCCCAGCACTAGAACTATAAACACCATGCCTTTGGGGAAGGGTGTTATTTGTTTGTTTGTTTTTAATGAGGGTTCCAGGCTTGGATCCAGGTCCCCTAGATTGTAAGGCAAGCACGTTAGTAACTGAACTATCTCCCCAATCCAAGCCCCTGTTCTTAACTGCTGAGATCCTCTGCCTGCTCCAGACTCTGCTGTAGCTGCCTGGTCCAGGCCAGGCCAAGCCCCCTGGGGCCTATGTTGTGCCTTCCAGACACACAGTCTTTTCTTCAGTCCCTCATGAGCCTTTTCCTTGTACAAACATCTGATCTTCATGAGCCCCTGTGGATACAGCAGCAATGGGCAGACATTTCCCTGGTCCTCAAAGATTGTAGCATACAGTCCATTTCATTCTGGTGCTGAAGACATTTTCTTTCTGGCTTTGGGAGAAACAAAATTTTTTTTTAATTTTTCTAGTACCCTCTCTTCCTAAGTCATTCATGTCCATTGTTTGCTATGAATATGAACTTGGCATTTAAAAACTGTAGCAACTGCAGATGCTCATGTTCCTTAAGAGCTTATCAGTCATCCATTCAGTAACATTCATTAATAATAAATTATATCTGTGCACCACAGAATTACCAGCTTGGCAGGCTGATTCATATCTTGTAGCCTCGGTTTACTCATTTATGAAAAAGAGACATAACCTATCTCACTGTTTGCATTGCTGGTTAAATGGTGTCACACGCACAAAGCACTGGCAGGTGGTTTGCTGTGACAGCTATTTGAATACTACATATATTATTTAAGTGTACTATGCTAAGTAATTTTAGAGATCAGGTAAAACTCGAGGAAGAATCTCTGTCTCATTCACTGAACTAAGAGTAGAAGATACACACCATTAAACTAAAGGGAGTCCTTTAATGCAAAGAAGAGTCATAATTATGTGTGATTTTCTTCCTCATATTTCTAATGAAGAAAAAGATGAAGTGATATATGGTAATTGGACACACAGAAAATGCTGTAAGGGGCTGGGGGAGATGGCTCAGTTGGTGAAGTGCTTGCCTGGGTCCATTCCCAGAAGCCATTTAAAAATTCTAGGTGTGATGGTGAGCCCTTGTCATCCATATCAATGACAGGAGAGGAAGCAGAGATGGGAGGACATCTGGGGATGACAGGAGAGCCAGCTTCACCTGGCAGTTCTTGGGCAGTAAGATCCTAATACAAAGGAACAAGGAAAGAGGAGGAGGAATAAATGATACTCGGGGTTATCCTCTGATCTCCACATACATAAATACATATGTGCACTTGCATACACACACATGCACACACATACAAACACAGAGACACACACACACAGATAGTAGCATACAGAGTGGGAGAGACATCAAGAATCCAAGGGAAATAGCTTTGCTTCCTATGTGAGCCAGTCACGTAAAAGATGCTCAGAAAACGTAATTCATGGAGAAACCATAATTCATGTTAGAATCATTATCATGGTTGTGTTAATGAATTCAGCAGAACTTGCAGAAAATCAATTTTAAATTTTCTTCAGGCTGCAGAGGGTCAGCAGCAGGGACAAGGGGCACTGTTTGAGAGGCCCCAGGAGAGAGGGTTTAGGAGCCAGTGTTCACTCAGTATCTGCCCTGACCAGGCCCTTTGCCCCACAGGTAATCCCATTCAGTTCCCCTTAAAACCCTTGTAGTCCCAAGAGCCACTGGAGCTCAGATTACAGCCCACGTTGGCAGCAGCTTGGACTCCCAAGAGGGCTTCTCTTACTCATACTAGAAGAATGAATGCATTCACTGTTCTTTCTTGCAAAGCCATTCCGCAGCTCTCCTCCCCGTGCCATGTGTGACACTAAGCCTCTGCTGTGGCCCCCACATTTGAGGTCAGAGGCTCTGTCTTTAACCTTCAGAGCAATACAGTCTTCATGGGAACCGGCAGTCGGGAGTAGCCGCTGCAGCCATGCCTGTGCTCGGCTCTTCCTGGGAGTGATTTCACTGAGTCTACCAGATGGATGGGGCATGGTTGTCTCTCTTAGACTGCTGGAAAGAGGAGCCCCGTGCAGGGGCTTGCCCATGGTTACACAGGTCATGAGGGACCTAGCAGGCCAGGCTGATGGGATCTCTGGGCTCTTCCTACATCCTGCGCTACCATATTTGCTTGAATGTCTCTCTTGCAGAGCTTCACTGGTTCATTTCTTGCTTTTGTGGAAATCCCAAAGGATGTCTCTTCCTCTGGTCCAGGTCATTTGCCCGGTGGGAGGACACACTGCCTTACACTCTCACGTGCCCTTGTTTAGTGAATACTGTTTGGCTCTAAGTGCCGTCTTTGCTGCTCTTTGATCATTGATTGTTCTGCTATGTGGGAAATAATTTCTCCTAATGCCCACTTGCTTGTCCTTATTTCTTCGCTTTGAGTCACATTGAATAACACACCTTCAGAGCAGTCTTGGAAGCCCAGGGTCCCTCAGGTGAGCATCGTGCGTGACTTGCTCTTAGGCACGTGGCTGATTTTACAACATGATTCTGGAAAAGAAGATGTTTACAGTCAATGTCTGGAGTTGGGGCTTCTTCTCAGGAGGACGGGGTTTATTCTGAAGGTTGTTCTTTTGTTTATGTTGGAGGTGGTAGTGCGTGGGTTCCACCCTGTGAACTTTACCCACTCAGCAGGCAGTGGATAAGTCTCCAAAGATAATGTCTTCTTAAAACTTGGCTTTCTCATGCAAGAAAAGAGGGCTTTTAAAGTCTGAGTCCTGGAGCTAGAGAGATGCTCAGCAGTTGAGAGTACTTGTTGATCTTCCAGGGGACCCTAGTTCAGGTTCCAGTACCTATGTTAGGTAGCTCACAACTGTCTGTAACTTCAGCTTTGGGGCATGGCATCCAGTGCCCTCCTTTATCCCCTTCAGGTACCTGCACGCTTGTGCCATGCCCACATACAGAAATAAAAATAAAATCTTAAAATACAATAAAAACATAAACTTGGAGTCACTCCAGAACCACCTTTCCTCCACTTCTGTTGCCTGCGGTCCTTGGCTCCTGACTTCTGCGAGCTTCCCAGGGTAATAGCTTTCCTTTGCCTTTGGTGAAACACACCCATCACCCCACAAGTCTCCCCCTCCCTCCCCGCCTACATAGAGTGTTGGGTGAGGGGACCCTTCTTTCCTGCAGGCTCAGAGCAAGCCCATCAGCTGACTCTCACTCTGTTTTTTTTACCCCAGTCATGGGGAACAGAGGCAGATCCGGTCAAACCCTCATCTTGGGTTTACTACACAGTAGTCAGCCAGGAAAGTGGTGGTTTTCATCATCTTAATTTGTATTTCATGGAGTGGCCAGAGTTTTGCTTCTTATCATTTGTAGACGCCAGATATTTTATTGCCCAGACCCACCCTGGCAGGAACTACAGTCTTGTGAACTTCTAAAAGGACATCTGCACTCAACCCAAACCGTTTGCTCCAAACCGCTTTGAACTCCGGCTGCACATGGTCTCCCTTCTCCTTTGGCAGGTGCTGGAAAAGGAACAGGGAGCTTCAGGGAAAATCAGGCTCTTCCAGCCCTCGGCCACAGACCCCTTCCTGCGCAGCCTGCTTCAGATAACAGCTTTGGAACACACATGTTTCTGGTCCTTGTTTCCACTCCCTCTTAGCTTCCTTCCTGTAAGTTGGAACTCTGAGAACTTTGTAGATAGCCGCTGGTCACCGGTCTAGTCTTGCTACCTCCCTGGTCTTCCACGTAGGGGCTTAGGGCTGCTTTGGCTGCTTTACTGGAATGCAGAGCCTTTGGTCTCTATGAGTCACAGGCTTTTTTGGCCCATTGGTTAGAGATGCTGAGCATTTAAGCTCTTTGCCTCTCGCATGTGTTATTTTAGCAAATATTTAGAGTGCTTTCTGTGTCAGACTTGGGACTAGCTTGGGGATTATACATACTGGATAAGCAATGACTGAGCATGGACCTGCAGAAGCTAATGGTGTATGAGGAAGCTTGATCTTGACTTACCACTGCCCAGCCATACACAGGCAACGGTGCACGGGCTGTCTCTGAGAGCATCCACTATGAGAAAAAGTTGACCAGGAGCCCATGTTCATGTTGGACCTAGAAGGTTGCACTAGTGTCTGAGTGTACCAATGAGGCAGACTTCCAACTGGAGTCTGGTTGTTTGAGCCCTGGTTTGATCCACTGTGGCTGGGGTTCAGGATATGGGAGGAGCTGAAGACCAGAGGGTAGACCAAGAAGACTGGGGACGAGCGATGAAGGGCATTAGATAGCTACAAACCCAAAGTCCTCCAGATTTCAACATTGTTCTCTAGCCAGAGATGAACCACAGATCGGTTTTGTTTGTTTGTTTTGTATGTAACTTTGTGCAACACACAGTGTGTGCTTGTGTGTTGCAAGTATACCTTGGACGACCCATCCATCATTTATTATTATTATTTTTGAGACAGAATCTTCATGGGGTTTTGAGTGCACTGATCCAACTAGACTGGCTGACCAGTATGCTGGTTCTTACATGGGTGCTGAGGATCAAACTCAAGTCATGACATTTGGAAGGCAAACATTTTATTAACTGAACCATATCCTCAGCTCCCCTAAAAGGGGTTGCACATAGAGGGCACTGTGTCTTACTACCACATCACAGTCAGCCGCCATGTTGGCAACAGACTTTCCACAAAGCACGCGGTTCTCTGTACTACCCAGGCCTTCAGACTCAGGCTTCAATCTCTGGTTGTTGCCTCTCAGTTCCTCTCTTACCTGCCTGCTACACAGACTCACACTCTCCTTGAGTTTGGAAGGATGATTCTAAGGCCCTAACCCCTTCTCCGTGGTCTGTGGTATAAGCTATACTTTTGTTCTCTGCAGCCTAGATGTTGGCTCTTTAACTACACAGCCCATTCCTAAAGATTCCTTTCCCCTTGTGATAATTTTACTTTGTTTCAAGACAGGATCTCAGATTGTAACCCAGGTTCCCTGGAACTCACTACTGTAGCACAGGCTGGCCTTGAACTTTCAGTAGTCCTCCTGAGGGCTGGGTTTACAGTCTGACGCCACCATGCCCTGTTTGCGGTATCTGGTTCTTTGGTGTTGCAGTCCTCTCTCTTATTCTGGAAATGAGTTCTGGGAAAGAGAAGGCGTTACTAAAAGAGATGCGCTGTCTGATCCTCAGACCATCCCTCCTGCTAGAGTACCAGGATGCTGTGGGTTCAGCAGACCTTGTTTCTTGTGCATCTGCCAGCACTGAGAACAGGTGTTAGAGGTAGTTGCTAATGGCGCGCGCGTGCATGCGTGTGTGCATGTGTGTGCGCGCGTGCATGTGTGTGTGTGTCTATGCATGCGTTGTTGTGTGTGTGATTGTGTGTGTGTGTGTGTGTGTGTGTGTGTTTGAGATATCTCTGGTAGCCCAGGCTGACCTCAAGTTCACTACGTGGCCGGAGATGACTTTGGACCCCTGTCCTCCTTCCCCCACCTCCCAATTGCTGAGATTACAGGTGTGTGCAATCACCCCTAGTTTTTGCAGGAACCCAGGGCTTTGTGTGTGGTTAAGCAAGCTGTCTGCCAACTGAGCTATAGTTCTAATCCCTAAAAACCCTTAAAATGGATTTTGTTTCTAAACTGTATGTCTCTGTTCTTTGAGGCTTTCGTACTTGTATACAGCGTGTTTCAATCCTCCCTATCCTCCTTCTTCCTCCAGCTCCTCCAGATGTCCTCAGAAGTGATGTCTCCAGAAGTCCCCCACCCAACTTCATAGCCCATTTGCTTTTCTTTTTATAATCATTGCATCTAATTAGAGCTGCCTGTCTGAGCATGGGTGTAGGCCATTCGCTGGAACATGGACAACCTACCAGAGGCCACACCCCCAAAGGAAAAGGACTTTCTCTCTCAATTGCAGCCTCTAACTGCCAATAATCCGAGGCTAGGGGTGGGCCCTCCTGAGCCCTGCTCCACCCACACTGGAATTGGCTATGGCTTGGTCTTGTAGAGGTGTTGTGTAGAAAGCACGGCTCCTGTGAGTTTATGAGAGCTCTGCCGTGTCCAGAAGGCATCAGTACTAAAAGCCTTCTGGGTTGTCCTGATGAACTGTTGAGTGATGGTCACCACTGCAAATCCCCTTTCCCTCCTGCTTCTCCTAGCTGCAAGGACCATGTGGAATGAGGAGAGAGCAGGAAGGGGCTCGTGTGTATCTCGAGCCAGGAGTAGAGGCAAGCTTCAGATTCAGCATCTCTGTATTTGGGTGTTTGTGATACATAGCATCATTTCCGCATGCTGGAATTTGGTGCTAAGACCAGGGTGCACAGCGCGGGCCTGCTAAGTGTTTTTGCTTGCTAGAGAACAGTGAAAAGTTAGAATATGGCGGGAAGGACCCCTTCTACTTCTGTGGGCATTCTCTAATGGACACAGTATGGGCTGTATTTTCAAAAGAATCTGGGACAGCGCCTTCCATCCACCCTTACTTACCATAGTCTGCTCCCTTGATCATTCTGTTCCCAAGCTCCTTTGCTGTCTTCTCTGGGGAAGACTTATTTCTCCTCAAAACTTGACTACTCTGTGTGCAAGAAGTGTTATTTCTCTGACTGTGGAAAACCCTGAACATCCCCAGCAAAGCCATGCCACTTTGGCACACTCGGGGCAATAGAGCTCTTAGGTGGCCCCTCTGCAGAGGTCCCATCTCCCTTGACCCTCAGACTTCCTGAGGCTTCTTGAAGGTGGCAGTCACAGGGGTTGTTACTCTCTGGGATGTTGGGTCCTTGAATGTGATTAATGTTAGCACAGCTGAGGGGCTGGGCCTCTTGCAGGGACCTACCTGACTGAGCTGTAAGGGGAAAGAGAAGAGAAATAAACATGGAGAGTGTAAGAAACATAAACAGTTCTGCTTCCCAAAGGCCACTCACTGCCTGTTCTTTGCTATGCTTGGAACTAAGAGGTGGCAAGCCATCTATTGGTTACAAGTGCCTGTTAGCCTTGCCTGAGTGGCTCTTTAACTAAAAAGATAGTCATGCAAGATTGGAATTCTAAATTCTTCAGGCCTTTCAAAAGAAGGGTGTGTGTGCATTTGCATATTTCATATGTGTGCATATACACATGTATGACCTGGGTGTTATTTCTTACTTGGCATCTATCTATCTATCTATCTATCTATCTATCTATCTATCTATCTATCTATCTATCTACCTATTTCCCTCTTCTTTCTTTCTTTCTTTCTTTCTTTCTTTCTTTCTTTCTTTCTTTTTCTTTTTCTTCTTCTATTTTTTTTTAAAACAGAGTTTCTCACTAGCCTGGAACTTACAAGTAGACCAGGCTGTTTGTTCAGCAAGCCTAGAAGTCTCTATCTCTGCCTCCCCAGTGCTGGGGTTCCAAGCTCACTTCACCATGGACATTTTGACTGTGGGCGCTGAGGATTTAACTTGGATCCTCATGCTTGTAAGACAACCACTTCACTGGCTAAGTATCTGTCCAGCCTATTTTTTCTCTCAGTTTGAGAACAAAGGGTATGACCTTCCTTCCTAGTCCAAGGACCTGCTTCTTCTCTAGGTGTCAGGAAGTTTCCCACCAAACAAAGATATTTGATTTCTACATAGAAGGAGGTAACCTTGTCCTCAAGGCCACAGTTGATTAATACTCTTTAGATAAAATACAATATCCATTTGCTCTTAGTGTATTTTATTACCACTCACCCTTTTGGCTATCTCATATCAAAGAAAAGAAACATGCAGTAAGGAGGCTTGCTTCCCTTGGGTGTTAGGGACTGGAGCCATTCATTTGTGCTTTACCATTTTCAGTGGTTAATTATTATTTTTTAATTAAATTATTTTTTATGTGTATGGTTGTTTTCCCCACATTTATATCTCTGCACCATGTGTGTGCCGTGTCTGAGGAGGCCGGGTCTCCTGACACTGGAATTAGAGAAGGTTGTGGACCACTATGTGGATGCTGGGAATTGTATTCACATATCCTCTGCAAGAGTGGTCAGTGCTCTTAACCTCTGGGCCATCTCTCCAGCCCATCAGTGGTTGGTCAGTGAAAGTGAACCCCCATTGTGTCCTTGTCATTGTGGCAGGAGGTGGAGATAAAGATAAATAAGACCTAGAAGCCTAGCCTCAGGGAGCCTGCACTCCAGTGACTCCAGCAGGAATGTGACCCACTGTAAGAAAAGATGACAGCTCCATGGGGTCCAATGGGAGGTGAAGGAAGGACATATTTTCTGTAACCAGCTGTGTTGGAGTTTGGATCAGGCTGTGTTGCTGAGAAGAACCTCAGTCATAGGTAGGTGTGCATTTCAGGTCCTAGGCTGGGCAGGCAGCATGAGCTGAGGAAACAGTAAAGACCAAGGCTGGGCAGGCCTGGAGAGAAACTGCAGGGACAGTGGCAGGACTGGTCCACTCAGGGCTTAGGGGACAGAAGACACAGTAATCCACACTAGCCAAGCCAGCCGAGATGTGGGCTTCCTGCTGTGAAGCGGGGAAAGTGTGAGAGCCAGTCTACATCTGGGATGGAGTGCTGTAGACAGACTAGCAGTCCCTACGTGTGTTCCCTAGACAAAGAGCAGAAGTACCTCCTGTGGCTTCTTGGAAGTACAAAATCTCAGGCCCAGGTCTGACTTGGCAGCTGGAGCTTCACAGTCTGATGTAGCAGGTGTCCTAGGTGTTCTAGAGAGCTAGTCTATGATGCTGAGCCAAGACTGGGGTGGGCTGCTCCAGATGTGTGTGGCAGTGCCTAGGAGCTACTGTTGAAGTGTAGCCCTCCGCTGCGGCGTGGCTGACACCAAGGGCCTTGTAACAAATGCAGACTCATCACCCCTGACAAATGTTGTGACCCCTAGGAGATTTACTTGCCCCCTCACAGGCTGGTTTAGAGCCAGGCATAGGTGTTGATGATCAGGACTGTGGTGTAGTCAGGATGCTCAAACTGTGATGCCATCTTTATAAATGAGTATGGGTTTAGCACAGGGGTTGGAGTGAGACACAGCTTAACAGCACGGAACATTAAAAAAAAAACAAAAAACATTATCATTAATGGCTAGCTGTCACTTGCCTCCCCTGGGGAGTATCATCTGAAATGTCACATCCTAGTACTTCACTGGGAAGTAACCTAGCTCTGACCCCATTAGGAGTAAACTGAGGCACAAGGATTGAGTAGCTTATTCAATGCCCCTAAGCTAGTTTGATGACCTCTTTTTCACTAGTGGCAGAGCAGAGGTTCTCACTCATGATTCTTGGCATCAGGGTGTCTATCTTAGACCACTGCGGTATTTTAGCTTTCACATCTCTGGTCTCTGAAGTGTAACTTATTGCTGGTTCTAGTTTCATGTCTGTGATAAATACCCTGGCCAAAAGCCACACAGGAGGAAAGGGTTTATTTGGCTTACAGGTCCAGGTGATGATGGTCCATTATTGTGGGGAAGTCAAGGTAGGAAGAAATCCTTATGGGAACAAATAGAAACGAGTGTATCCAAGCTGCCTGCTGGCTTGCTCTTAGCCAGCCTTCTCCACTCCTGCATCGGTCAGGGCCCAGCTTAGGGAATGGTGCTACCCACTGTGGGCTAGATCTTCCTATACTAACTAACAAGACAATCCCCACAGACATGCCTACAGGCCAGGCTACCCTATTTAATTCTGCTCTTCCCTGGCGACTCCAGGTGACTCCAGATAATGCAGAGCTGACAGTTAGAACTAACCAGCACATTGCTTAACTTTTAACAATTAGCCAAAAATTTGTCAAGTGAAATTCCTAAAGGAAAATTCCACAGCTTGGTTCTGACAAGGCTTAAGAATAAGCCAACTTATCATCCCCCTCGGCAGCTGCTGCGTGCTCTCCTAGAAGGGTTAAACAGCCACATGGGGCCCCATGGCCGCATCTGTGCTTATTGTCACAACGCTGTGTAAATTTACCCCGTTCTGCGGAGGCCCCCCGCAAGTGGCCAGATGGTCCCTGTCTTAGTGAGGCAGAGGCCACCCTGAACCACCAAGATTGTTTGCTCTGATGGGTCGCAAGGAAACAAAAGCTGTCCCAGCCAAGTGGGGGTGACTTTGTTGCTGTTACCCCCGCGTTAGGAGTCAAGGGCTCAGAAATCAAATTGCTCACAACCATGTCTGACTTGCTTGCTCGTTGTAATCTGTTTCTCAAACTAAAACTACCATTTAATGCTTTCACATCATTGTCTTTCCAAAGGTAGGGTAGTTTCGGGATATTTTGAATGGCTTTAGAGCATTGTGAAGAGGCTCCCTCCCCTCTCCTCCCACTCCACCACAGAAGACAATGCGATTACGAAACTAGACATTTTTGTGTGTGTGTCACCCTCGGGGTGAGGGTCTGCCTCGGGGAAGACGCTTCCATCGTCATCCATCCCAGCAGCTGCTCTCTGCGGTCCACAAGTGTCATCAAGCAGGCGTGGCTTCATCAGTGTGCGCTGAGTGGGTGACAGACAGCAGCCTGTGCACAGGCAAGCAGACCTTTACCATAGGCCCCAGAAACAGTGGGCTGTTTTTGTTTTACTACCATTGCTCTCTCGTTCTTCACTAACACCAATCATTTCTGATCTTAAATTTTGACCCCTTTGGAGGTTCAGTTTAGTTCAGTTCTCTGACTTTGTTCCTCAAAGCTCTGGATCTGTGGACCAGTGGCACGGACCCTCCTGGGGGATTGTTGGAAATGCAGGGTCTCAGGCTCCATCCCAGATCTTGCAAACTTAAGTGCACCCTTACGTGTGTGTGTGTGTGTGTGTGTGTGTGTGTGTGTGTGTGTGTGTGTGTGTGTACTCACATGAAGAGGCCAGAGGTCAAAGTTAGGGTCTTACTTAATCACTCACCCCCTTACTTTTTTAGATAAAGTCTCTGCATGAACCTGGAGCTCACTGGGCCAGCTAGAGTAGCTGGCCAGCAGGCCAGCTTTTTTGTTGGTACCCTGGGGGGGATCAACTGAGCTTCTCATGCTTGTATATCAAGTACTTTACCAAGTGAGCCCCCTCTGGCCCCCAGAACCTGCATCTCAGCAAGGTCCTAGGCACCAGCAATTGTGAGATGTTCTACCCCAGTTGTCTGGGTTTCTCCATTACCTTCAACTAGAGTCTACACTGAGCACTTACTTTGGGGCTAGATTTCCATTTTGGTAGGCTTTCAGAACTTAAAAAACATACACACTCCAAAATTCCTTCCTTTGCCTTCCTATGATGTCATTCATTTTACCTGGCCTGCCACAAGAAAGAAAGAGGCAAATTGGTTCCAAGTCCTATATGTATTCTAAGACTTACTTCGTAATGGCATCTGTTAAAGCCTCCACCATTAACTGAGTCCCAAGTGTTGCCAAGATTAATTGAGAAATGCCTGAAGGTAAAATAAATACTGCTGCTTAGTTTAATTCAAAACCATATCAGCCAAGAATGGAGGTGCAATTAGTGATAAAGATGTTAATAATTAGTTGTGCTCTGTTAAGTTTTATATTCATGGTTATATAGAGTGGAGAAAGAATTTCCCCAGGAGGGCAAAAATCAATGTTTCACCTTGATTGCTATTTTAATGTGCTTATTTTAATGGGGCCATCCTGCAGAAACCCTTGGGCACATTTCCAGTTTTACATAAATGTAGAATTAATTATTATGGAAGCATATAATTTTAGAGTTGGAGCAACCTTGGCGGTCATTTAATCCAGTTTAGTCATTTCTCAAATAAGAATTGAATGGCTTAAGTCTTTCTGCAGAGCAATGAATGCTGGGAGTCCCTCCTCGA
The DNA here is from genome assembly GCF_903992535.2 of Arvicola amphibius. Classification (NCBI taxonomy): domain Eukaryota; kingdom Metazoa; phylum Chordata; class Mammalia; order Rodentia; family Cricetidae; genus Arvicola; species Arvicola amphibius. Next base: position 128,791,228 of record NC_052049.1, on the reverse strand, counting down.
AATGGCTAGGACACCTTCTCAGATCCCTCGGATATGTGTGTTTCCTGTTGCCTCAGAATTTCCCCCAGACACAATGAAGTAGATTATTTCTAAGCTTCTCACCCTGGCCTGCATTCTGCTCTTGTTGCTTTTAGTTGTGAGGTTGGGGTCCTGGAACACGTGCCTGGTTCCCTTCTGGTTTTCTGCACCATTCCTAGCTCTGGGTTGTGGCCACAGTATTTGCATAACAAATTGACATGTTCAGGGCTGAAGAGCCTCTCCTCTTCTTGCAGAGGACCTGAGTTTAGTTCCCAGTGCCCACATCTGGCAGTTTACAACCTCCTGTAACTGCAGCTCCTGAGGATCTGATGCCCTCTTCTGCCCTCCCCCACCCAAGAAAAGTTAAAAGCTAATTAAGTAACTTGACAGGCAGTTCTGGGCCTGGCTCTGGTTTCCCTTTGCAGTGCTGGTACTGAAACCAAGCCTCGTGCACGTGAAGGGTGTCCTCTACCAGGGAGAAGGTTGGGGACAATGCTGCTGCTTTTTTTTACCTGTTTGTTAGGACTGACTGTTTTCCTAGTAGTGGCATGAAATTGGACACGATGGGTGTATTTATACCATAGAAGTTAGCAAATGCTTCAAGTCAGGGCCTTTTGATTTCAAGAAATGCAGTTTAAACATTTATGGGCATAACCACTGCGTATGTATTTTCACAAGGTCTCAGAAGGCAGTGGATCTTTACAAAGTCTAAAGACTCATGCCAGCATGAGGACAACTCATTGTGTAGCATAGGTCCCCTCAGGAATTGTGGGATGGTAGACAGTCGCTTAATCCCTGCTTAACTTTTAAGGTCAAGGCAAGTTAGGTCTCAAGACTATAGTAGAATATCATGGTTTAGGCAAAGCGCCACCTACCCAAAAATGCTCTTTGGATCCTCACGGTCATGGAGATCATGAGAAATTCACAGTTGAGTGAGAAAAACATTCATTATAAGGAAAAAAATGTGAATGGGAAAGTAACTGTTGCTGAAGCTGCAACTATATCATTACAGGTCTCAGGAAGCCCTGTATCTCCCTATGACCTGCAGAAATGCCCACAGTGCAGTGAGCTTACACTGACCACCGCTTGTGATTTTAACTTTGTTTCTAATCTCTCACATTACCTGCAGGTCATCCAACCTCAGTTCGTTCTACATCAGTCTCTAGGGAGCCTATGTTCTGGCTTCCATGATGTCTCTTCTGGGCTCTTGAGTCGCTATAGAAATTCACATGACTCTGCTGGTCTTTGTTGTGTGCCTGTCTTTAGGAGCAGGACCCGAGGTCCCATCGGCCCTGGCAAGTACGGTTATGGGAAGGCTCCCTACATCTTACCATTGCAGACGGATACCACGCATACTCCGCAGAGGCTTCGGAGACAAAGGCCTTCATCCCGGCATTCCAGGTCCCAGGAGGCCTCTGCTTCTAGGCAGGGCTACAGGCCGCCAGCCCACCAGTTCTCCCACAGTGGACCTCTCTACCAAAGTGACAGCGGCCCTCGTTCTGGACTGCCGGCTTCTGAGGCCTCTATCTATCAGCTGCCTTTGACTCATGATCAAAGCTATCCTGCAGCTCCAGGCCTCTACCACAGTACGGAATTGAGCAGCAACAGCGGTGCCAGGCCCCAGGGCTCAGCTCAGGCCTTTTCCCAGCATCTGCGGTCTACAGCCATCTCATGCATTGGAGCCTATCGGCAGTACAAACTGTGCAACACCGACGTGAGTACACAAACCTCAGTCTGTTTTTCTTAATTTCTGGGTAATTGACACCCAGTACATGGAAGATTGAGGGGGCTCAATCTCCTCTTTCTTTTCTCTCCATGTATTCACCCATATGTGTTGCTTGTGTGTGTGTTGGTGTGTGTATATAAAGCTAATGCTTTAAAAATGTACATAACTAATAGAATCACATCAATAATCTTGAAATAGCAATATTATTAATTGCCTATTTCAGTATAACAACTTTGAAAGTATCAGGGTGTATGCCAAAATGATTATGATTTTGTATATTTTCACCTATTTATGTGCATGCAGAGGTGTGTTTAGGGCAGATGTCTGTGTCACATGTCTTCCTCATCCACTTTTTACCTTATTATTTATTTATTCTTTTCTTGTAAAAGATTTATTTATTTTTATTTTTCTGTATGTGTGTGGGCCTCTCTGAGTTTACATACCTCATGTAGGTGCCAGAGCATATGGAGGCCAGAAAAGGACATCAGGTCCCTTGAAACTGGACAGTTGTGTGCTGTCTGATGTGGGTGCTGAGAACTGAACCTGAATCTTCTGGGAACAGTATATACTCTTAACTGCTGGTTCATCTCTCCAGCTCCTTGTTTTTTGAGGCAAGAGCTCATTGAATCTGGAGCTCACTGATTCAGCTATTCTAGCTGGCTAGCAAGCCCCAAGGATCCTTTCATTTCTGTCTCCCCAGAACTGGGATTACAAGCACACGTTACATACCCTTTTGTGGCCAGCACTTTACCAATGAGCCATATCCTTAGCCTCAACAATATCTATTCTTTTCTCATGAGTCTATGGCTGCCAAGGAAATAGGTGTTTAGGGAGGCTCCTTGCTACTCCATAGAGTAAACACTTCAGGTGATGTACCACAAAGGAGAGGGTCGTGAGGTCGTAAGAGTTTCATCTTAGGAGAGAAGCCGAGACAGCTGGGACAGTAGCTGCCTGCAGAGTGCCCTGGCCAGCAATTTCGTTCTCACTTGTCAGAGGTTTTCAAGGATCTTAAGAATTTGAATAGCTATCATGGTGTAGACAATTTGAATACTCACTTTGTTATTAGTTCAATAAGTAGTTCCTGATCCCGCCTTCTTCCCGTATTTCAAGAACCTCTGCTCCTGTTAATAGCTCACCTCAAACCGGTCATTGCACGTGCTACTTCTCCGGCCTCCTCGAATCCTCTACTTAGCTCGATGCATTTGTTGTTCTCCCTGTTCCACAGCTGCAAAGCAGGGGTCAACAACTTGGGCAGACACCACAGCTACTGGGTAGGAAGGCAGGTGATTGCTGCAAAGTGTGTCTGGCTGGCTGCGCGGCTCCAAACAGCAATGTCGTACCAGGAGAGAAGAAAGAGGAAGGAGGGGATGCGGGGAGGTTGAGCTTCTAAGCTGCTACAGTTTCCATTAATAATTTAATCTGCCTTAATACTCGTCAGTGGGTAACGGGACAGCTGGTATGTATTAGCTCCAATTTCCTCATTAAAAGTCTATTTCCTGCTATGGAGTCCATAGAAGTGACTTAATTTGTGATCTTAATAATTCCTCCAAACGCCTGTCTTGCCTTTTAACCTGTTCCTCCATGGTGAGATTTCAGGGATTATTCATTTCTATAAAGCTCTCATTTTTCTAAAGCCATAGCCAGCCAGCCAGCCAAATCACAGCGCTTTCTGTGCCATGGAAGATGAAAGCCCCATTGTCTTGTTGGACTGAGGATGGAGCTCCGTGGTAGAGCATTTGGCGAGCGTGCATGAGGCTCTGCGTTTCATCCTCCATAATGAAGAAAAAAAGTCAAATCTACTTTATTGTGTTGTTATGAGGATCAAATGAGGTGTTGTCTCTTAAAAATGTTTTGTGAATTGAAAAAGTAAGGAGTTGCTTGCCTACATGATCAGATGTGGCTCTTGTTTGGAATAAACATGGCTGTTCTATTAAAATGAAATAAATTCTTTGGTAAAGTAGAACATATTCTCCCATTGACAAGTACATTTTGTAATTTTAAGATCAAAGTGAATCATAAGGAGGAAGGAAAAGACAGAGGACCCTGGGATTAAATGCAAGCCATCATCACTTAGCCCTTCTTTCATTGGCCTGCATTCTTTCTTTAAAAAAAAATATGTGTGTATGAGGGAGAGAGACAGAGACAGAGAGAGAGGGTGTATGTTATATGTGTGAGACAGACACACACATACAGAGACACAGACAGAGAGAGAGGGTGTATGTTATATGTGTAAGATAGAGACACACACAGACAAAGAGAGGGGGTGTATGTTATATGTGTGAGACAGACACACACATACAGAGACACAGACAAAGAGAGAGGGTGTATATTTTATGTGTGACACAGAGACACACACAGACAGAGACACAGACAGAGAGAGGGGGTATATGTTATATGTGTGAGACAGAGACACACACACAGACAGAGAGAGAGGGTGTCTGTTATATGCATGTGAGTACTTGAAGCCAGGAGAGGGTGTCAGATCCCCTGGAGCTGGAGTTACAGGCATTCGCGAGTCATTTGAAGTAGGTAGTAGAATCTGAACTTAGGGGCGTTGGAAGAACAAGTGATCTTGGCCCGCGAGCTATCTCACCAGCTCCACGCATATCAATTTATTATCCAATTACTGTTTGTAAAATAGGGAGCTAGGGACAGATGTGGTAACATGTGTCTTTAATCCCAGCACTTGGGAGGCAGAGTCGGGCTCATCTCCAAGAGATGGAGACCTGCCTTGTCTACATAGTGAGGGCTATGTAGAAAGACCATGTCTCTAGAAACCAAACCAAACCCAAACAAAACAGAGTTAGGAATGATACAGAGAAATAGAAGTGAGCCAGTCACCTCTTTGGTCCCTTGACCCCTTGACTTGCATTCTTAAAGCAGACACTCTGCTTACTCTCAGTAGAAAGAAACCATGGCTTCCCTGGGAGCCAGAGTAAATCCAATGAAGGGACTGAGTGCAGAGAAGGATTTACCTGAATTCATTCATGATGTTATCTGATTTGGTGTGTGTGGGGGGGGGGGGGTATGTTGCACAGGTTAGCTGTGAATTCACTGTGTTCAGAGGATGCTCTGGGACTCTGCTGAGATTGTAGGCGTACACCACCACACCCGGTGTTCTGGACATTTTAATAGTAGAAAATAGTTAGGTCTCCAGTACAGGACAAAATCAACTGTACCTTATAGGTTTCATTCCATAATTTTATTGTGAACCTTTGCACAGTGCATGCCACTGTCCAGGTCACACACCCTGCCTGCCTTTATGGGGAGATATTGTCTCTCCCATGCGTCCTGATATTGCCTGTATTCTTTTTATAAGGTCTGAACTTCTTGTGACTTGTACCACAAACCATGAATACTTAAAAACTTCCCTTTTTAGGAGTCTCCAAGGCCATCTCTGGGTATGATGATCACCTGGGAGGGTCTACAAGATTCAGTATATAGTTATACTTGTAATTTCTTATGGTGAGACTAAACAAGGAAAACCCGGAAAAGAGAAAGACAAGTCCAAAGACAGCCAGGTGCTGGGTCCCAAGAGCCCTCTCCTTTGGAATCTCAGCATGGGTCCTCTATTGGTGAATTGTTGAGAAACAGTGAATTTTCTGCTAGAGACGCATTTCTCTATACTAAAGCTTTTGGGGGGGGGGAGATTTGGTCATCCAGCCATTCTCTGTCTCTTTACAAAATTCTAGACTTGCAAAAGAAAGCAGGCATTCTGCATAGACTAGATTGTTTATACAAAGACTGGAATCCTGGTGGCTATGCTTGCCCTTAGAGGTTGGAGAGAACAGTCCAGAAGTCTGCGCTCCGAGACTTCAGCCCCCACCCAACTTTGCAAACAGGCTTTTCTAAGGAGAGCAGTCTCAAACATTCTAGCATCTTAGCGCCAATGATGTCAAGTAGACATCTCCGTGCCCTCCCCTTCCTGATGCCCATGAAGAGATGACATGAACCCCTAAATTATGCAGGTCTTCCTACTCCAAGAGGAATAATATTATAGAAAGCGTTACCAAAACTAATAGAGAATGCAGGCTAATACCTAGGTCTTTCCCGAAGATTAAAAGCACACATGCACCTTCAGTTCTCTTCTGGGCAGTGTCTGGGAGAAGAGAAAGATAGGGATGCAATCGAGTGCAGGCTGCAAGCATGGTTCTCAACTCCATCCTTAAACTTGTGTTCAGCCTGTCTTCAGTTTTGATGCCCCCCCATTTCTAAGTTTCTTACGACAAGGGGTCAATTTTGAGATGTACGGTGCTGACTATGAGAAGGTCAGATTAGGGGCAAATCTATAAATAGATTTGCAGACTTATATAAATCAGAACCCTGACTCTTCTCTGCTCATGGCTCCGCCATCTACGCATAATGGTCTAAAGCAGTGGATCTCAACCTTCCTAATGCTGAGACCCTGTAATACAGTACTGTTCCTCAAGTTGTGGCAACCACCTAATCATAAAGTTACTTTTTGTTGCTTCTTCATGAGTATAATTTTGTTGCTGTTGTGAACTGTAATGTAACTATTTCTGAAGATAAATGTTTGTTGGGAGTCTCGACCACTGGTCTAAAGCTCTTCAGGGAAAGTCCTGCTTGCGGGTACTTGTCTGGCATTGTATATGGGTGACCCCCAACCATAACATAATTTTTGTTGCCACTTCATAACTGTAATTTTGCTACTGTTTTGAAATGTAAACATCTGTGTTTTCTGGGGGTCTTAGCGACCCCTGTGAAGAGGTTGTTTGACCCCCACAAGGATCATGACCCAGAGGTTGAGAATCACTTCCCTAGACTTAAAAGCTAGGGTTTTATGTTTTTGTTTTTGTTTTCCTTAGGAATACTGTCAGAGAAGGAGATACCAAACCTCTGGTGCCTTAAAATGTGAAGTTACAAAGTCTTTTCTACCATCTGCTTCTGGGTCTCTGTTAGTATTTGCTAAATATATCAACCACCCAAGATGTCTGTGACTAAGGTATCTGTCTCTCCCCAGCTTCTTCCCTTAGACCCACTGAACTCACTGAATTCTCTTCAGGGATCAGACTGATGCCGTGTTCCCTCTGGAGGAGGTGGACTGTAGAGTCACGTGGTTCCACAAAGGGACCAGGTTATGAGTGTCAAGGGTTTTGGCCGTCAAAGGAGCCATCTTGAGCTTAGTCTTAACATCTTGAGTCGCTTAACGTGTTGAGGGGAACGATGCCTGAGGCTAGAAGGTGGGTTTCCCCAAGCACAGACAGCAGGGGCTCTGTGGCTGCAGATTTCCCTGGGGTAGGGCTGGTTTTTCTGTTTGGGGTCGGTTGTTTCTGTCCTAGAGTAGGTGAAAATGGAAGGAAGATGTTAGCGAAACAGTTCTTGGGGCAGCTGGACTGCGTCTCTGCAGGCAGATGCGATTCTGTCCTGCGTCTAGACTGAACGTGAAGGAGCGGGAGCCGAAAGTCAGTTTGTTGACTGCTATTTGATGGAGAGGAATTTAGAAATGGTCCAGGTAGAATTTGGTGTACATCCATCTGAAGGTTTGAAAGCCCGCAGGACATCGTGGAGCAGTGGCTTAGATGGACTGACCACCCGACGGAGCTCCTGTAGCCGAGAAATGAGTGCTGGTGTCGGTGCTTTGGGCAATTTTGTTTTCTATTCAGGGGTCTTGGAATTTCTATGGTAATTTTTTATAGACTTACAATATAATGTATATATGTGTGTTTATATGTATATATACACACATGCATACAAGTTATACATATGAGTTGTCCACACATTTGTGCTATTTACAGTCAACACTTTACATGCTTAAAAAATATGGTACAGGCTCGATAAAATGGTTCAGCAGTAAATGCAGTTGACACTCTGATGATGTGAGTGAGAGCCTGAGGATCCATATAGTAGAATAGGAGAACTGACATGCTCAAGATGTCCTCTGACCTCCATATGTTTGTCCTGGCCTGTGCATGTGTGCACTTGTGCACACGTACACACCAGGATGGTGGAGGGGAAGGTGTTTGTGTGCACAAGCACGCACACAAACTAAATAAAATGTAGTAATGTTTTTAAAGTGGTTCAATAAACAATGACTATAACTGCTTTAAGATAAAGCTGTCTAAATAACAACGTTGTGATGCTAGAGATGGATGTATCTGGCTCCAAAGGCAGCAATCAGTCATTTAAAAGATGCACTTCCTAGGTCGTAGAAATGGCTTAGTCTGTAAAGTGCTTAAGGACCTGAATGTGATCCCCAGAAGAACCCAGATAAAAAGCTTGCCCTGGGAGGTGGTTTCCTGGGGTTGGGCGGCCAACCAAGCTGGCCTGATCAGTGAGCAACACCAGTAAGAGACCCTGTCTCCAAAGTGGGGGGAGGGGAAGCTGGATAGCACCTGAGAGACAGACAGTACCTGAGCTTGGCTCCCACACATGTGGCGCACACACACACACACACACATAGAGTCCCTGTGCCTGTCCGTTTCGCTCTATATCAACTTCCAGCCTTTCCCCATCCCCTCTGAGAAAGAGAGAAATGATCCCTTTCCTCCCTGACTCTGTCGCTTCTGCTGCCACATATGTGTTCTCAGTCATAGGTTTGGCTTCATCCAGTAGGTTGATTTCTTTTTTCTTTTTTTTTTTTTTTAAAAAAATCTATCACCATTAAGAAGGATCAGTGGACTCTTTGCTTTTCTAGATTAGACACCAAGTGCCCTGCTGGCTAAATGCCCCTTCCCCCCTTCCCTTGCCCCATCCCCACCCTGGTCAGGAGCCTTTATGGATCTTTCTTGAGTTGCCTGTGTGGTCCCTGCAAGGAACTGGGGTGCCCCCTGAGCCACACCTGCACAGTGACTTTGCTTTGGAGTAGAAGTTCATATTCTACCAGGCAGGCAGAAGGAAGTGAGGAAGCCACCCTTGTTAGTGGAATTCCTGATGTCACCACCAGGAAGTTTAAGTTCCTTAGGACGGCTTACATTTTGCATGTTTGAATAAGTGTATTCTTTGTCAACAAGTCAGCAAAAAGCATTCTTTAAAAACCATTCTATAGGTATAGACACTTACAGATAACGTAAAGAATCAGAAACACATAAATACATGAATGGCCTGAGACAGGGCCTAGGATTTTGTGTTTGTATGTGCAGCGCAGAGAACTTAAAAATAGAGGATTCTGGCTGGGGATGTGGCATCAATGGAAGAGTGCTTGCCTATCATACACGAGGCTGTGTGTTTGGTACCCAGGTCCACATAGAGCAGATGTGTAGCAGCCTGTCCTCTCGCACTAGGGAGTAGAGGTGGGAAGGACAGAAGTCCAGGACCATCCATATGATGAGTTCAAAGCCAGCTGGGTTACTTAAGACCTTGTCTTTAAAAAAAAAAAAAAGAAAGAAAGAAAGAAAATATTCTTCTGTGAGCAGATGAATTTAGTTACATTGACGTGCTTTCGGGCTTTGACCTATGTCTTGGAATGAGAAGAAAACTTTTCTTCTGGGGGAACATTATGAGCTTCTTCTCTTGGATGAAAAATGATGCACTTGGGAATTAAGAAAAATTCAGGTTATAAATGAAATGCAATGCCTTGACTTCAGACAAACCATTTCACTGACCGGAGAATTATGGGAGTGGTGGGAGGTGGCGTGGGACCTTCTGAAGGGTGGAACTGGTTCTGTGTGGCTGGAGAAAGGAGATGGTACACCACACACACACACACACACACACACACACACACACACACACGGAACTGGGAAGGCATTTTGGTCTTTGGGTCCTTGTTATTCAGATGGAGGATGAATCCCATTTTCCAGCTAGGAAAGAACAAGTAGGAGAATGTTTGCCAAAAGTGCCAGCCTTCCAGTTGCTCACGCAAAGGTTTGCCACGTTGGATTTGTCTTTGGTGTGTTCTGCTAAGCTACCATTCTCTGAGCAGTGCTGTGAGCTGGCAGCTTTGGTGCATCCTAAGCCTCACCCAGTTATCTGGAGATTAGGTGTAGGCAGGGATGGATTCAACGTTTGCCATTCCTTGTAATAATTAACCCCTTTAGTCTAGGGGTTTATAAGAATGCATATTACTCTAGCTTTTCATAAGGTTTCTGAGGGTTCCTATAGGATCTCGAACTTGGGTCCTCATGCTTCCTTGGCAAGCACTTTTCTGACAGCCTTATCCTCAGTCCCCCAAGTAAGGGTTTTACCTAAGCCATGCAGCAGTTATTTTTTTAATATTTATTTGTTTGTTATGGATACAATATTCTGTCTGCGTGTATGTCTGTAGGCCAAAAGAGGGCACCAGACCTCATTACAGATGGTTGTGAGCCACCATGTGGTTGCTGGGAATTGAACTCAGGACCTTTGGAAGAGCAGGCAATGCTCTTAACCACTGAGCCATCTCTCCAGCCCCCCATACAGCAGTTACTGACTTGAGGGCCACCATCTGTGCTCCAAGGATGTCTGGCTGCCCGTTCTCCATAAGCTAAATAAAAGAGCCAGGTTGAAAGTGGAAAATGGAAAAGGGTTTTATTCAATGCAGCTACATGGGGAAGAAAGAGATCCAGTGGAACCCCCAAGTCATTCTTCCTCTTGGGGTCCTGAAGTGAGAACAAAGCTTAAATAGAGGGCCAAGGATATACATTGTACATCTAAGCAGTCCAGCCAAGGTGTGGTCCCTCCCACCAGTGACCTATTACTACCTTGGTCCTGCCCACCAATGACCATCACTTGACTGCAATTTCACCCTGTAGGGTGGGCTGTTAGAACCTTGTGAAGGGCCTTTCCTGGGGACACATTCTCCTCTCATGGGTGCTTTTCCTCCCCCCCCAGCATCACATTCCTGGGGTGGGGAGACTCATTTCTTTGGGATCCCCTGTTTCAACAGTCTAATAGTTAGACTGAGGGGATGTAGGTTTCTCTGCAAAATGTCTTCATTTCCGCCAGCCTCTTTCTCATGAAAGCATGGGAACATTTCTAGATATCTTTTTTAGATTCCTTCAGGGGAGAAGTTAAATGTGCCCTCTGTTGCTGTGGTAGCTGATCTTTTGATTGAACCCAGAATAACTTCAAGGATTTAAAAAATATATATATATATCTGACCCAGGCAGATCTGAGGTCAAGTTTCATGACACCATCTTCACTGGGTACAGTCCTCCTCATCTCCACAAGAGAACAAAGTAACTTAATTACCAAAGGTGAGTGTTGGATCACTGATGGCGGCCGTTGAACAGTGGAATTAGGCACTAAAAGTTGTCAACTCTGATTAACCAGGGTCACTAGAAATGTAGCCAGAATTTCCATGATTCTCTGTGTGAGTCATAGCATCCCCGGGCACTTGTGAGACAGAATTTTGGATAGGGCATACTGCTTTATAAGGATGCAGTTCACACTGAAGTGGATCCTCATTTTTCTTCCAGTAAGGCTCCAGTGGAAACATCCCTCCCTCTCTGGGGCCGACTGGGCCATTTGAGGGGAGGCTGTTTCTTCAAGGGCATTCCATGGCTGTCAGGCTCCAGCCTTTGTTGGTTCCGTCCTGAATAACCATGTTCTCTTTCTACATGGCTTCCCATCCCACCCCACACCACAAGTTTTCTGGCCTAAAGACTAAGAATCTGTAGCCCATGGGCTAGGCTCAGTTCCCTGCAGGAAACCTGCCCAGGCTGTTCACAGTTTAGCAGAGAGACAGAAGATTACTGATAAGGTAAAGGGTGGATGATTCAGCCATGACATCAGAAGCAGCCAACTTAAAAATCTAACAAATGTACAGCCATCAGTAACCTGGAAATTTTAGCTTCACGAAGTCTGCTAAAATTGAGAGATTATATGCTGATGATAGGAGGCTAGTACAATCAAATGTAATCTACAAAAGACGTAAGACAGAATTTCCCTGCCCTGCTTGGTGTCCTCCTCACTCCTTAGGGCTGCTGTCCCTGTGGTAGTCAGCACTGGAATTAGGCATGGGTGCCAGTACTTGAGTCTGTCTCTGTCTCTGTCTCTGTGTCTCTCTGTCTCTCTGTCTCTGTCTCTGTCTCTCTCTCTCTCTGTGTGTGTGTGTGTGTGTGTGTGTGTGTCTCAATGATGAGACTGAACTCAATCTATTTGTTTGTTTGTTTATTATATATACAGTGTTCTGCCTGCACATCAGAAGAGCGCTCCAGATCTCATTATAGATGGTTGTGAGCCACCATCTGGTTGCTGGGAATTGAACTTGGGACCTCTGGAAGGAGCAGTTAGTGCTCCTAACCTCTAAGCCATCTCTTCAGCCTGAACTCAATTTTTTTTAAATAACGTTTTTATTTATGCACTGAGAGTTTCATACAATGATCATTATTCTTTTCCCCTGGATCCTCTTCCATCTCTCTACCCATCCACTGCCTGCCTCTCAAACCAGAGTCTATTTGTGTTGGCTGACTTCTGGTAAACGTGGGCCCTGCCTTTGGAGTGTGGTTGATACAGCAGGTATCACTTCATCAAAGAAACTGACTTTCCCTCTCCCAGTACCAATCAAATGTCAATAACTCTTTGGTTAGGGGTGGAGCTCCATGTCCAGTTCCCTTCCTCCAGGCTGTCAGGGATGAACTATGCATGCTGTCAGGGTTGAACTATGCATGCTGTTAGGGTTGAACTTGTGCGTGCTGTCAGGATTGAACTTGTGCATTCTGTGTTGAACTTGTGCATGCTGTCAGGGTTGAACTTGTGCATGCTTTCAGGGTTGAATTTGTGCATGCTGTCAGGGATGAACTTGTGCGTGCTGTCAGGGTTGAACTGGTGTGTGCTGTCAGGGTTGAACTTGTGCATGCTGTCAGGGATGAACTTGTGCATGCTGTCAGGGTTGAACTTGTGCATGCTGTCAGGGATGAACTCGTGCATGCTGTCAGGGATGAACTTGTGCATGCTGTCAGGGTCACTGGGAATCCACATGTGTATCAGCCCTTTATGTCCAGAAAAAGTTGTTTCCTTGAAGTCATTCTTTCTTCTCTGGCTCTTAAAATGCCCCCAACCTCTTCCTCATAGATTCCTGAGCCTTGAGGGGAGGAATGTGATGTAGACATCCCATTTAGGGCTATGAATTTTGTCTTTATGCCTGCAGAGCAAGCACATAACCAAATAAGCTATCACCCCAGCCCCAAGAAGCAGTATGCTAACAAATCGTGTAGTGGTTCTTCCTCTCCAAGACAGTGCTGAGGACTGCTATGAGGTCATCCGTCCTCCCCCCTTCCTCCCTCCTCCCTCCTTCCTTCTCTTCCTCCCTTCCTTTTCCCTTTTATTTGAAAATATTTTTTATTCTCACATATTATATCGTGATTATGTTTTCTCTTCCCTCTTCTCCTCCCCGTTCCTCTCCACCTCCCTTCCCATCTGGATCCAGTCACTTTCTATCTCTCATTGGAAAACAAATAGACTTCTAAGGGACAATAATAAACTATAATATAGGTAGATTACCAAGAGCGGTATAGCTGGATCTTGCGGTAGATCACTTCCCATCTTCCTGAGGAACTGCCACACTGGTTTCCATAGTAGCTGCACATTTGCAGGTCCCTCCGTGACACACCTCCTCCAAGGCCATACTTCCTAACCCTCTCCAAACAATTCCACCTACTGGAGAGCGAGTATTCAAATATAAGAGCCTCTAAGGGCCTTCTCATTCAAACCACCGTTCTGTTCATAGAGAGGTATGAAGCAGACTCTCTGTGGTCTGTGACCTTCAGTTTTGACATGTGCTGCCAGGTTGATGAAGGTGGCTTCTAGCCAGAGCCTCATTGTGGAGCAGCTCGGCTTCATGCAGGTGTGCTTATTCACGAATCAGAACATTTGGCCCTTTGGTACTGGTCTGTTTCTGTGAGGAAAGCCTGCAGGCCAGTGACCGTGGCTGTGGTCAGTCTCTGGGCCCTGCCTCTGTGTCCTGTGGGATCTCAGGCAAAGTATACCACTCTCTGACCTCAGTGTTCGCACCTGTAGGTTAAAGGACTTTAGGTTAACTCTGCAGATCCACACTTCTGGGCTAATTGACCTGGAGAGAGACTGGGGTGGGTGTGGCTCTTTATTCCTGCTGTACACCATCACCAAGGAAGCGATCATTATTGAACCCTCTCCTCACCTGCAGCTGGTGTAGGGCCCAAGAAGCTATTTTTAATTTTTTTAATTATATTTTTATTTATTGACTTGGTATGTGTTTGAGTGCTTGCCAGAAATTTGATATAGAGGTTAAAGGATAGCTTACAGGAGTTGGTTTTTAATGGGTTTTCTATATCTCGATAATGGTTTTCTCCACCAATGCTGTAAGCCAGATCAGGCAGAATTGAAAAAGTAAATGAACAGGTTTATTTGAGCAAAGCAACTCCCAGGTGAGTTAGTTCTCCAGTCCCGGAGATGGAAGCAGGAGAAGTCACACGCCCGAACTAAAGCAGGAGGATTATGCACCCTGGAGGAGAGGGATGATGGCGTGTCCTCCACAAGCTGGACTTGTGTCCAAGTGTGGTCAAAAGTTGACTGGCCGCTGACAACTTCAGGGGAGGGGCTGCCATCGCCACAGGAGTGCAGAACTAGACTTTTCTTTCTTGGAGATTCTCTGAGAGGGTGGGGCTTGGAGGGAGGAGTGGGCTTTCTGAATCAAGCAGGAGTGAGCTGGAGGGCCTAGCTGGACAGTTTTCTCCTTCCCTGTGTGGGTCCCAGAGGTCGAGCTTGTGCTGCTAGACTTGGTGGCAAGTGCTTTGCCCACTGAGCCATCCCACCAGCCCAAGAAGTTCCTAGTGTTTTGTTTTGTTTTGTTTTGTTTTCTCCCACAAATCTGGGGAGTGGTGTGGGATGGTGACTTTTCCAAGTTATTTAACTAATCACTTGCTAACCATACTTGACTCTGGAAAGGGAGCAGGAACAACATCTTGTCCTGAGTCTCTTCTGAGTATGGTGGCTCAGGCCTGCAATCCCAGCACTTGGGAGATGAGCAAGAGAGTTTAAGGATAGCTTGGACTACAATGCCTACCATGAGGCTAACATGGGCTATGTGAGACTTTGTCTCAAAAGTAGATCTTTTCCTGAGGACAGCTGCTATGGTTGGGAGCATATGTAGTCTGTAGTCAGGGTGGCCAGCAGGTAGACTTCCAGAGCCTTAGGAGATGGGCTGCTCCCACCTTAGTCCCTCATGGGTTGTAAGAGCTCAGCCTGCACTGCCTGCCCACCCACTGAGTCCTTTGTATTCTGCCTCAAATGGAGTCTTCTTGAATATGGTTTGCATCAGGCCAAGCAGGTTCTGGCTACCCTGGGGTGGGGACCAGCAGGCTCCCTCCACTATCCCCTACCAAGCATGGAATGACCTTTTCCTGCTGGGTCTCATTCCTCCCTTTGTTCTTTCATCTTCCAGAAGATTTTATGCTTCTGATGACATACAGCAGAATTCTTTATAAACCCTTGAGGATTTTGAGCTATTAGCAGTTCATTCCAGAAAGTTCTATGCACAGTACTTTGTAATATTAAAGAGGCCAGGGGGATCTTTAAACCCTTCTCTTCTATTACACACATGCACACACACAGACACTTATATACAAATACACACATATATACAAATATACACATACACACATAAACACATGTATACACACAGAGATACATACATATACAATATGCACACTCCACACACATGCATACTCCATACACACATATACATAGACATACACATCCCATATTCATACATGTACATATACTATAAATGGTGTAGCTAGGTTTTGAAATGATAGCACTTTACCACCAATGTGATTTAGTGGTTCTGATCTTTTACATCTATTTTATATCATACACTGTTGTGTTTGCCATTTAGAAGTTAGATAGAAATAATGCCACATGGAACTGCCTGTTTCCTTTGGGTGTCAGAGTCTCCTGGATACACTTGATAAGATACAAGTTTACAGACCTCATCCTAGAGTTGTGAGGTAGAAATCACGTGGGGAGGGCTCCAGGGAGCAAGATCGCTGGGTGATTTTCATGTATGTTGGAGGTTGGGAGCTTGTGCTTTAGAGGGTAGACAGAATTCAGACAAGAAAAGATCGAGAGAACAAAGAAGAGCAGAGCATTTGGTGGGCACCACCCTGTCTGGATTGAAATCTAGGTTCCTCCCAAGCTCCATGTCACCTCTGTGCCTCAGTTGGCCCATCCATGAAATAATCAATCTATGAAATTATGACATTTACCTATTGGCAACTGTGAGGATAGGATGAGTGGTATGTGAAATATATTTGGGGAGGGCCTGGCCAACGCCTCTGGATGTGTTAGCTGTGACATTGTCCCGTGCCAGATGAAAGTCATGCACAAGGACTGACTTTACGAGAGAGGGAAGCACACTTAGCGGTCCAAAGCTGAAGGCTTGGCAAGTGATTTGCAAGAAATTAACCTGGGAGGCTTTTGCTTTGTTGAAAGAAAAGAAAAGAAACATTATCATTCTCACAATGATTCTAATCTACAGTGAAGCCTGAAGATCTGCATTAGATTAGTCTTAAATTTTTAACATACGTGTATGTGTGTGCACATGTGCAGGTATGCATGCAGGTATGTGCATGGGTATGTGGAGGCCAGAGGTAATGTCTGATGTCTTCTGTTGCTCTCCACCTTAGCTTTTTAAGTATTTTTTTATTTTTGATAATTTAACTGCAGCATCTCTCCCTTTCCTTTCCTCCCTCCCAACCCTCCCATATACTCTTCCCCACTCTCCTCTAAATTAATGACCTCTTTTTATCACAAACTGTTATTGCATGCATATATACGTATATATTAGTAGGTATAACCTATAAAGTTCGTATAACGTTACTTGTATGTATATTTCAGGGCTGACCATTTGGCACTAGACAGCCAATTGGTGTGCTGCCTAGGGAAGACTGGCTCTCTCACTCCCAGCTTTCCTCAGCTGCCTTAAGTCCTTTGTGTAGAGTTGAGACTCAAAGGCTTTTCCCTGTCCGGTCTGGCATGTTCATTGGCGACATCCTTCTTCAGCTCACATTTGGGTAATTATGTTGGTGAGACTTGACAGGTGTAGCTTCTGACCTTACTAGGAGACACAATCTTTCAGCATATCTCTGGCCTTCTTACAGCCTTTCTATCACCTCCTCTGCAATGTCCCCTGAGCCTTATCCATCTCTTTCTTTAGATACAGCCTTGCACTGAACCTGGGCCTGGCCAGTTTGGCCAGACTGGCTGGTCAGTGAACCCCAGAGAACCTCTGTTCTCTGCCTCTCCAGTGCTGGTGTTATGGGTGTGAGCCACTGCTCTCTGCCTCTCCAGTGCTGGGGTTATGGGTGTGAGCCTCTGTTCCCTGCCTCTCCAGTGCTGGTGTTATGAGTGTGAACCTTTGCTCTCTGCCTCTCCGGTGCCGGGGTTATGAGTGTGAGCCTCTGCTCTCTGCTTTCCAGTGCCGGGGTTATGGGTGTGAGCCTCTGTTCTCTGTTTCTTCTTTTTAAACATGTATTCTGAAGGACCCCAAGTGCAGATCCTTGTGTTTGATCTTTATCACTGAACCATCTCCTTAGCCGTTAAATTCATTTATTATTTTTATCTGCTTATGTGTTTATTCATGCAGTACTGGGTTGTCTAAGACTAGGGTACTACAGGCTAAAGGAACAACGGTCCCCACTGAGCTACACGCCTGGCCCTAAAAGATTTAATAAAGATGACCAGAAAATTTCCAGAAGTCCTGGTTTCATTGGAGGAGGCCTGTTATTCAGAGTTGAAAGGTTTGCTAAGATTACAGAAGTGGGCTGGAGAAATGGCTCAGTGGTGAAGAGCACTGACTGCTCTTCCAGAGGACCCATGTTCAATCCTCAGCACCCACATAGCAGCTCACAACTGTCTGTAATTCCAGTTCCAGGGGCGCTGACACTCATGGCAAAACAACAATGTACATAAAATCAGAAAAAACAGGTTACAAAAGTGTGGCTCCTAACTGCATATCTTATATCTGCTTTTTTAGGCATGTCCGGAAAGTGGTAGAAGTATCCGGGAGGTCCAGTGTGCATCCTACAACAACAAGCCATTCATGGGCCGGTTTTATGAATGGGAACCATTTGCAGAAGGTAAGGCAACTGGGCTTGTTCCCATGACTCAGCTGTGTCAGTAGGAATTATTATTATTATTATTATTATTATTATTATTATTATTATTATTATTATATGTCATCATCACTTTGTTCTCCCAACCCTGCAACTCTGCCGTTTTTCGGTTGGGCCTGGATGTGCTGAGGTGATCCTTGGCTGAAGAAAATGTGACACTTAGAGCAGAATGGACTACAGAGGTCTTCAGCAGTTGTCCCATAGCCCAGAACATGCTTGGACTGTCCTTGGCTGTGAGGTGTGGCTGAGGACAACAGCTGAGAGCGGCAGCAGAAGTGGGCTGGAGCAGGGTATGTGGAATAGGTTGTCAATACAGCATGAGCAAGCTGAGAGCCAAGAGGTTTTGGTTTTTTTAACTTATTTTTTTAAGATTTATTTTTATTTTATGTACAGTGGAGTCTCACCTGCATGTATGCTTATGTAAGGATGCTGGGTCTCCTGGAACTGGAGTTACAGGCAGTTGTGAGCTGCCATGTGGGTGCTAGGACTTGAACCCAGGTCCTCTGAAAGAGCAACCAGTGCTCTTAACAGCTGAGCCAGCTCTCCACTCCTGTTTTTTGTTGTTGTTGTTGTTGTTTGTTTGTTTGTTTTTAACCTTGATATCTGTCAGAAGGGCTGATGTGTGTGCTTAAGAAAGCATGTAGACTGACAATTGTTCCCACATCAGGAGACTTCTTATGCCCCTTCCAAACGCAGAAGTACACCAAGGCTTCTTGCAATGTCCCAGTGATGGTCAGAAGTTGGCAGAGCTTCTCAGTACTGTTCCACATACTAGAGTCATTTTTCGTTGTCAATATTCACACAATAGCTAGGTGTGTGAATTAAGCTATGTTTGGTTCTGAGATGTTTCCTACAAGGTAGTCTTAGCATTGGTCCAGGACAGCTTACAGGGATCCTACACTGGCAGCCCTGTTGGCTGGAGGAGGAGTCCTGTTACCTTGAAGATCTTTGCCTGGATGTTAGTTTTTGGCTTCAGCCCAAGGCAGCAGCTAGAGTTGCTGGTGTGCCCCAAAACCAAAGTCCAAAACATTGCTATGATGTCCAGGATCTTGAGAATGTCGGGGGAAGGCTTGGTGGTAAGATGTGCTGAGGAATCTACTCCCTCGGGGGCCAAGCCAATATCGCCTGAGGAGATGCTAAGGTGCCTGTCCTGTCCCTTGGTAAGAGGTGAAGGAGATGGAACGCTAACTGCTCTGAGACTGAGGACAAAGTCCTACTGTTTCCGGAGGAAAGTCTGTGAGCTGTTAGGTTCTCAGGCAGCCCTGTGACCTCAAGGTTGTTAAGAACAAGCGACTTTAAATGAGATATGGGACCCAGTCAGGAAAGGTATGCGGATAAGACATAGAGCCAAGAGGAGGCACATAGCTGAGAGAGGCTGTGAGGTCCTGGGCAGCAAAGGAGGGAAGATTGAAGTTGGGTGGGGAGCAAGGGAAGGAGGGCCCAGGGTCCCGGGGGAGTGGGGGAAGGAAGAATCTAAAATCCTTGGGAACTTTGATCTTTTCCTTTCTTAAAATGATATGTTGAATTCAATATAGAATTCTAATTTGGATCCTGAATGAGAAGGACATTGGTGGAAAACGTGGTGAAATAGCAGCACTTGCGTAGTTCAGACGGGAGCACTATGCCAGCGTCTCAGTTCAGACGGGAGCACCATGCCAGCGTCTCAGTTCAGACGGGAGCACCATACCAGTGTCTCAGTCAGTTCAGACGGGAGCACCATGCCAGCGTCTCAGTTCAGACGGGAGCACTATGCCAGTGTCTCAGTTCAGACGGGAGCACCATACCAGTGTCTCAGTTCAGACGGGAGCACCATGCCAGTGTCTCAGTTCAGACGGGAGCACTATGCCAGTGTCTCAGTTCAGACGGGAGCACTATGCCAGTGTCTCAGTTCAGATGGGAATGCCAGTGTCTCAGTTCAGACGGGATCGCTATGCCAGCGTCTCAGTTCAGACGGGAGCACTATGCCAGCGTCTCAGTTCAGACGGGAGCACTATGCCAGCGTCTCAGTTCAGACGGGAGCACTATGCCAGTGTCTCAGTTCAGATGGGAGCACTATGCCAGTGTCTCAGTTCAGACGGGAGCGCTATGCCAGCGTCTCAGTTCAGACGGGAGCACCATGCCAGTGTCTCAGTTCAGACGGGATCGCTATGCCAGTGTCTCAGTTCAGATGGGAGCGCTATGCCAGTATCTTGGTTGTATATAAACCTTCCATGGTTTTATAAGACAGGAACAAGTTAGATGGAGAGTGGGGAAGACTGCTTTGTACTATTTTGACAACTGTACTGTCCTTCTGAAATGGTTTCAGATTATAAACTTTTTTAATAAGAGATTTTGTGCTTTCATTTAGGTTGGTCTTATGACCACTCTGTGATTTTCTGAAAAGGCTTTGTACGGGTAAGGAAGAATACACAGGAGTAAATTGTGTAACCCCATCCCACCCCTATTTGTATCCATGCTAGAATCTCAGTATGCAACTTCTGTTATTTGCTAATAGGGTTGGGCTGTTGCAGATATAATTACCTAGGCTAAGGGGGTGGAAAAGATAACTCAGCAGTTAAGATCACTTGATGCTTTTCCAGAGGACTGGAGTTCGGTTCCCAGCACCCAGGCTGAGCAGCTCACAACCACCTGTACCTCCTGCCTCAGGGGTTCTAAAGTCTTACCCTGGACTCCGAGGACATCTGCATGTACATGTACACATTCCCACACACAGATGCAGACATCTGCACATAATTAAAAGTGTAATAACTCTTTAAAATTAATTGCCTGGATTAAGTCTATAGTGGAGCCGGTGGGCTTATAACTCTAATGGATGGTGTTCTCGTCAGAAGAGAAAGTTCTCCTACATCCCATAGTGTCCAGCAATCATGATGCGGTCACTGATGTGCCTCTGCCTTCATCATAACTTGGTGTCTTTCTAGATGTCCGTGAACTTTCTCAGACCATAAACTGTAAGATGAAACCAATCCTTTCCTTCCCACTTGCTTTTGGTTATGGTGGGTTATTTTGTTGGTTGGTTATTGTTTTGTTTTGTTTTCAAGGCAGGATTTCTCTGTAAAGCCCTGGATGTCTTGAAATTCACTTGGTAGACCAGGCTACGTCAAACTCAGAGATTTGCCTGCCTTTGCCTCCCTAGTACTGAGATCAAAGTTGTGATGCGCTGCCAGCAGTTAGCTGGATCACAGCAATAGACACCCAAATAAGACTGTGACCCTGTCAATAACCTTTCTAGTTGTAATCAGGATGTTGGTTAAGGTGAGTTCATAGTGAAGACAGGTAAATCCGTGTGTGTTATGACTCCTGTCCTCAGGCGTACAGCTGAGTCTGGAGTATGCCAAGAACCCAGTGTAAAGATGTAGACAGCCATGACAGGCAACAGGAAGTGAAGCAGTGTAGCTACAAGCAAGGAACACCAAGGATTGCCAGTAACTGCCGGAAATAAGAGACATGGACAGATTTTTGCATGCCCTCCTCTCTGACACTTTAGAGAGAACATGCTCACTCCTTGACTTTCATTCCTGGCTACCACATCTGTGAGTCTGTTCCTATTGCTAATAGTGTATGTATGACATGTTACATCAGTGCTAGGAAACTCACAGTCTCGATGATTTTCAATGTTAGGAAACTGGCAGGGTTGTCCTTTCTGATCGTATTTCCATCCCTGAACCCTGTTTGAGGCAGAGATTCCTCGGGCTAGTACCCACATCTCATGAAACAGAGGTAGTCAAGTGAGGCTGGGGCTGAACCTTAAAATATTCTTCCATGAAAGTCAGTGAGAGGTTTGGGAAGATAGCCGTGAAAGTGCTTCCCATGCAAGCATGGGGACCTGAGTCCCATTCTCAGCACCCAGTAAGAAGTCAGGCACGGGGCATACTTGAAATTCCAGTGTTGGGAGATGAAGACAGACTTGAGGGTTCACTGGCCAGACAGCCTAGCAAAGGTCCTCGAGGTAGGTGGTTCCTGAGGTTGACTATGGTTTCCGTGTGCACAGCCACATTGTGTCTCAGCCCACTGAACATGCACGCACACACATACACGCATGCATATACAAAGAGAGAGAGAGGGAGGGAGGGAAGGAGGAAGGGAGGGAGGGAGGGAAGGAGGGAGGGAGGGAGAGAGAAAACAGTGTGCTTATCTTGACTACAAGTCACATCCAAAAGAGTCCAGGGTTTAGCAGCTCTCTCCTAAACTCTGTTAACTAGAAATTTTAGCTGTCTTTTATAATATTTACTAACAGTGGAGTTTCTCACAGACCTACAAGGAGACAAATGGCTGCAGGAGGTACATTTAGTTCAGCTTTGTTTAAATAATTTTTATTCTTCTTACTCAAGTTTTTCCCCCTAAGACTCTCTCCTTAACTTTATTCTTCTTCCTCTCAAATGACTCCCAGGCTGAGCAGTGGGAGGGAGACGATGCTAGTGTTTCTGTGTTGTGTTCAGGCTTGACGGCTGGATTTTGCATTGGGCCCTGGGCTATGTTTGTATGTCTTCTGCTATTCGCTGGTGCCTACTTAGGGACACAGCTGCTCTCATTCAGCCCAATGCCACATAGAATAGTAAAAGCAGAGAGCAGGCTCTGATAAACACATTCATTTCACCAGATGGTTCTTCTTGGGCCTTGAGTCTCATTTCCTGGCTATGATGACCTCGGCTCAGATAATGCCTCTAGGAATTTTTCTCACAGCTCTGGACCTGAAGCTTGTAACCGGCTGGAAGGAGAATCAGCGTGCCCTGTGTCTTGTTTGGAGCTGTTACCTCAGCTCTCTTTTACTCTCATATTTGGCTTGGATAATTCGATATGTGGTCACAGCACCTCGAATGGAACAGTTTAACAAGAAGACTTGGACATTGGGGCAAATTATATGGTACTCTGTCTCCTGTTACACATGAAAGATGCATCCTGGGTCCCCTGGAGGTGATGAAACCTTGGGTAGTACCAAGTCATTGTGCTACTCAGAATGGTGCACAAGCTAAAATTCAAGAATTGCTCACTTCTAGAATTTTCCACTTAATAATCTTTTAGTTAGCATTGACCCTAGATATTGAAGCTGGACGGTGAAACCAGACAGGAGACACCACTGTGCCTCTTTTCATCAAGGCCACTGGGGCAGCTAACATTCTGATGTCAAATTCTGTTAGATTGCTGTAGTCTAGACAGCAGATACCACCCTTCTTTCTGTGCTGATTCATTCCACAGTGCTGGAAAGGAACCCAGGGCCTCCATGGGCCCTAAGCACTCTACCCCTGAGCCATATGCCCAGCCCAGATGACAGTGTTAATTCATAGCCACAGGGGCAGACTTGTGTTCAGGTGTCTTCAATATGCTGTGTTCCTGAGAGATGAGCTAAACAGAGTGGACTTCTGAAAGCCCAGGGTCACGCTTAGTCAGGAATGGCAGCTTGTCTGCTGGTGACATGTGACAGGAGCAAGGCAATTAATTACATTTGGTCAGGAGTGGCTAGAGTGTGCTGTAGTGACATCCCCAGTCCTAATGACTTAACTGAAAGTTTCTCTTGCTCAGACTACATAGTCATGAAACATGTGTCCTACTCACTGGGAGTCCCCAGCTGGTAAAAAGCTGCATCTCAATTCAGACTTCTCCTGAGATATGGGCAAGGAAACACGTTTCAGCACAGATTTTTTGGGGGGGAGGGGGTCGAGACAGGATTTCTTGGCTGTCCTAAAACTCATTCTGTAGACCAGGCTGACCTGGAACTCACAGAGATCCACCTGTCTCTGCCTCCCGAGTGGTGGGATTAAAGGTGTGCGCTCTTGCTTTAAAAGTCTAGCTTCCTTCGCAGACTTTTAAAGTTTCTGCCAACAGTAGTCCACACTGTTTGTGCTCACATCCCATTAGCCAATGCAAGTCACATGCCAGTCTTCACTTCAAAGGAAGCAGGTTGCCATCATCCAACTATATATTAAGAATTAGGAAAAATAGTCTCTTAGTGATAAGCCCTAAGGACCAGGACAGGTACAAAACTCCATTGAATTATTTTCTTTTAAATCCCAGCGACCTTTTTAAGGCTGCTCACAAGATTAGAGGGTTTTGTTCCTGGGAATACTACTAGTAATTCTGGTCTGTAATATCCACAGCGTGCCACGGGACTATAAAGTTCTTCCCATTGATTAGGGCTCTGTGGTAGCAGATATTTATGGTATCTGGCATCAGAATGTTAGTACCAGATGCACAAGGTGCCAATTCCCTCACTAGCCATGCTGTTGAAAAAAAAGCAAAAAAAACCACATGCAGTGCTATCAAAACTATGAGCCACAGTGGGGGAGGCATAGGATGAGTAAGTATAATGGGTTGGCATTAAGGTGTTCCTTAAGTCCTTAATCCTTAGGATTTGTGAGCCTTTAGAAATGACAGGAAGGCCTTGGGGAAATGGAAAGCAGTTCTCATTCCTCAGTGAAGAATCTAGAATACCCTCACAAGATCCATTCTCCGAGCTCTCTTCTATATGGTGGAGGAACTACCTAGCAAGCCTGGGTCATGTGTCTGCTTTAGAGATGGAGTGTCCTGGAGAACAGAGAAAAGTGCAGAGGTCAATGTCTCTAAGGAGACAGAAGGATAGTTTTTGTTTCTTCCATGTTCATTTTGAATTAGTGTTGACCTCAGCTAGTAAGATGTCCAGGAGGAAGCTGAAGGTGTGAGACATGGACTTAGAGAGATCACTGAGGTCTGAAGATTCATATTCATATTGAGTCATTGACCTCCAAAGATGATTGAATAAGACCTTCAAGAGAATTTAAAATCCACAAGGTGGATCATATAAGGATCAAAAACTAAGCTTTATATCACAACAAGGAAGCAAAATTAAGAGACTTGGGATTGGGGATGTAGCTCTGTTGATAGTGAGCTTGTCTAGCAGCTATGGTCCTGTGGTGGTTTGAAAGAAAATGGCCCCCAACGGGAGTGGCACTATTAGGGCATTTGGCCTTGTTGGAGTAGGTATTGCCTTGTTGGAGGAAGTGTGTCACTGTAGGGGGTGGGTTTTGAGGTCTCCTATGCTCAAGCTACACCTACTGTGAAATACAGTTCACTTCCTGTTGCCTGAGGATCAAGATGTAGAACTCTCAGCTCCTTCTCCAGCACCACGTCTGCCTACATGCTGTAATGCTTCTCACCATGATGCTCATTATTTATGATATTTATAATTATTTATAATGTTCTCTTTAATTTACTACAATGAAATTTATGGACTAGATATCTTGATCCTAATATATATATATTAGATAGGACTAGATACTGAAGTCCCAATTTATTGTGTTTGTATTTGACAATGGAGCCTCTAAGAAAATAATTGCAATTATATGAGGTCTGATGGGTAAAAGTATCTGAGCAGATAGGATTAATGTCTACACCTGCAGAGGCAGGTGGAACTCTGTGAGTTCAAAGCCTGATCTACAGAGCAAGTTCCAGGATAGTCATCAGTGTTACACAGAGATACCCTGTCTCAAAACAAACAAAAACAAAAACAAAAAAAATGAGTCTGCCATGTATAAGGCATATTGAGAATGTTCACTGGTTGAAGAAGAAAGAAAAAGGCTTGTTGAGAATGGTGGAGAGATCATAATGTCTGTAGACCAAGAAGATGAGATTTTCACAGAGGAGCAAGGATTCATATATACAAACCTGTTCTGTCCTAGAAGTGGGGAAGCTGAAGAGACACCATCTTTTCTTCCTGCAAGATGTATGCTATTACTTCATTGCACACCTTTAAAGAAAGCTTCGTTGCCATTTAACAAAAATTAATTTATTCAAGACAAATGAAGCATATGTCCATAGTGATGTTTGCTTCAAAATATTCATAGCACTTCTTTCCATAAGAGATCAACTGGAAACAAACCAAGTACTCATCAACAAGATTCTACATAACCTAGTTGTGCATTCATCTGGCAAAGTGTTATTTGGCAATAAAAAAGAATGTGCTACTGACACGTATAAAATTCTGGTTGAAGCCCAGAAACATTATGGTGAACAAAATCAGCCAGAACATGCTGTCCAATTCCTTTCCTGTAATGCTATAGAAGGGGGGGGACATACCACAGCCAGGTTATGGTGAAGGAATTCTGGTGTTTGCCTGTGTAAGTGGTGGGGAAGATTAGCTCAAAGGGAACATGGTGAAACCTTCTGAATTGATGGTTGTGTTCTCTATTCTAATAGACATGGCTGTTACACAGGTGTATGCAGTTTCCCAATCCCATAGGACTGCTACCTTGTAACCCAAGTATTTTATTGCAAAGAACTGTACTTTGAAAAAGTATTCTTTGGACTGGAGAGATGACTCAACAGTTAAGAGCACTGGATATTCTTCCTTAGGACTGAAAGAATGAGATTGTCACAGAGGAGCAAGGATTCGCTAGAAGCCTATCTATGAACCTGTTCTGTCTGAGAAACAAGGATGCCAAAGAGACACTCTCTTTTCTTCCTGCAAAATGTATGCTATTACTTCTTTTTGATTCCCAGCACCCACATGAAGCTCATCACCATCTGTGACTCCAGCTCCAGGGGATCCAGCACTCTCTTAATGGCCTCTACAGACACCAGGCACACTTGGGATACACAAATATACATGCAGGCAAAAATCCATATGCATAAAATATAATGTTTAAAAAAGAGATTTAAAAATATATTCTCAAGACAGCAAGATGACTTAGTGACGACTAAGAGTGCTTGCTGCCAAGCCTATGACATGCATTTGATCCCCAGGAACCACGTGATAGGAGAGAACGGACTCCTCTAGAATGTCCTTTTGACTTCCACAGATGTACCTCAACACACACACACACACACACACACACACACACACACACACACACACACAGAGTGCAATTTAAAAGTTATTTTCTTTGCCCTTCCTTCTCCCTTTGTTCTTTCAATTCTGGAAAGTGACCCTTATTGCCAATGTAAGTGTCATAATTGTAAAAATTTTCTAAGATTTCCTAGTCTTATTTAAAGTTCTCTTTTTTTATTGCCAAAAGAGGAACAGGAGGATTTTAGGGGAAACAGACTCAGAAATGCAGATTGGCAGTGATAAGACGACTGGAAGCATGAAGGATCTGTCTGCCTTTGACTTCCGACAGGAGCTGACGTGGTCTGAATGAGAAGCGCCCCTTAGGCTCATAGATTTGAATGCCAGTCGCTAGGGAGTGGAACTCTTTGATAGGATTGGAAGGATTAGGAGGGTTGGTCTTGTTGGAGGAAGTGTGTCACCGCCCAGTGTTTGTCTCTGTCTTCTCCCTTCCTTCCTCCCTGTACCCTTCTCTGCCCCCCATCCCACCACCCTCCACCCTGTCTCATTTGTGCCCCTGATTCTCTCTCTTTGCCTAAGGATTAGGATGTAGCCCTCAGCTGCTGCTCCAGCACCCACATGCCACCGTGGTCCCTGTCATGGTGATAATGGACTAAACCCCTGAAACTGTAAACAAACCTCCCATTAAATGCTTCTCTTATGAGAGTCGCCTTGGTCACCGTCTCTTCACTGCAGTGGAGCTAAGACAGAACTCAATCTCACAGGTAGATATAGCAAACGGGAGGGATTGAAGCCAGCTAAAGTGTTTCTCTACCAAAAAGAGTCAGGCAAGAAAAGGAAGAAGCAACCCACAGTTGGGAGAAATTAACTTACAAATTTTGCAGTTTATATAAGGAATTTCAATGATCCAACACATGAAAACAGTCCTATTTGAAATAGACAAATGGCTAGCATGGACATTTCTCAAGGACATACAAAAGGCCAACAGATGTATCGTGAAGTGTCCTACATCACTAAATACCAGGGAATGCAGATTAAAATTTCAAGGTGACACGTCCTCACACCTGTCAGCTGGCTGTCAGCACAGAGGCTGGCCACCTGCCTGGCATTTACAGAGGGTGCGAGGATCTGAACTCCAGATATCAAGGTTGAGGGGTGAAGGCTGCCCTCTCTAAGCCATCCCCCAGCCTCTGGGCAGGCTCCTTCATACCTTTGGAAGAAGACTGGAACTGCGATCTAGCAGAGGGTAATGGTCTCCCATTCTTTTTGCTCTGTGTTCCCGAAGACTGTAGGAATGGTTTCCCTAGGTGTGGGTGGCATGAGGCTGTGCGGCTCCCACTTGCCTACGGTGATTATTCTGGTGGAGCAGTGTGCATTTGCACATGGGCGTGGGCTGCTGTTCTTTGTGTATGAGGGTGGCCTCGGGTGCTGGGGAAGCAAAGGGAGGCTGTGAGGACTCTCTTCCTTCTCCTCTGATGGCCTTACTCCTTCCTACACAGTGGGTTGGCTCTACTCCTCCCTCCCCCTGCCCCACCAGGATTATAAATGTGGAATGCTTCTAGAACATGCCTGCTGCTTGCCTCCCTACTGTTGTCCCTAGCTGAAGAGGAAGGTGAGTGCAAGATGGGGCCTGTTTCCCATACTCTCTGAGTCTTGTCACCAGGAACCCGAGGATATGGAAAAGGAAAGATCCCTGGAGGGAGAAAATTGCCCCAGCTCTGGGGTGTTCTGGAAGGTGTAGCTGGTTCTTATGAAAAAAAAAAAAAAAAAAAAAACAACTTTTTTCCTGGCACTTGAAGCTGTGTCATTCTGAGTAATTAGTGAAAAACACCCCAAGGGTGTGTTTCAACATCTAATAAGCAGATTAGCCTCAATATGAATAATCTTAAGGATTTGAAGTCAAGCATAGAACTTAAGCCCATTGCAAAATATTAAACAACAAGACACAATCCTGTTGTTTCCCTCCTAGTGTTCTGCAAGGACCACTTCGCAGAGTCCTGGGAGTGCGGCTGCTCAGGATGGACAGGGCTGATGTCATATTCCACAGCAGCTTCATTCTGCAGGCTGTGGCAGCACATGATGGTTACATGGTCATGCCAGGCCATAAAGAAAAAAATGGATCCAATAAAAAAATGAGTTATGGGCATAGGGAAGATGGCTCAATCAGTAAAGTGATTGCGTTGCAACATGAGGACCTGAGTTCAAATTCTCAGAACCGGCAGAAGTCCGAGAGCTGTGGTCCATGCCTATGGTCTCAGTGCTGCAAGATGGGAGGTAAAGACAAGAGGGTTGCTGGCCAGCTAACCCTAGGCCATTGAGAGATGGTTTCTCTAACAAAAGGTGGAAGGTCTGAGGACCGACACCTGAGGCTGTCCTCTCACTTCCACATACATGTCACACCCATAGCTCTGCATCCATGTGCACATGCACACACTGAGGTACTCATTGCATAAGCACAGCCTCTGGGACTGAGCGTAGTCCTGTGCCTCCGGGACCCACAAGGAATCTCTTCCCTCCTGCAACCAAGCTGTGACTGATTCATTTTCTTTGAAAAACAAACAAATGTGTTTGTACATGAAGGACTATCAAGACTTTTCCAGGAAATCCTGGGGCTCTCTCTTACTCTCTGTTGCATTCTCTTCTCGCTCTCTCAGAGGCCACCAGCTTGTAGGGTGGAAGAGGGCACCCAGAAGGACCGGTTGGATTTTTTGTCACACCTTGCGTGGATGCTGAGAAAGTCTCGGCATTCAGGGGATTTTGGAGAGGGTTTATGATTAGACGTTGACCAACACATGGGCAGTGTATGTTTAAATTGGAAGTTCAGTTCTCTCTTTGCATACTTATCAAAAACATTCTCTCCCACTGACTTAATCCATCCCCCCAAAGCTGTTAAATAGCGCCCATCCCTGTCTCCAGTTCTCAGAAATTGCAGAGAACATTCCATGATTCAGTGGGACTTGCTTCCAAAGGATTAAAGAGAAAAATCCCATGTATATCTATAGTTCAAGGCAGAGAGAGGGAGAAGGGAAAATGTTCCTGCCCCCACCTGGGTGAAGCTGGCCTCCAGGCATGCTTATCTTATCTTTAGGGTTTGCCCTAAAGTGATTATTTATAGCCTAGCTACCCTTCATAGCAGCCCTGTTGAACTGAAGGCCCAGGCTTTCCCACTCAGATCTTTTAAAGTAGCCAATGCCACCCTGGATTCTCCTTCTCCAAGGCTGTAAATACTTCTTTCTCCTTTCTTCAGCTGCTTGTCGGGGTACAGGACACGCTGTATGTTTAGCACGTGGGCCATTCTCTTTAGCATGTAGTGCACTCCTCCTAGATGCTGGCTCTGACTGAGTGTGACTGAGGAGCTGGGCTCACAGGAATGTCAGGAATTGATTAATGATGTCTTGGGGGACCTGGTGGGGGAAATAGTAGCACACCTGCCGCCTCAGCTCTGCAGCTTTTCAAGTCCTGCTTACTAAACTAAGCATGTTGACCTCACTAATGCTTGAAAATTTGGGATGAACCTATACTCCTTATTGAACAGAGATGGGATTCTTTTTATTTTCTTATTTTGGGGGAGGCAAGATCTTACGTATACCAACCTGGCCTTGCATTATTTAAGTAGCAGAGATTAACCTTGAACTGCTGATTTTCCTGCTTCTACCTCCAGTAGTGCAGGAATTGCAGGTGTGCACTGGCACACTCAGTTTTTGCAGTGCTGGGGATGGATGCCAAAGTTTAATGTCTGCCAAGCAAACACGTGCTGAGCAATCAGCTACATCCCCAGCCCCGGGGGCGTGATTCTTAGATGTTCATAATGTTAGCCAGGTAATGCCTTAGGCAACACTGCAAACGTCTATAGTAAGATTCTGATTTTAAAATTCAGTGATGGTGGAAAGGCTGTACAAATGACTATGAATACATACCATTATACATTGTTGAACATGGGCTCACATTTTAAATGGAAATAAAAACTCAACACTGTGTATCTAACAGTAAGAAGACTTACAAAGACTGATGGTCAGAGACAGGCCTCCATTCTTAGTGCAATTGTGTATGTGTGTGCACGTGCATGTGCACACATGTGAATGCATGCTCATTTGGGGGAGAAAACAGTTGCATGTGCATGTGTGTGGAGGCAGAGGTCTGCGTCAAACTTAGGTGCTACTCCTCGGGTACCGTCCATCTTGTTTGTTGAGACAGGATCTCTTGTTGACCTGGAGCTCACAGAACAGTCTAGGCGGGTTGTAAACTTAGGTCTGTGAGTTCAGGGATCTGCCTGTCTCAGCCTCCCCAACACCAGGATTACAAGTGTGTGTCACCATGCCTGGCTTTTTGTACATGGTTCTAGGGATCAAACTGAGGGCCTTATGTTTATATGACAAACACTTTACCCACTGAACCATCTCCCTAATCCATCTTAGCAAAATATTTTAACTTCAGAAATTTAGGATGGGGCAGTGGATCTAAAGGAATGAAACCAAGTGGTTGAAAGCACCACAGCATCTCTGACATCCACCTTTTCATTCTGCTTTTGGCTGTACTTCCTGTCCGCATCTGCAGTTGTATCCACTCTAGCAAAACCAACTGAGATGGCAGCCATGATTTGCATGTGCACTCTTCAGCTTCCAACGCGGCCTGGAGAGCGTTGTCATCAGATTCTAAAGTCACACAAATCACCATCACCTCTTAGCTGCTGTCTAGGCTTCACCAGCAAATAACAACTGGGGGTCCCTTTAACCCAAGTGCTTTGTAGTAGAGTATTGGCAGGGATGTATTTTCCTCTGGTGTTGTTAATTGTGAGTTATGTTACCCAGAACTACAATTCACAGCCATGTTTTGTTGAACCAATGAGGTATTTCTAGATTTTTCGCCTTTTCTTTCCGTTCTGTGACTGCGACTATTTCCGCTTGGACACTTTTGGCTGCTCTCAGTGTCCTCGGATATCGAGCGGCCTCTCTGAAGTAGGCGCGTTTTTCTGGGATTCTGAATGCAAAGTCTAAGAGAGCGCCGAGGCTGTCGTCCCCATCCATGCAAAGCAGATGCGGTTGTCACAGCTCCACCGCACTCTGTTGCGCCCGTCGGTGGGTAGTGTCCACTTTTCAGTGAGCATTCGTTCGTTTTCCTGTCTAGCATGGCAGACAATGCCGCCACCACTGCTGCTGCCACAGCTGCCACCACCACCAGTCACCATCTCACACTAACGTTGTGAACTGACATGTTTAGCCGTGATTAAATGGTTCAGAAATAAAGACGGTCAGGGGGTGTAGTTCAGGTGCTAGAGTCCTTGCCTACTGTGCACCAACCCTGGGCTTTGATCCCCAGCACAGTGTTTAAACCAAGCATGGTGTGGTGGCACATGCCCTTAGCCCCCAGACTCAAAGAGGTGGAGGTAGGAGCACCTGAAAGGACCTCCTCTGGGTTCTATAGGAACATAAGTCCATCCCAAACTTTCAATCTTCTAGTGGGGTCACTTGCTAATTATTATGAGCGGGGATTTGAAATCCAAGGTCAAGTTGCAGGCCAGCTCGGGATACATGAGACCCTGTCTCAAACAAACAAAAGCAAGTTCTTAGGAGTACCCAAAGAAAATGCATACTATTTAGCGTTAAAGAACACAGGAACGAGCTCCACCAAAGGCACCCTCTGAGTTCTAGTGCTGAAAAGTGCTTCCCCAGTCTGAAAGTCAGCAGAACTTTTAACTGCTACTAAGAAGTTAAGGGAAGTCCAGAGCCTCCAAAGCCCCACTTTGCCTGTGGTTGTTCTGTGTCTCTGACATCCTCTGGCTTGCTATTTCTTTGTAAGGCCAGACTGAGGGAGTGAGGCCCCTCATGGGGTGGGAGCTAAGCTTTGGAAGGACTCAAGGCAAAGATTAAAGAGGAACGGTGGGGCAGGAAACTCCAGGGAGGCTCGAATCAGCACAGTAGGACTGCAACGAGAAACTGGGAGAGCCACCAAGGATCTCACATGGTGATGCATGAATTTGGTTCCCATCAATTCTATCTGGCAGCTCACAGCCACCTGTAACTAGGCAGGTCTTATTCTGGCTTCTACAGGCACCTAGGCTCATGTGTCCATACCTACACACGGACATACACACATATACATAATAAAAATAAAACCTTTAAGAATAGGTCAGATTTACACAAGACAGTGGAGCTTTGGGTTTGGGGCAAGTCGTTGGTACATTAGTAACCACGGGAGGCTGTGCTGGCTCTGTTCACAAGATCTGCCCCTCATTTAAAAAAGGAGAAGATGAAGGCTTGAGCTCTTACATTCCAGCCATCCAAGTACGCTACGCTCTTAATGCCCAGCAGGTTAGAAGGGAGAAGCAGATGGGATGTACACAGCACAAATTCCATTCATTAAGGTTATGTAACAGCTCATCATGTAATAGCTTTGGCCTTCATCCAGAGAGTGTGTAGGTATTGGGCTTTGCATGCTTAATAGACCTCCATCAATCAATCATGGCTCCGTGTCCAACACCCAGTTGCTGTTTGTTTAAGCCGGCTTTGGTGATTGTATAAATAGCTTTAGCAACCTGCTTTCCCACCCTGGGTGATAAATGGCACGTTTTAAACATCCTCCAGCAGCATGTGATCCAAGGCTGTTTATGGTGTGTGTTCTCATGGCTTCTCCAAGGCAGGGAGGCATCTCACTTACCTCAGCTCCCCGAGTCTCTGCCTTCTCAATCAGCCAGTGTCCTGCCTTGTGGAACCTGGCAAGGGCCGTATCTGGAGCTGCCAAGTGAAACTGTGACTCAGGACTGGACAAGTGAATTGGAGTTCACACAGAAGGCAAAGGTTCACTTTTCGCCCCTTGAGAAGACAGAACACCGCTCGGCTGTTTCTTAAAGCCATCCTTTGTTCTGAACAAAGGTCAGAGCCTCCTGTGCTCCTGCCTACACCTCCCGAGCACTGAGATTAGAGGAATGCACTTCCATGCCTGGTTTCTGCAGTGCTGGGAATAGAATCCAGGGTTTCTTGCATACTAGGCAAGCACCCTGCCAAATCTAGCTGGTAGCAGGAAGCACAGCTGGTGGAAGACCACGTCCCTGGGCACAGCCTTCTGAGGCCACGGTTTCTTATCTGGAAAATTAAGAAACAACTTGCTCCCGTTGTGAGGTTCCAGGGAGATGCTGTATATAAGGATGAGTGGAAATGTTATCTTCCTCTTGCAGTACTGGAATGCCTGTTGCACATATGACTTCCTAGCCTCCAAGAGCGGGGCAAGCTGGGTACATAAGGACAGAGGAGGAAGAAACATTCTTGGCAGAGAGAAAAACGTAAGCAAAGTGTCCAGGCAGAGAACACAGAATACAAAGTAGGGTGTGGTAGCATTCCTGCCTGGGTTGTCACCACTTAGGAGGTGGAAGTAGAAAGTTCAGGAGTTCAAGGCCAACCTGGGCTATGTGAGAACCTGTCTAGAAAAAAAGAATGAAGAAGGAGAGAAAAAAAGAAAGGAAGGAAAGAAAGAAAGAAAATGAAGGTGTAAAATAAACTAACAGATGGTGTTGGGAACATCAGTGAGTGTTCTTTGACTGGAGCGGTGGTGTATGAATGAGAGAAATGCCAGGTAGGGTTGGCGGAGATCACTGGGGACAGTTACAGAGGGTCTCACATAGGAGGCTGAGGAAATTGAACTTATTTTATAAGCAGTGAGGGACAGGAGTAACAGGATCACAGCTGAGCTTCAGGAAAATGAAGCTGGCAGCAAAATGCTGCAAAACCTCCGGGATTGAAAGGGGCAGAGATAGCGACATATTCAGAAATGTGGCAGTGATGTTTCCAAGTGTTCTGAAATATATAAACTACATGTTTCAAAATGATCATGAGATTTTGTGTCTCATCAGCACTTAAATCAGTGGTTCTCAGCCTGTGGTCCACAACCCCTTTGGGGTTGCCTAAGACCACTGGAAAACACAGATATTTACATTATGATTCATAACAGTAGCAAAATTACAGTTATGAAGTATTAGCAAAAACAGTTTTATGGTTTGGGGTCACCACAGCATGAGCTGTATTAAAGGGCCACAGCCTCAAAAGGGTGAGAACCACTGACCCATTGTTTAGAGACAGGGTCTCATGTAACCTAGGCTGGCCTCAAACTCACTATGTAACCAAGGATAGCCTTGAGCTGATCCTTCTGCCTCCTTGTCCCAAGTGCTAAGATTTCAGACGTGTGTGTGTGTGTGTGTGTGTGTGTGTGTGTGTGTGTGTGTGTTCTTTCTCTTCCTCCTGTCCTTTGTCTTCCCTTCCCTCCCTCCCTCTTTGTGTGCCTTTCAGGGTTCATGGTGGATTTGGGGGATGGGAGGGATGACTCAGCACAGAGTGAGCCCCAGGAAGGAGCTTGGGGTGTGCACAGTGTTTTAGCTCTGTTGCTAAAGACCTCTAAATTCAGCTTTTAATCAACCGAGACCTTCAAAGGACAGGTTTGTGGCTCAGGTAGCCGGCACGGTCTATAATCAAACTCAATTCAACTCAGTTGATCTCTAAAACTCACCCCTTATTTTTTTTCTGTTTGTACATGCTTATGTGTGTGGAGACCAGGGGTTAGTGCTAAATGACATCTTCAATTGCTTCACTTTATTTTTGAGGTGGGGTCTCTTGAACCCAGAACTCACCAATTCAGCTAGACTGGTTGGCCTGCAAGTTCCAGGGATCTTCCTGTCTTGAAGATCACAGGCCTGCCACCCTGCCTGGCTTTTAACACGAGTTCTGGGTGACCTCACTTGGGTCCTCGTGATGAATGGAACACCAAGCACTTCGCTGATTGACTTGCCTCCCCAGGTCCAACTTCCGTAATTCTTGCCTCAATGAGAACAATGGAATGCCTGTGGGTTTCACAGATATGCCACTGCTCAGGAAAACCTAAGTGTGTTTAGCGCCTCTGTGTGCATGCCATTTGCAGGTTTGCTGCTGGAAATGTGTCATCATCCTCCTCCTCTCCTCCCCCCCCCCTTGGAGTCTGTAGCTTCGGTTTGACAGAGCTGGGAGCTCAGTGTCTCCTTCACAGAGACCCTTAGACCGAGGGCAGCCCAGCTTCGTCGTCGCTCTCTGCTCACGGGCACGTTTACAACAGTGCTTGTTAACTTAACTAAAAATCATTTTGTGTTGTGAAAAATGGCAGTTAAATGAGAGGCTTTTTTAGTCAGCGAGATTCCAAAGTACGGTTAACTTTTCGGCATAATGCTGTGGACAGGAAACCCGCGCGACTCTCCATGGAAATGTGATTCAAGAGAAAGCTGGGGGCCTCTATAAACATTTTTGTATTTGTGAATCTGGGAATTTGAGAAGGTTCCGGATGTATGCCTCAGGAATGTCAAGAGTCTGCTATAAATCCAAATTTCCAAAACAGATAAATTGTTGAATGACTGTGCAGATTGCAAAGCAATTCTTCATTTTATTAAATATTTACCGTGTGTCCACCCTAGCGAAGTCCTTGAGTAAATATGGCTTGAATTTGATTTATAGAAAGCCAGCATATATGGTGCTTTGTGACTCAATTTGTTGCATTGAATTGCCTTTCCAGAGCACTAGAAAATTTTGAGATTATCTGCATGCCATTTCAAAATATTTGCATGTATGAGAGGGCCTCATTCAGTAGTTACAGATTGCTTTAATACTGCCAGGAAATTGGTATTATGAGGGATAATCCTAAAGCCGTTTGATAACAAAGATTCTAGTTATGGGTCCATCGTGGTCATACGCACCATCCTTTAGCATGGAGCCATGTGAAAGAGTCATTAGCAGCCACTGTTGAGTCTCCCTGCTCCTGAACAGAGGACCTGGCATTCCTATCAGTAAAAAAGAAAGAAAGGAAGGAAGGAAGGAAGGAAGGAAGGAAGGAAGGAAGGAAGGAAGGAAGGAAGGGAAGGAGGGAGAGAGAGAAAGAGAGAGAGAGAGAGAGAGAGAGAGAGAGAGAGAGAGAGAGAGAGAGAGAAAGAAAGAAAGAGAGAAAGAAAGAAAGAAAGAAAGAAGAAAGAAGAAAGAAAGAAGAAAAGTGAAATTGCTCTCTGTTGCAAGAAGTTTTTGCCCCTGGGAGCATTAGGCAGCATCTACCCCTTCTTTCTAAGGTCACAAAGACAAACCAAAGTTCCGTTCCAGCAGAGGTTCCCCCCTGAGCACCCTGTGAGT
Source organism: Arvicola amphibius (assembly GCF_903992535.2). Taxonomy (NCBI): domain Eukaryota; kingdom Metazoa; phylum Chordata; class Mammalia; order Rodentia; family Cricetidae; genus Arvicola; species Arvicola amphibius. Next base: position 128,754,568 of record NC_052049.1, on the reverse strand, counting down.
TTATGATCTTCCTTCCAGAGCATCTATGCTACTGACAGGAGTTTGGGTAACCTTAAAGGAGCCACTCTGGAAAGTCTTTCCCTAGCATGAGTGATGGCTTCCCCATGGCTACGCATATGGGGTCCTTCTCAATCGCTGCCCCTGCCACCTGTATATTCTGTTCATAGCTCCTTCTGAAGACTCCGAGGTCACTGGGTCATAGGCAGTGATGGCAGACTTGCTCTTGACTGGCTGGGAGAGGTAGCGGGACACTCAGGTGAGGAGGATCAACTGTTAGCGAGTCCACCCGTGGTGGTCTTTGCAAGCCGGCATGGCTGAGCTCTTCAGGATGCTGGCTGTGACTGCTGGGCTAGGACAGTGGTGCTATGTTTTTGCCCTCTCAGAGGTTTTGGAGATTAAATAATCCAAGTACCTGGTACCTGCTCTATAAATGTTACTTGTTCCAACATTATAGATAATATTGGTATTTGTTCATTACAAAGATGACTTAAGCTGGATAATATTTCTTTCCAAAGGATATGCCTGTAACACATTGATTCGGTTTGTTCCTGGTGTCTTAAAGTTCCTTTCCTATACTGTTATCGTCTTCATCCTCATCATCGCCATCATCATCATCATCATCATCTTAGACTTTGACTGAATAGTTCATTTCCTCTGTTTTATTTTCAAGTACCAATATTTTGTCTTCTATTTTATCCATTCTACTGGCAAGACTTTACCCTGAGTTTTCTAATTGGGTAATTGAATCACTCGATTCCATCTTCATTTCTGCCTGTGTTTTCTACAGTATTCCTCTTTGTTGAAATCACTTTTTAAGTCCTGAGCTGTATTTGTAGTTTTATGTAGTGGATTTACTTTCTGAGCCTTCAGTCAAGAACGTATTCCTGTCATTTTTCAACTATTCAGGTGTTTTATGCTGCCCCCCCCCTTAAACTCCTTGAATTCTTTGATCATGTTTAAAATTGTCCATTTAAATTCTGTGTCCAGGGCTCTCCTTGATAATTCTCACTGGAGAATATTTCTCTAAAGCCTGTGGTCTTTGGGAGAACATACTGTCCTAGTTGTCAAATATTCGTGTTCTCGTCATGGGAGCTGGCATGTGGATTTTGTGGATTGGGCGCATGTCTGGTGTGAGCTTCTAGCCCGGCTATGTTGAATGGAAGTATGCTTTTGTTTTCTCTGTTCTCCAGACTTGGTTAACTTGAGATCAGAGAGGAGGAGATTGTAAATTAGCCCCTCAGAGTGACTCTGTTGATTTTTGATTGGCGACACCAGCGCGATTTGAATTTAGTGGGGGTTGACAAAGAGCGCAAATTGAGTTTCTGACAAAGTCTAAGATTGGAATGATGACTTGGGCAAGGAACTGGGCAGACTCACCAAAAAAGCGTCTGAATGGCTGGATGGGCCTGGGCATAGAAGGACAGCCCAGGGCGATGGACATGGTGCTAGGCTGTGACTAGAGATCGCTGGGCCTGGTATGGAGAGAAAGCCCTCTTTAAGTTGCTTCTTAGCAAGTATTTTCTCACGGCAATGAGAAAAGCAGCTAATTTGACATCTGAGTTTCACTCCTTGGTGTGAAGTGCACACAGGCCCAGTGAGCGCTTGTGTGCTTTCTCACTGGTTGACCTTTTGTGCTTCTTACTCCAGGCAGACACCTCAGCAGGAACTGGTTTATGTGCTGACACTGCCCCGGATTCCTACTCATCCTTCAATCTATTTATTTAGACCTCTTGCAGTTTTCAAGCAGGGTCTCTCAGTGAGCTCAGAGCTTGCCACTCGGGCTTGACTAGCAGTCAGCAACCCCAGTGATCCTCCTGTCCCTGCTGCTCATGGTACTGAGATCACAGGCTTGGACACATCCAGCTTTTTGCACGGATGCTGGAGATTGAACTCACGTTCTTACACTTCTGCAGCAAGGACTCTCACCCATGGCACTGCCGCCTTAGTCCCAGTATTTCCATTTGAAATGTATTTGAGTTAAAGGCATAGTCATAAACACTCACTGCCTGCAAAATACAACAGAGGAAAAAACTACTTTATAATTAGAAAGTAAAAACAAAGGACTGGGGATTTGCTCAGTAAGTGGGATGCCTGCCTAGTATGTATGGAGCCTTGGGAACTTGTTAAACTGATGTGTGGTAGGTTAGGTTTATAATTCCTATTCTTAAGAGGTGAAGGCAGGAAGATCAGAAGTTCAAGGTCATCCTTGACTGCACAGAAAGTTTGAGGCCAACCTGAGCTACTGATACTTAATCTCAAAAAAAAGAAAAAGGAAAGGGGTAAGGAAGAAAAAGGAAGGAAGGAAAAAGCGAAGTATACACATAGCCTGTGATGATTAAATATATATTTATGGAAGGCAATAGAAGGAAGTTCATCATTTTATGGAACAATGGGTTAACATTTAATATTTAGGAAACTGTGCTAGCATCCAAGAAAAATCAAGTATAATCTACTTATTATCCCACAGTATTTTTATAAGAACCTACAGATCTTGACTATCCCCATAGCTCTATCTGTAATAAGCATTATGGGATAATATGAATGTTCTTACATTCTTCTCTAATATGCATGAGGACATTTTTAAATTTGGATATTTTATATCCAAAGCAGTTCCAGACACTATCAAAAAAATCTGATTTCCTGTGGTAAAAGAAGTAATGTATTAGAAAATGCCCTCAGGTAGGGAACTTAACATGAGATTAAAAAAAAAAAAAACTTCCAGAGTAAAGTAGCCTTTCATGAGACATACATAGCTTGCTGGAAAATCATCTTGCACATTTTTGAATGAACCCTGCCACCTAGGAGTGGATGACTCACCACTCTGAGGCAAATATCAGGAGGGTGACCATACACATCTCAAGTGCTTTGTGTTGGAGTTGGGGCAGCTCTTCTTGACTGATGGAAGGTGCCAGATGCTAAGTTGGGAGGGAGTATGAAAGCCTCCTCTGTTTAGAAAAAGGTGTTCCATGGTGGAGGCTGAACATACTCCCTAAAAATCTTGGGGAAAAAACAGTTTTCTGAATAAATAAACTCTTTTTTTCATATTTGGGTAAGTCCATACAATATATATATATATATATATATATATATATATATATATATATATATATATATATCATGCTCTCTAGCTCCAGCTGTGTCCAGTCTGTGGGCTGCAATTTCATATGGCCAAGGGGAGCTATGAATGTGACCCAAGGCAAAATCTTAGGCTCACTGAAAAAGTACAGGATTTTAAAATAAACAACAACAAAAAAAACCCTTTATTTGGAAATCTAATTGCGAAGTTTCCTAAGTGTGGACTTGGGAGGTGACAGCTCAGGGTCACAAATTCAGACAGGTGATGACGGGTGAACAGTAAACAATGCTGAGAGATAAGACAAATCTATCCTGCCACTTTGACCTCATTTGAAGGGAAGCATCTTGATGGCCAGAAAGGAATCTCAGTGTGAAATTCAGGTCTGTTTCATTCGGTAAAGGTGAGGATCTGTTGTCCTGGAGATCTGTGAAGAAGCAGCAACTGAAAACCTTGTAGATCGTAAAAGGTTTCTAGACCTTGATATTAAGTCTCTCCACTGAAGCACTAATCTGAATCAACCCAAATTAAAATAAAAGACCAAGTTTATTGGGTAAAATGTTCCCGGGTGATATGCCTGACCCCAGAGATGAGACTGGGAGGGAAGTCTGGAAAAAAACAACTTGGCCTTGCTCCAGGAAGCAGTTTTAAATACCCTGTATGTAGGGTCTTGAGTAGCTCCAGGGGAGGAGCCACTGCTTAGCAGATTTCTGAAGGTGGGGTCTGGAGTGAGGGGTGAAGCAGAGTTCCCAGCTAGACACATAGGCTCTTCCTTGTATACAGGGGAAACCTTGATGCTTGGAGGTGTATGGTGGCCCACTGAGATCTAACTAAATGTGGGGTTAGGAAGTCTAAACCAATGTCCTGAATTCCTCACTGTCCTACTTCCTGCTAGCAGCTTGGAAGCCTTGGGGCAAGGACTCCCTCAGACACAGAGCAGGGTTGGTAAGGACAGAGAGGGGATCTGGGGGTGCACACAGAGAATGATGAGCACGGTAAGTGCATCTGGGTGGAGAAGGTCCCCTAGGGATGCAGGGAGTCATATTGTTCAGTGTTTCTCTGCCTTATGCACCCATGTAGGATAATGCTTGTATGCACCCATGTAGGTTAAAGCTTGTATGCACCCATGTAGGATAAGTTGATCACTCTGTACTAGATGCCTCCTCTGCTCCAGGGTTGACACAAAATTTTACTCCAAAACATCTGCCATGCTTCTGCATGACAAGGGAAGAGTGGTTACATTCGCTTTGCTGTGTTCTATGGGGGATGACCCATCTTCACTGAGGAATCCAGAACAAGAAAGCAGACGGGGGGGAGGGGGTGTTGCCTCCTCACCCAGATTTGCCCCGACCCTAAATAACAATGTAGCTTTTTCAATAGTTTTTTCTTTTCCATAGTTGGCATATGGAGGAGAGTATTGGAGGGTCTGTGTGGAATTGCTGTACCTAGTACATCGTTGAGAACCGCTGCTTTAAATACATTACCTCTTAAATAGAGTGAGTTCTGTGTTTGCAGCTGAGCTATAAAGTATCTTGTGAGTCCCCAAGAACTGCTATCATTGGAAATATCCCAAACTTTTCATGTGTGTGCCATTGGAATCCTGCCCCTCATTTGTTCTCATGAGGTCTCTGGAACTTCCACAATAATCCATGGATGGCTTGCCATAATAATAATAATAATAATAATAATAATAATAATAATAATAATAATATAAAAATGGCTAAGGAGCTGAGGGGATGTCATAGCCCCAGTGAGGCACTTGGTTTGTAAGCATAAGGACCTAAGTGAACTCTTATTTCTGCACTGTGGGGGGGGGCAGAGAGAAGATGGTCCTTGGGGCTTTGGTGGCCAACCAGCCTAGTCTAGTTGATGAGTTTCAAGCTAGCAATAGATCCCTGTCTCAAAGGAGATGGATAGCATTTCTGAAAATGACACCCAGGGTTGTCCTCTGGCATCTACATATGCGTGTACACACACGAATGGACACACATAGGTGCACACATTTATTAAAAATAGTCTTGTTTATAGTGATATCCAGCCCTTACAGAAGTCCTTTTGCTGCCAAGAGGAAGTAAAATATGTTGTCATGAGGTTTATGTCCAGCTTTGATTCCTAGAAAGGGCAGAGCTACACCATTCACTGCTGCTTAATTTCAGACATTGTATAAACATCTAGTTTAGTGATGCTGTATAAATTACTTCCCTTTATATTTTGCTTGTGACTCACGAAACACTCAATACCATATAGAGTCACGGGTTGCAGATAAATAACCTGGCAAAAAGTGGCCGGTCAGATTGTTGCCACTGCCAGCTCCACCCACACCCTTCTTACTGTGTATAGTTGTACCATCAATGATGTGTTGGGAGTCTGCTTTCCCTTCTTAAATTTTATTTACAAACACAGGCATGATATTAGAAATTCATGTGCAAAGCTTCCAAGGAAAACAGTTTCCTCTTTGCTCTCCGGTTCTGTTCTGTCCCCAGACACCGCTGTTTTCTACCCTCTGGGATTTTTCTTCTGTGGTTTGTTTCCGTGCTTCTAGACAATGTAAATTCTTCATTTGAATAGTTTAGTTTAGTTTCTTAGGAAGGTGTAACTGTGGCTTTAGTACTCACATATATAATCCCTGACCCCCTAACCCCAGCCTTCCTACCTTTCCTTTACCCTCTTCATATCATTATAGCTGAACTTTAAATTTTTTCCATTTTATTTTATCCATTTAGGTGTTTTTTTAACTGCGTGTATGTATATACACGAAGTGCATGCATTTCCTGCAGAAACAAGAAGAGGGCATTGGATTCTCTGGGACTGGAGTTACAGGTGGTTGTGAGCTGCCTTGTGGGTGCTGAGAATCAAACTCCAGTCCTCTGAAAGAATGGCCAGTGTGCTTAACCACTGAGCCATCTCTCCAGCCCCAATACAGACAGATAAATGTCTCAAGAGTCATTGTTTACATTATCATGGCTGAAAATTCCATTTACTACAGCTCTTTTGTATGTTATCACATTGGTTTCTAAATAAAAAAAAAGTTTTGGTCAGGGCTCTCCAGAGAAATAGGACCAATAATGTGTGTATGTGAGTAAAAAAGATTTATTAGCAGGGCTAGACTCTTACGATCATGGAAACTGAAGGATCCCTGAATCTGCAGGGAAGCTGCATACCCGGAGGGCTAACGGTCTTCTTCCAGTGTGCACGCGAGAGAACCCATGATGGCTGCCTGAAAGCCTGTAGGCTGCAGGTGTGATGTCTCAGCTGGAATCCGAAGGCAGGAAGGGACCAATCTACCCACCCAACTGTCAGCAGGAAGCCTTCGCGGCTCACTCAAGCCAGGGTCAGTGTTTTGTCCTATTCCAGCCTTGAGCTGATTGGATGAGGTCTGTCAAGTCAGGGTGAGGGCAACACAATTGGCTTTATCTGGCGTATCTGTTCTCATCTTAACATTCCAGAACCAGCATCAAAGACAGGCCCAGAATGGTACACCGTGTACCTCCGTACTCCGTGACCCAGACACCTTGACACAGAAATATTAAACACGCAACGTGTTTTTTCAAGTGCACTCAAACACATAAAATAGCCTATCATTCAGACTTTGTTTCTTCTTTCTGTATATGTGTACATTTGATTGTGAGCACATGTGCATGCGTGTGTGTGCATGTATGTATGTGTGCACGTGTGTGTGTGCCAGGATGTGGCTGAGCGTGGAGTCCAGAGGACAACCTTATACTTCTCAGCCACTGTCCATCTTTTTTGAGACAGGGTCTCACTGGCTTGGAACTCGCTGAGTAGGCTGGCTGGCTCAGGAACTCCAGGAGCTGGCCTGTCTCCATCTTCCAGGGCTGGAAGTACAGGCTTACACCACCATGACAAGCTTCTCAAGTGAGTGCAGGGGACTCCAAACTCAGGTCCCCAAGCTTGAGCAGACAGCAATTTACCCCCTGAGCCAGCCCTCAATTTCTCCGTTAGTTTTGGTTCGGTATTTCATGTCACGGACTCTCCCCAAACGTCTGTCATCCTTTGGTGATTATCTGCATCAGACAGCAAGGCAGTGGAAGCCAAATGGAAAGTTGTGCGTGCATGGGTGGAGTCCTTGGCCGGTGAGCTTCTCTCGTGGAGAACAGATTTTGAACTGTGCCGATTTGTTGGAACTACACATATACACACGCGCACGCACACACACACACACACAAACACACACACGTCAGGAGGCGGATGCCTTTCTTCTGAGGCTGTTCGCTTTCTCCAGAGGCATAATCTCCTGCCTGGAGAGAGATGGATGTAGTTCTGCTTTTCTGAGTGCACCTCACCCACCTTTGTGCCAACATCTGCCTGCAGTTCCTCCTCACTTTCTCTAGACCATACACTTACTGCATATTTAGAGAAGGGCCTGGGGAACACATAGTGCTCTGGCTGCGTGAAGTGGGCCCTGTAGCACATTTTGACCCTAATCCCTATCCCTCCTGGTACCTGTCCTTCCAGGGGCTGAGGCCCTGGGGCTTTTGTTTGGTGTGGGCACTGGGTTTATAACTTAGGCTTTATTACTGCTCTTTCGCCCCTCTTGTCTTCAAGATTGATGACGGAAAAAACCTTTTTCTTTGTAGATGCCTTCCGTTTTTCTTTCTTTTTTCTCCCTTTGCTTCTGTGAGCTGAAGCATCTTACACTTCTTTGGCTGACCATTTCTTAGGGCTTTGGGGAGAGGAAGGAAGCGTATTTAACTAGAAGAGGAGAAATCTAAGCTTGCTTTGCAGGCATAGGGGGCTGCTTCCTGGGAGGTCCTGGGGCCACCATGAATCCAGGCTGGGCGGTTTGGAGCACATATGCTGTCTTTGCTATTCTGGCCTCAGATATCCGTTTACCCACCTTTGTCTTCCTCCTCTCTGCCTAGCCACGGTGGTTTTGCCATCCGTCCTCCTATAACTGTCCCTCTCTCTCTCTCAAGGCCGGCTTTCTGTCCCACAGCCTAAGCTTGCCCTCTTTTCTGTCCCAAGTGAGCTTGCACAGAGAACACCTATCCGTAGTCACCCTCCAGCTCAGTAACTGAATGACACTCACACGGTCCTCACAGAAGTGACATTTCTCTTGCATCTAACAGATCAAGTGAGACATGGCCTGAGCATGCTGAATTGGACGCTTCCTTTTCACCTGTGCCTTCTGATATGGTGACCCTCATATCAGACCCCTGAGAATCCAGCGGGGGTGGCTTCAGTTCACTCCATACAGGCTGTATCTCTATCTGAATGCAGAGGCTGCCTTGACTATCTCTACAGCATACGTGCTTCTTGTCCCCACGATGTCTGTGTCCACATGGGGCATTCTCATTAGTTCATAATGTAAATGCCTGGCGCAAAATGTATGGCCTGAGTTTATCCAAGGCCCAAACAATTATCAAACATTCCTTTTAGATAGAAGACAGATTTCTTTCCCTTGGCAGTGACTTCTAGCTGAGCTATATTACAGGATGTTTTACATTCTCTTGGTCTTGTAATAACACCACACCCAATCCAGCATTTGATGCATTGGTGGATGCTTGGAAGGTTGTTACTTAAATGCATATTCTTAGTCCCAGGCTTCTATATATCTGTGACAGGCACCTTCCCATTACCACCTTTCCCGAGTTTTATGGCACTGGCACCTGGGAGCTTGCATCAAGTGGAGATGGGGACACCCACGCCATCTGTGAGTCAGGGAAAGTGGGGGCCTCATAGTCAGGGAGGGGTGGATGCTCTTGGTGGAGAGCCTGTAGGTAAACAGAGAGAGCTGGGTGGCTGAGGTTGCACAGTAGCCAGGGAGGAAATCCTCTGGAATCATCTCTTGCCTGGTTATTTAATGTCTTCCTTCCTGGTTCTGCTGTGGTCCTGGGAGCCTGGTGTGATGGCTGCCCTTACAGATTGATAACCAAGATGAGTCTATGGTAGGTGAAGTGACCAGTCCAGGGCCACCATGTACATCCAAAGCCACATATCCCCATGTGAACCCAAGGTCCCTAGCTCTGTTCATGGCCCCACAGCTGTTTCCTCAGCCCTTTGCTGGATCATTCAAGCAAAACAAGACAGTTTCCAGCTGTTGCGGGAAAGGGGGAGTCATGGGGAATCACCCCTAGAGACTGGTAATTGATCCTCTTTGATTGATTTCTGAAGGTCACCTACTCACCGCCCACCCCCTACCCCCAGAACTATGCTTCTATTTATAGAGAGAGATACAGATCCATGGTCTGTTGACTCTGTAAATACGCGTTCTGACCCCTTAGTGAGTCATTTCCCTCTCTGGGCTGTGGTTTCCTCGACCTCAGATGTACATAATGGAATCAGTCTTAGTTATTATCCTCACCGCTGTGACCCCCCAACACACATACCTCTTGACAAAAACAACATGGTGAAGGAAGGGTTTCTTCTGACTCACGGTTCCAGGAGAGCCAGTCCATGCCAGTGGGGCAGTCACAGTGACCGGAACTTGAGGGAGCTGGTCACACAGCAAACTGTCACAAACTGGAGGGAAATGACTACAGTCGCTCAGCTTCCTTTCTGTTTTCTGCGGACCAGAACCTTACCATGGAAAGATGCGGCCTACATTTGTGATGGATTCTCCCAGCTAAATTAACCCAATCTAGAAACTCCCTCATCGACATGCCCTGTCTGTCTCCTGCATATCTTCTATGCCCTGTCAAGTTGGCAGTCAATTTGAACTATCACAAAACAACAGAAACTCGCAGGAACGTAAAACCAAAATTCTGACAATTCTAACTGAGGAATAATTTAAACCTCATAAAACTCATGTATTTCAAATATACAATTCAGTGATTTTTTTAAAAAATTAAGTTTAGTGCAGCCATCACCACAGATGAGTTTTAGAATGCTATCATTATGTTGGTCAAGTTCCATTCCTGCTCTCTGCTCCAAGGGAGCAAGTGATACATATTTTCTGTTTCTATAAATTTATATCCTCAGGACATTTTATCTAATTACAGTCATGCAATAGATGATCTTTTGCATCTGGTTTCTTTCCCTTAATGCAGTTGTGGCTCATTGGTATTGTAGTGTATATCAACAATTCATGTGTTGTACTCCATTGTAGGAATATACTGTATTTATCTATGCATTCATTTCTTGATCATCGACCCACTTGACAGACTTAGCAAACAATGAATGAGGCTGCTAAGAATAAGCATATGCATGTGTTTTTTGTGAGGACATATGTTTTCATTTCTCTTGGGTATACACCAAGAAGTAGAATGGCTGGGTCATCTGGTAACTCTGTGTTTAATTTTTTGAGGAAAATTCCCAAAATGACTGTACCATTTCACATTCCTCCAAACAATGTATAAGGGCTTCTCCTGGGGGAACTTTTCAAACCTTCTCATTACTGGGCCCTACTCCCCTGAAGTCTGGAGTGGGGCCCAGGAATCTGCATTTAACCAGCCCTCAGGTGACTCAGATCCATCTGGTAGTGGTCACCTTTGAACTCGCTTGGATTGGGTCACCCCTGAAGCTTTCCTGAGGCCAATTGTCTCTGTGAGTTTGTGCCTCTAGGGCATGACCCAAGCTTCTGCCAGGTCTTTCTTGGTGTTTGTCTGGGGTCAGAAGAGCAGTTACAGCCAGCAGGACTGGAGGCTGCTCCAGGCAGCATGTGTAAATCTTGTAGCACCTGCCCCGCATTATCCCCAGCCCAGGCCAGAGCCCTGCATCTCTGGCTTCATACACATAAAACTTTATCGCAGGTTTTTATATGTTATCACATTGTAAAAGTGCTATAAAATCAAGGGGCTAGTGTTCAGTGCATCTGAAAATGTCCTGTTCCTTTAAGCCATAATCTTAGTTGCTGTTATTTTGGTGCAAGCCTTGCCCCAACCCTTGTCATTTATTAGCTGTGAGTAGGTTCTTAATGACTCTGAAAGACTCTGTCCCCCTTTCTGCGCAGTATGGTTGATAATTGTGACATCAGGGGTCTGGTGAGGATCCAATGAGGTGACCTATGAAATATGACTACAGTGGAAAAGTCCTCCTCCTCCTCCTCCTCTTCCTCCTCCTCCCTCGGCTACCTGCCAGGTCCTCTTCCACTGTTACGCATGTTGTCCTGTGCTATTGGCCACATATATAGCTTCCTTCTAATGAGCTGAAGTTCGCATAACATAAAATTATTTAATTTCCTTCATACCTTGTCTCCCTTTTTTTCCTTCCCTACTTTCTTCTTCCCCACTCTTTTCTTTTTTGAAAAGGATCTTGCTATATGGATTAGGCTGATCTTGAACTGGTAATTCTCCTGCCTCCGAAGTTCTGGGATTATAGGCTTGTACTTCTTAAAAATATATATATATATTTATATATTATTGCCACCCTAGTTAGTGGTTATGAAGTGTGTCATTGTCATTTAGATTGAAGGCATGAGTGTCTTTTTTTTGAGACAGGATTTCATTGTGTAACTGTTCTGGCCATCCTGGAACTCCTTCTGAAGACCAGACTGGCCTAAAGCTCACAGAGATCCACCTGCCTTTGCCTTCCGAGTTATGGGATTGAAGGTGTGTGCCACAGTGGCCCAGTGTGAGTGTCTTTTCATGTGCTCGTTGGCCACTGGTTTATTTTATTTGTAGAAATGTCTTTTTAAATCTTTGGCTCATTTTAAAATCAGGTTGTTGTCTTTTGAGTAATTAGTTGTAAGAGTTCTTTATATAGTAACATATTGCCTACTAATAGGGATACACTCTGAGAAATGCATTGTTAGAGGATTTTGTCGCTGAACAAACCATGCTTACATAAGCCATCCCTGGACAATGCCATCTTAAGGGACTACTGTGACACTTAACCTTATCACTTTGGTGGGATGGAGGTTCACCTGGGAGATAAACTTCTGAGCATATGTGTGAGGGAGTTTCTGGATGGGATTAATGAGGAAGGAAGACAGACCTCAAATGTGGTTGGTGCCAGTCCATGGGCTGGGACTCCAGATCGAATAAAAGAAAAAAGTGAGTTGAGCCCCAGTGTTCACCTCGCTCTGCTTCCTGTCTTCATGCTCCTGCCCCCATGCCTCTGTGCCACGATGAGCTGCACCCTCAAAGCGTGAGCCAGCCGCTGTTATCGGGGATCCCGTCACAGCAACGGGAGAAGTTGTTAATACAACTGTTGTCATAGATACGGCCATCATTGACTAGAACTGATACCCAAGGCTATATTCTAAATATTTGATCCTCTTTAGATATATGATTTTTGTTGATAATGCCCTTTGGCAGTATTTATTATTACAATACCTCATTTGTCTCGTTTTCTTTTGTTGCTTTCGCTTTGGAAGACCTGTCTCAAATCCTGTTGCCAAGTCCCAGGCTGTAAAGATTTACTCCTGTCTTTTCTTCCAAAAAGTTTATAGTTCCAGTGCTTAAATTTATATCTTTGAGTATTTTGATTTAAGTTTCACATGTGAGGTAAGGGCCCAACGGCATGTGGTTGCTTGGTTGTCCCAGCATCAGATGCTGAAGAAACCCAGTTTTTTCCTTTGAGCGTTCCTGGTGCCTTCGTCTCACAGCACTTGAGCATAGGCTTTGAATTTTGTTCTACTCGTCTGCATGTCTAACTTTTTGTTGTTCCTGTTCTGTTTTATCATTATCACCTTTTAGCCAGTTTTAGTTGTGAAACAATTGTGCTCTTTGTTCTTCTCTGTTAACTGGCAACCCCACCCTTGTGCAATACTCAGTAGCGCAGGAATTATTTTCCCCTTGACCAGGGCATCAGCTGTGTAGACCATAAAAGCCTCCCATGTTCTCTCTCTTCCTTTCTCTGTCTCTGTCTCTCTCTTTCTCTGTCTCGTGTGTGTGTGTGTGTGTGTGTGTGTGTGTGTGTATGTGTGTGTGTTTAATGTGATGAGCCTTCATTTCTATGAAAGGCTCCCCTCAATATTTCCTCCTTTCCAGACACCTGGAGCTTTATGGCTAATTTCTCTTTACTCTGGAGTGATGTTGATCTTTCATTTAATCCCAGTTGCCTGGAGGAGGAGAACCTTTGTCGTTAGGTCTTGAGTATGAACATGGCTTCAGGATCCTACTCTCCCAGCAGTCTCTCCGGTCTGATCACGACCCTCAGCTCAGGGGCCCTCTTAGGGAAGGTACCCAGCTCTGCATTTTCTGTTTTCCTTGCCTGCCCTGGTGTGGGAACTTCCCCAGAACAAAGATGTCTCTGACTGGGACCCCAGGAGGCGCTGCAAGTGTGCTGCAATTGAAGCCATTAGGACTGGGTTCCTGTGGTGTCCTCCAGGTCATCAGCATCCCCCTAAGGAGACACTCCTGTGGGGCCGCAGCCTATAGCCCTTTTCTGACAGCCAAGCAAGGAATGACTTCCGTCCTACCTCTTTCCTACTGCAGTGTCTAACTGATTCTGAGAAGAACATGACCACGAAAGTCAGAAAAATGCAGACCTACTCCCACTCAGTCTCCACCTTAGACACATTTTATATGCTGGGAAGCTCACACTCTTTCTCTCCTGGGGACTGCATGCTAACTCTTTAGGATTGACACTTAGTTGAAAGGAGAGGTAGAAAAGCTATGGGGCCCCACATCTGGCAGAGGGCCTTAGATACTCTTAAAAAGCTCCCATCTCCTTTACAGATGACTTTCATTGTATAGCATTTCTGTATTCCCAAGAATCCATGTGTTCTTTCTCCATTGTCCTGTCTTCCTGAATGCTCAAATTAAAAACAAAAATCAAAATAAACAGATTAGAGAGACCACTTTACAAGCCCTTACAGAAGCAACTGACGATAGACAGGCCTCATCTACTAGAAATACGCTGGGTGGACTTTGCCACCCCATTCATCCCTTTCCTATCCCCTACCCTTTAACCCTCTCCTGACCTTCAGTTTGGAAACTGTTACTTCTGTTTTCCTGCTGCACTGGCCTGGTCCTTTCTGATTCTACCCTGATCTTTCATGAGTCTCCGGTCATAGTGGGACAGTGGGGACAAGAAGCACAATGGAGAATAACCAGAAAAGGAGCTGTGGGGACATGGGTGGCTGTGTATGAATCTGTTCAGAATGTTTTTGTCGTATTTTGAAGTTTAAGCCATAGGTCATAGTTCAGTGTTTACTTTCAGAGTGCTTGGTTGGTAGATAGGAGCAAGCTGGGGATCTGCGTGCTTAGTATTCTTGGCATATTTGTTCTGCACTTTTCGGAGGGTGGAAGGGGAGAAAGGAAGTCCCCAGGGGCCAGTGCCTCCTTTGTTGTTCTGGGCAGTTCCCCTCTGCTTGGAAACTTACAAGCCACATGAAGCAAAGCAGAACAATGTGCATAACAGGAACTCATTTTAGCATCTTGGTGACATCTACCATGCCTGCTGGTTGTCAGGGCCACCATAAGACCACCTCTTCAGGATTTCTAACCACTTGCAAGGCCTTCCCTGAAAGCTCTGAAAACTAGTATTTTTCTCTCTCCTTGGGTTTTCCTAACTGTTAGGGACTTTCAGAACTGTGTGTGGGCAGCAGGGATCTTGGGATAGTTGGCTACTTCGGCAGACACGTAGGTGGAGTTCAGCTCTTAAATGCTTGTCACCTATCACTCCTGTCCCCTGAGAACCTCCGGGAACACACTAGGGCAAGAGTAGAAAGTTCTAATAACGTTGCATGGTCTTTTTGATTACTTTGTTTGGTTTGGAACTCTTGGCGTATTGTCTGGAAGGAAGATGGTATACAAAAGAACTCGACTAAGTACCGAATTAAGAAATTACAAGCAGGATAATAAAGTAAATGGACTGTGCTGGTGAGTTCTAAGAGGAGATCAAAGCACCTGTGATAACCATCTTCCCCAGGAACCAGCTCCCCTGGCCCCTGAAATCATGGCTGGGGGTGGGGTGGGGGCAGGGGTGGGGTGGAGCCTGTCTGTTTGTTAAGCCACCTGCCTCCAAAGAATGTCTGTTTATTTCCCCTTTAGGACACAAGAATTTGCTGGCTGAGGTGATTCAATCCAAACAGATCATGTCTGATGTAAAATAATCTGGGTCTTTGACTACAGGAGGGAGAGCCACTTCTGCCCTCAGAGCACTTTCCACCAATGGCCTTAACCAGTTCTCCCACGAAAGGTTGTGACTGTACACACTGTTGATTGTTTTTAAGCAGAAACAGAGACTGAATGCAGTACAGGGGACATCCCTTTGGATCCGTCAGAAGTTACTAATCGTTCTTTCCTTCTTTGCTGTTTGAATTTACGTGCCGATTTCTTTTTGGCGCTTCTCTGCATGTTTTCCGGCCATTTGTGTCCTTTTAATGAATTGTTCCTTGTTTTTTGCTAATTAAAGGGTTGCTCTTTCCATATGCCTTTCATTTGCCCTCAGCTATTGTGGCTGAGGGGAACTTTGTTCTCTCCCACTCTTTACCCCATACTGAATTATTTGAGTTTTCTAACCACGATGACACATTGGAATCCATTTCCTGGCATCTTTCAAAATGATTGAAGTCCATCTCCTAACCCTACGTTAGTTGAATTGATCTAGGGCAGAACCGTTTCCCTAGTTTAAACCAGTTACCATTGGTGCTTGTGTAGTTCTCGTGTGTGTGTGTGTGTTTGTATTTTGTTTTGTTTTTAGACAGAGTCTTGCATTGTAACCCTGGCTGGCCTGAAACTCGTATAGATCGGGCTGGTTTCCAATTCCTGGTGACCCTTCTGTCAGCTCCTCATGAGTGCTGGGGTAACTGATGGTGGCATTTGCAGGGTTCTCTGCCTTTACAAGGGATGGACAGAGCTGCTCTCCCATGTTGGGATGGATATCGGCAGTGGTGGGGTAGACAGAGTAGGACAGGCATTCAAACAGAGAAACGAAGACCTAATGAGTGAAGCGGGAAGCCAGAGGGTCCAGGAGGTCACTAGAGACCAGCAGTGTCAGGTGTCAGGGGGACAGCTGAGCAAGTTCCATTCAGCCGGGTTCTGACAGCTAGGCAGAGCAGGCCCCAGTCAGCTGATGCCTGAGGTGGGGCCATACCACCTGTCAAAGGCCCATTTCCTCTTCACTCGAGCTACAAGGAGGCTGATCTGAGCTCTGGGGATTTGAAGCCACTGTCTCCACACACAATTCCTTTCCACCCTCTTGTATCCTTTCTTTGGATCCAAAGGAAGTACACGTGACTAGAGGTGAAATGGTGTGTAATGATCTGCCAGTCACTCCTAGGGTGATGGAGCTCATGAGTTACAGAGCTGAGTGTTACTTTCTTCCAACACCATGGCCTACAGATACCGTGCCCACTGAATCCTCATCTAGGAAGAGACCTTCATCCCTTGACCCTTCTTCATTGTGCAGAGGGCTCAGGAGGGCTGTACAGTCCATCCTCACACTTGCCTGTGAGTCCCTAGTTTGGTCCTAGAAACAGCAAGCTAGAAGAGGAGGAGGCTATCCACAGAGTCTTTCATGAAACTCTTGGCCGTTCTGACCCCTAAGCCCTCACCCAGGACGATATGGTAGGGGAAACACTGGGGATTCATGGGCTGGGCGTGTTGACACATACCATTAATCCCAGCACTCAAAAGCTAGAAGCAAGCACATCTCTATGTGTTCAAGGTCAGTCTGGTGTATATAGCGAGTTTTAGACCAGCCAGGGATACAAAGTGAGACCCTGCCTCAACAAGTAAAATCAAATAAAATAGACCTTTTCCAGATTTGTGACAGGGTGGCCCAGATACTCAAGGATACTAGTCCTGAGCACCATGTGTTTGCCAGCACAAACAGGACAGTGGCCAAGCGTTTAGGTAGAGTTCCCACGGATTCTGATTAGAGTGCTGAGGCAGGGAACACGTAGTCAGCACAGGTTTTACAAATATTTGGCACACAGTGTTGTTTGCTTTGACCAAGAGCAAGAATGGGAGGGAGATGATATAGTGGGCTGTAAGTTGCAAAGGGAGAGGTGCTCGCTTATAAATGTGACATGCAGACATGCCTGTGTGCGGGTGGATCACTACGTTTGAGACGTTTGCTTTGGTTTTGGTTTGGCATTTGGGGGTCTGGAAGACTGTGGGCTTTGTAGACGGTGGTGTTTGGGTTTTGGCGTGTTGCCTCATCTAGGATCTTGCATTTTTGGCTTCTGCCTGCACATTCTCTATAGAAGTCTTCCATTTGATTTCACCCACCCTAGGTACTACTGATGTCTTGGGTACTTGGGGAAGATATTGCATTGCTGTTTAGGCTCATTATAGCCTGGCACCGTAACTCTGTCATGGTCACTGGACAGTGTGACTCCTTTTGCACTTCTGGGCCTTGTGCGTTCAAGTGTCACTGTGGAGTTCCCAGGAAGACCTGTACCTGTGTGGGCCTGTCTGGTTGCTTTTCCCTGCTCCACACTTCCTATGACCTTGAAGAACAGACAGCAGGTCATTGATTGAGAAGGACATGACTCCAAGGAAAAGCACTATGCTAACAGGCAAAGATGGGTGCAGACTGCATCCTTGGCACTTTTGTGGGCAGAATGCTTTTCACAGTGGCATCCAAATATAATAGCTGCCCCAGAGGTGAACTTACCCCAGAGCAGCTTAAAGATCTGTGCCACACAAAGGGCAGGGCCTCTTTCCTCGGGAACAGGAAGGAAATTTCGTTCCTTCTGGGTGAGACCCGCTGCCCCCTCCAGACAAGTAATGAGGAGGAGAGGGTAGCCTGTGCATCTTTCAGAGGGTGAACATTGCCATGGCAACAATGTTCCAGACCTAAAACAGTCCTGGATAGAGGTCAAGAGGTGTGCCATCTATTCTGAAGCCTGCCATAGAAAGAACAACAGTCCCATTCCAGACACTGCTTCCAGTGACGCGAAAATATTTGATATTTCTCTCCATGTTTAATGTTTGGCAGCATAATTGTCAGTATTATCACTAAAATTCCAGCCCCAAATCTCTGTTTTCTTATTTCTTGCCCAGCCTGAGGATTCTCTCAGCATTTCCCCTGGGGTTTGAAAACATACATGTATTCCCTAAAAACCTTGAAATTAGTTTTGGGGATTCAGGTGCTACTGCTTTGGGGGATGCCTCGAGGGAGGTTCCATTGCTCCTAGCCTTGTCCATGGCAACGTGGATTCCATGTAAGGGACCCCCTGCTCAAAAGTAACCAGCAGGCCCCATCCCAGGTAATTAATCTCCCTAACAGACTTGGGGATTTATGCAAAGTGAGTGGCAGAATATAAAAGCTCATTAATCATCCTGGCATTGTGAGCTCATGTTGTTATGAAATAAATATGCTTACTAAGTGGATCCAGATGCTCTCAGATACACGTTTCCAATAAAGACTCTTCTCGCCTTGGCCACAGCAGTAAACACACAGGCTTCTTTGCAGTACCTCCTTGGTGCAATGCACGTGCCCCCATCCTCTTTCCTTTAACCTCTTTCCTAGACATCTCCACGCTGGTGGAATGCTTCCTGACTCTCCCGGAAACTCTAAAAAGGTGAGAGATGTTTCCCCACTTCTCAAGAGCTGAGGAATAATGGGGAAATAGAAATCACATGGTCGGTCATGTACCAGCCTGGACCAGAATATTTTGCTCTATTCATTTCCTTGTTTAACACATCAAATTCTCCAATCCAGGTCATTACCAGTCCCCAAGAGGACCTGCTTGAGTCCTAGAGACCCGCTGCAATCTGTTGTGTATGGATGGAAAGAGGGGAGCTGTGTGCAGCTACAGCCAAAGCCCAGATCCTTGATGTGGGTGAACTGTCTTCCCAACACCACCCCAAGATGGGCCCCGGGGCTGCAAGGCAAAGGTGGAGATCCAGAGTGAATTCAGAGCAGTGGGTATCCCGGATTTGGAGATGGACAGGTGGGGTTCCAATCCTGATTGCTCCTTTCTAGCTGGCACTGCTTAAGGTCTTCTGGCCCTCCCAGCTCATTTTCTCTGTTAGTTAGTGTTGGTGGGATGATTAATGAGGTTGTGATAATAAACATCCAGTACCAAGCCAGGTGGTGGTGGTACATGCCTTTAATCGCAGCACTCAGGAGACAGAGGCAGGCAGATCTCTGTGAGTTTGAGGCCAGCCTGGTCTACAGAGCGAGTTCCAGAACAGCTAGGGCTACACAGAGAAGTCCTTTCTCAGACAAACAAAACAAAACAAAGAACCATTCGGTACCTGTAATGCACCTGCTTTCTTTGATAGTCACCCTTGATGGGGAGTGGACATTCTAGCTGGCTTTGTATTGCCTTGATAAACACAATGGCCAAAAGCCACCTGGGGAAAGGAAGGCTCATTTCATCTTACACTTCCAAGCCGTGGTCTACCATCAAGGGAAGCTGGGGCAGGAATTCAAGGTAGGAACCTGGAATTAGGAACTGAAGTAGAGACTGTGGAGGAATTCGCATCACCGGCTTGCTCCCCATGGCTTGCTCCACTTCCTCTCTGATACAGCCCAGGACCACCTGCCCAGGAATGGTTTTGCCCACCTTGGGCTGGACCCTTCCACATCAGTCACTAATCAAGAAAATGCCCCACAGATCTGACTGAAGCAAATTCTCAATTGCTGTCCCCTCTTCCCAGATGACCCTAACTTGTGTTGACTTGAGAAAACGCAAACACAAAAACAAAACGACTAACCAGCACAGGAGGGTTGTTAAGGTGAGGTGGGTGAGAAGAGAGGAAGCTCTTGGCCTTTTACACCACTCCAATGCTCTTATGTGGCGACTGCTCTGTTGGGAAGGGGCCCCCTCACTGCTACCTTCAAATCCTGCCTTGTGTAGTTCCCACTCACTGCTCTCACTGACGACAGTGTCCTGTGTCCTGGAACTGACAGTGTCCTGTGTCCTGGAACTGACTGACAGTGTCCTGTGTCCTGGAACTGACTGACAGTGTCCTGTGTCCTGGAAGTGCCCAGGACTCACCGCCATTGTGTGTAGATGGCTGGGGCCAGTGCCAAGATGGTGACACTGGAGGAAAAGCAAGGCTACTTGAGACCTCTCAAAGAGATGTGTCAGGGCTCCAAGCCATTCAGACGCGAGGGCAAGGAAATCCTCCATTGACTTCTCCTACTGCCAGCCTCTTGCTAAGCTATTCATACATTTTCTTATTTCATTCTTGGCCTCATAGCATTCTGAGAAGTGTGATAGCTGCATTCAGGGACGTTGAGGTCACACCGAGGCTGATCTTGTTCCGGAGCCCATGCTCTTTCCAGAGTACCTTCCTGCTTCTCTCGTATCTTTAGTTGGAAATTATGACAGATGGAGCAAGGTAGTAGGGTTCACGAGAGAAAAGCCGTGTGTTTGCCAAGCGTGGCTTTCGTGTGGTGTCTATGTGTGGGTGACTTTGTGTGTTGGAATGCACGAATGCCTGAGGTGAGAGGAATGCCTCTGGTAGATAGCATTTCTTAGGAGGTATCTACCTTACAGGGACGCAAAACTTGCCAATTAAACTGGGCTAGCAGGTCAGTGGTCCCCAGAGATCTACCTGTCTCCACCTCTTCAGGTCTGAGATTAGAGGCATGTACCTCAACCGCTGACTTCTAGGGTAGGTGCTGGGCATTGAACTCGGTTCTCATGCTTTTAAAAGTGGCAAGCAGCGTACCTACTAAACTCTCGATATAAGTGTGGTTTTCTATTCCACAACATGAACCCTTTCCTCAGCCAAGCGTCTGATAAAATAGCACATCTCTGAAACGTGTTTGCCAAGTTGTAAGCGCTACATGTGTAATGTTTCTGTATTGATATTTAGTGGTTTATCCTACCATACTGAAATGAAGCTCTGAGACACCATCCTGCAACTTAAGAAAAACTATTTAAAACTGCTTAACCCAGTATTTCTCAGGCATAGTATGGGTCCCTAAAGGGTACGATACCAGGCCGTACTGTGAAAATACCAGAATGAAATCCAATTGTACATCTCAAACTCCTTGTCTGGAAGGACATTTAAGCACCATCTTAAAGGAGTGGAGAGATAGTTCAGTTGGTGAAATACCTGCCATGAAAGCATGAGTAAGTTCAGATCCCCAGAACCCATGTCAACACCAGATACTGTGATGTGTTTCTATAATCCTAGTTAGGGGTAGGAGACAGGCAGATCCCTGGAGCTCATTGGCTAGCCAGCCTAGCTGAACCATTTAGTCCCCCACCCCCAGGCTCAGTGAGAGACCTTGCTTGAAAAATAGTGTAGAGAGAGATAGAAGACAGCACCCGGCCCTGACCTCTGGCCACCCCACTAAGACACATACATGCCCATATGCACTCACACGCATGTGTCCATACCCGCTCTCACGCAGCACATTCCTAGGGTTCTCCCCCTGTTACCTCCCCTTCAAGTGCTGCCCTGCAGTCACCTAAGACTCCATGTTCTCCTTTGTTCTTGGGGACTCTGTGGGACTTCTGCCTGGGAAGGTCACTTTTCTTAACTAAGACTCCATTTTATCTGCCTTGTGGGCTCCTCAGCCTGTCCTCAGTGGCCCGGAAAGCTGACTTCAGGTGTCATGCCTTGGTCACAGCAGTGCAGTGTAGCTTTAATGAGAAGTCCCGTCATCCCCAACTGTGATGCTTTGTTGTGTTTGGCTCCGTCCATGCCTTCAGGGGTTACAGCTTCTTCGGGATGCACCATCCCACTGAGCTGTTAGGAATCTATGTGTCAGGGGTCTCAAACTTGATGGCTTCACTTAAAGGGATTATAGGACTTGGGAATCCTTTAGATCAGTGGTTCTCAGCCTTCCTAATGCCGCGACCCTTTAATACAGTTCCTCATGTTGTGCTGACCCCAACCATAAAATTATTTTGTTGCTACTTCATAACTGTCATTTTGCTACTGTTATGAATTGTAAATATCTGACATGCAGGATATCTGATGTATGACCCAAAGATTGAGAACCACTGCTTGAGATTGCTAGTGACAGTTTATACATCACAAAGAGGCAGGTGAAATTGAACAGAGAATGAAAGTGCATGGGAGTAAAGTCAAGGGAAACCAGACATAAGATTCCATGTATGCCCTCCCCAGGAACCAATGGTAGGTGAGCACAAATGTGAAGAATCATGGCTGGCCAGAGAAGTACCCCAAGCCTTAGGTCCCAGGGTTTTATTGAGGTCAGTCACTTTGAAGTGCTGCAGTTTATATGACTGATGTCAGATACTCAGGCTCCGTTCCTCCCAACTCTTCACCCCAACTCCAAAGCAAAAACTGTCCTTCACCGTTACCGCCTTGACAGGAGAAGCATATCTGGCCACATTGGTAGAGCGCATTTGTCCATTAGCACAAAGCATGGATTGACCCTGAAGTAGGGTGGCCCGAGTCTTCAAGCACACGTGAGCCTGCTCTTAGAGGGATGGGTTAGGTGCTTGGTGCTTATTCCCCAGGATTCGCCCAAGGGTCAATCCTTAGAACCTTGCTTTAGAACGTGCAGGGTTTGAACCCCAAAGGCCTGCTCTGTTGTTCTTCCTTGACCCTTCCTTTTTTCTTTTTGAAGGGATTTATTGTTTCTATTTTATGTAAATGTAAGTTTTGCACTCTCAGAATCATGCACCGCGGCTCTCCTGGCAGTAGCCAGGTTTCCCCTTTCAGGACCTCCCTCAGATTCCACCCGAGACAAGAACTTCAGTAGGGGTCCTGGTAGAGCGAAGGTGGCGAGTCTGTGGCGTAGAAACGGGGCAGGAGATCTTTAGATGGAAGCGCTGGTGTGGAGAGGCACACAGGGAGATGGCAGTGTGCACCCAGGTGTGACTGTGGGCGTCTCAAGCGAACAAATCATGCATAGACATTTTTATGCTGACTAGCTATGTGTTTCCATGGGTTTGTAAGTTACATTGCTCAAAGGACATAACTTGGAAAAAATTGAAAATTAAGTAAAGTTTAAAAACTTAATATGATCACCTAAATATTTAAGACCACACAATGACAATACCAGTTGATATCCTAACGTGAATGGGTGTAGTCTCAAGAGGCTCCATCCCTAGATAAAGAGCTACAGACAGTTATTGCCTGCTATGAAAGGAGGGGTCAGTCTTCTCAGGGATGAATGCCCTGATAGGTTATATAGCTTCAAGCGGTCATCCTTAAACACATGTACATAAGGGCAACACTAAATGGGCTCAGCAGGTTATATTTATACAGCAGGTGACATATGTGCATGTGTGCTTGCATGTATATGTATATATATATGTGTGTAAAATATTAACACATACATATTTAAAGAAGATGTCATGAATTGAGAGGCTTGTATTGTAGTATATTTTGATAACACTCTGACACTCCCCAGGCTGCCAATAAAGTTGACCTTGAATCAGGAGGTGGAATTAGTGATTGGCTGAACAGAATTAACCGTAGAGTTTTTGGCCGACCCAGGTTAGGTTAGAGAGACTCAGGAAGGAATAGGGAGGGGCTGAGAAAGACTCCAGGGCCTTTTCAATCTGGGAAGCCTAGAGAGAAAGGGTCAGCTGACCATTTCTTCATTACTCTGTGGATCTGTCAGGTTTATACCCCAATGTCTGATACCCAAGTTTTATAGAATTAAAAGTAATTGCATTCAGAAATGGGGGTCACAGAAAAAGTTGGGGGGATTAGTATGGGGTGAAAATAATGTACATGCAGTAGTCATGTATGAAATTCTCACACATAAAAACAAAATAAATTTTTTAATTAAATAAAAATATGTGCAGGTTGTCAGGTGTGGTGATGGATGCCTTTAATCTCAGCAATTTAGGAGACAGAGGCAGGCAGATCTCTGTGAGTTTGGGGCCAGTCTGATCTACAGAATGAGTCCCAGAACAGCTAGAGATCTACAATAAGACCTTGTCTCAAAAAAACAATGTGTGTATGTGTGTGTGGGGGGGGGGGTTACTTATTTCTTTAAAATTTTTCCTTTTCTGAAAAATTTTAAATATATTTTTAGAGTTTCATACATGAATAAGTTAAGTTTTGTTCATTTTCTTCCTTTCCCCAAATACTATCTCATCTTCCCCTCTCGTTGTTTCTCCTTTTTGTGAATGAAATTGTAAGGCAGTTTTGTGCGGTATATTGTTCAGATCTAGGAATGAGAAAAACTGGGAGATACCTTCAGTGATGAAGCACATACCTTGCAAGCATGAGGACGGAATTCAATACCTAGAGCCCACGAAAACAACAAAATAGAGAAACAAAAGGCTCTGGATCTAGTAGCACACACTTGTAATTCCAGCACCCAGGAACTGGAGGCAGGTGGATCTCCAGGTCTCAAAGGCTGTTAGCCTAAGCCTAGTTGTTGAGTTCCAAATCCTTCAAAAAAAAATAAACAAAACAAAAACAAAACCAAAGGGATTGACCTTGAGGAATGATGGCTGAGATTTTCCCCTTGTCTCTCCACATATGCATGCACACATCATATATAATGGCACACAGTGCACTTGTACATACACACCCTGCACACATGCAAGAAAAGACTGATGCAGTTATGTTACAAGGAGGCCTCTTTTTAGTTTGTTTCCCGGCCGCCCAGCATCTCAGACCCGAAATAATCACACAGAATCTGTATTAATTAAATCACTGCTTGGCTCTAGTTTTTTATTGGTTAACTTTTATATCTTAATTTAACCCCTTTCTAGTAATCTTTGTATCACCAGGTGGCTGTGGCTTACTGGGTAAAGTTCCCAGTGTCTGTCTTTGGTGGGACTACATGACTTCTCCTTAACTCCACCTTCCTTCTCTCAGCATTCAGTTTAGTTTTCCCTGCCTACCTCTATTCCCTACACAGGCCCAAGACAGTTTCTTTATTAACCAATGGTATTTACAGCATTCAGAGGGGAATCTCACATCACCTCCCCTTTTCTGTTTAAATAAGAAGGAAGGTTTTAACTTTAACCTAGAAAAATTACATAAAACAAAACAGGTATCAAGCAAGAATTACAGTTTCAATATTTACTTCTACTTTATCTTTTATCATAACTAAGGAAAACTATATGTATTCTGCAACTCCAACAAAGACTTCAGAAGGATATAATATTACCTAAGTAAACAGGGAGTGCATTGTCAACAACTTCCAAAACTCTAGAATTGACAGAGACATCTCGCTGCCTGGACAGTCACCCAAAGTTCTTCTGTACTGTTGGGGTGTAGTGTGAAGCGGCGGGGCTGCGTCCTGCCACCCGCCGCCGGCTAGCTTTACACCCGAAATAATTACACGGAAACTGTATTCTTTTAAAACACTGCCTGGCCCATAGTTTCAGCCTCTTATTAGTTAATTCTCACATCTTCCTTTAACCCATATTTAGTAATCTGGGTAGCACCACGAGTTGTGGCTTACCAGGAGAGATCTTAACCTGCGTCCATCTCGGAGAGGAGCAGCATGGAGACTCACCACGCGACTGCCTGAAGCGTCTCTCCCTAACTCTACTTCCTTGTTCCCACAATTCTGTTCTGTCTACTCCACCTACCTAATTTTCTGTTCTTAAAGGGCCAAGGCAGTTTTCTTTATTAATTAACCAATGAAAGAAACATAGACAGATAACTCTCCTCCATCATTTCCCCTTTTTCTGTTTAAACAAAAAAGAAAGGCTTCAACTTTAACATAGCAAAATTACATATAACAAAACAGTTATCAAGCAAGTATTACAGTTACAATATTTAAATCTATTTTATCTTTTATCATAACTAAGGAAAGCTATAACTATCTATTTATTCTTCAACTCCATCAAAGACTCCAGAAGGATATAATGCTACCTAAGTAAATAAGAAATAAGTAACTTATAAAACTCTAGAAATGACAGAGACAACTCGCTGCCTAGACAGTCACCCAAAGTTCCTCTGTACCGTTGGGGCATCCATCTTCAGCCTTCAGGCCCATAGTGTCCAGCAGACTTTTTCATGAAGCAGGAAATTCCAAAGACAGTTCAGTCACTTTCTGCTGTGTCCTGCAGAACGTCTCGCAGACTCTTTCATGAATCAGGAACCCCGAAAGACCATCTCACCTTTAGGCAAGTTCAGCAGTCCTCTTTCTGTGGGTTCCTTGTGTCCAGTTTATGCAACAGTCCAGGCAAGAGCATTTTCTTGCCCAAATGGCTAACAAACTCCATAAGTAGCCTCTTCGATGCCCATCTTCCTCTCGAAGTAGATTGGTGCTGCCAGGAGCAGACGTGTCTCATTGTCATGAAAAACCCTAAGTTATTAAAACATTAAATGCCATATTCTGCAGTCTTTGAAAGATATGAAGAATGCCTATCTGAAATATATTTATGCACATCTAGAAAATGACTAACATGACTACAAGCTTGACTATTAATCGATGATTATCCATTAACAACCTATATTTCCTAATTATACATTACATTCTTTAAAATGAACTACAATCACAATAGCTTAATCAAAATCAGAAATACATATACATATAACAAATTGACCTTAAAATCCATACCAATGCAAATTATTCATATCTATATCATATCCCCCTTTAAATGTAAAAGAACATTTATAAACAATATTTGGGAATGTGGGCACAGTTATTTCTCTCCAAACTGCTTCCTGCTGAGTGGGGGCGTTGTTATTTAGGTCTTTCATGGTATAACCTGTGTGCTAGGTTCCTCTCAGTTGGCAGTTGAGTGAAGTAATTTTTTGAAGATGTTCACAGCAACCTTTCAGGAGGGCGTGGTCTATCATACCATATTGGGATAGAAGCAATCCACAGAGTCTCGTCCTCTGTGAAAACAAAAGAAGAAACTCTTTTCCAAAGCATCATGTTCTTAGATCCAAATCCTGAAGTCATACCGTTAAGATGTCCATTCTGGTCTAGCCGCCTGGCAGCCCATATAATGAAATGTCTCTCTGTATTTAGCTCCTTTACAGTCAAAAATTTCAAAGAAAACACAATAAAATACATAATCCAGACTCTCTGTGAATTTTTCATTTTTACGTGGCTTATTTTCACTCTATCACTTTACTTTATTCTGTCTCTTTAAAGACTTTACCCCTTTTTTAAGGCATTAACTTTATTCTCTATATATTTATT
The DNA here is from genome assembly GCF_903992535.2 of Arvicola amphibius. Lineage (NCBI taxonomy): Eukaryota > Metazoa > Chordata > Mammalia > Rodentia > Cricetidae > Arvicola > Arvicola amphibius. The sequence continues at coordinate 128,727,624 of NC_052049.1, read as the reverse complement.
TTTTTCTCTCTCTCAAGCCTACGTACAGTCATCCAACATTGTGACCCATATGGGGGTCTTCTATGTCTGAATCTGTCCTATTGTGAATCTGTAATTTTTTACTATCCAGGAGCATTTCTTAAAATGTTAACCACTTCTTAAAAACTTAAGTTGCGCCACTTATAGGTAATACCGTACTGCCTGTTTCCAGCCAAGTCTAAACCTTAACTGCGCTGTTATCATGGTAATTACAATAGATCCTGCCTGAGCTCAGTACAGTTCAGCATGGCGGAGCAGAGCCAAAGCTGCTACTGCCTCAGTCATTTGGTGCCCCTGAGCTGCACAAAGTTCCAGGTGCACAGCAGTCCACATTGGAGCTGCACTCAGCAGTTTAATTTTGATACTGAGCGTGCAGCACAGAAACTCTCTTAATCCAAGTCACAGCCGAATCTGAAGCGCAGAGCACCGTTCAGTCTGAAAACATCTCTCTCTCTATGGCGGCAGGAATCCGCAAATGCTGTCCCGCTCGCCTAAGCCTGATTCCGCCATCTGCCCAGGTGCAGGCAGGGAGCAGTGAGCCATTGGCATGGTCTCAGAGAACTTTCTTTCCGATCCCAAGCGGGCAAGGTTTTTAAGTGGATTTAGTCACCACGTTGGAGCGCCAATCTGTAGTGTGAAGCGGCGGGGCTGCGTCCCGCCACCCGCCGCCGGCTAGCTTTACACCCGAAATAATTACACGGAAACTGTATTCTTTTAAAACACTGCCTGGCCCATAGTTTCAGCCTCTTATTAGTTAATTCTCACATCTTCCTTTAACCCGTATTTAGTAATCTGGGTAGCACCACGAGTTGTGGCTTACCAGGAGAGATCTTAACCTGCGTCCATCTCGGAGAGGAGCAGCATGGAGACTCACCACGCGACTGCCTGAAGTCGTCTCTCCCTAACTCTACTTCCTTGTTCCCACAATTCTGTTCTGTCTACTCCACCTACCTAATTTTCTGTTCTTAAAGGGCCAAGGCAGTTTTCTTTATTAATTAACCAATGAAAGAAACATAGACAGATAACTCTCCTCCATCAGTTGGGGCATCCATCTTCAGCCCACAGGCCCATAGTATCTAGGAGACTTTTCCACCTATATTAGCAGTTTGTCAATCACTTTCTTCTGCGTCCTGCAGAATGTCTGGCAGACTCTTTAATGAAGCAGGAACCCTGAAGGACAGTCACAATTACTCTGAGCTCATACATATTCTGGCCCTAAGCAAGCGGAGTTCGTTTCCTGTTTTAAACACCCGTGAGATATCTCTGAAGAGAGCATTGTCTCTGTGGGCAGTGGCCTCTTTGCCAGTTGTGTTGAAGTCTGGTGTTCATTTAGTATGAGCCTGGAACTGAGCCTGGGGTGAATGATGTCTTTCTCTTCCCACATGGCTCTAACTGTCCCTGTCTTTTCATCCTGCCTCAAGATAACACAAGATTCCTCATTTTTACCATCTTACTGTGTGTGCAATTAGGTGGTTTGCAGTGTAGTCATTGTGTTGTGTAACCATTGCCTCAAGCTAATTCCATAAATTTACAGTCATGGCCAACAGAACCCTGTTTCCCAGCCACACCTCTTATATCCTGAAGCCACTTGGCTGCTTTCTTCCTCTGTGAATCTATTGTAGGAATTTCATATAAATAGAATTATTCAGTACAGGGCCTTTCGTGACTGGCTTCCTCTATTTAGCTTGTTGTCATAGACCAACAGTCTTCCATGTCATGGCATGTGTGAGTTCTACATTTGTTTTAATCACTACGTAATATTCCATAATATACTATACTCTGTTCATCTGCTTATGGACGCTTGGATTCTTTCTATCATTTAATACTTTTTAACACAGTACTGCTATGAACATGTGTGCACGACTGTAGTGTAGATGTATATTTTATTTCTCTCGGGCATATTCCTGGGATAGAATTGCTGGGTCATATGGTAACTCCGTATTTTCCTTTTTTGAGGATCTGCCAAACGGCTTCCCTCGGCCATGACACCCTTGCTCATTTCCACGAGCATCACGTGAGGGTTCCAACTCCACCTCCTGTTGACGTTAGTTCTCCATCATTCTGACTTGAGCCTTCTGGTGGGGAGTAAAGTCAGAGCTTGCTGGGGTTTAATTTTGTCTTGCACTAATGTCTCGTGATATACGGTTTGTGTATTTACTGTCCATTCGCATGTCTTCTTAGGGAAGACATCCATGTGAATTCTTTGACCATTTTAAAGTTGGTTTTTCTTTTTATTACTGTTAAATTGTAACTGTTCTTTATGTACTCTGGATATTTATCAGATCCGTTTTCAAGTATTTTCTCCCAGGGGTAATCTTTCACCTTCTTGATTGTATCCATTGAAGTGCAAAAGTTTTCAATTTTGATAGATGGTTTGTTATTTTCTTTTCTTCTGCTAAGTGCTTGGTTTTATGTTTAAGACTCCTCTCTCTCATTCAAGGTCATGGTTCATACATTTTCTTCTAGGAGTTATAGCGAAAACTTGTAAATGGTTTTGGTCTCAGATCTAGTTGAAGTTAATCCATATGGATGGTGTGAGGTAAGGGTCCTGCTTCATTCTTTTGCATATGGATATCCAGTTGTCCTTACACCATCTGCTGAAGAGTCAGTTTTCCCCCACTAAACGGTCATAAAAACCATCTCCCTCCCTTCTTCCCTCCCTCCCTCCCTTCCTCCCTCCCTCCCTCCCTCCCTTCCTCCCTCCCTCCCTCTGTCTATGTGTGTATGTGTGTGTATTTATGTGTATCTCTTTTGTTTCTGAACAGGGATGTGTGTGTATAGGTCCTGATGTAGTGAGAACACAGGCTAGCAAGAAGGTCCCGATGCTCTCACCTCTGCTAGGCTCTCTATTCTACCGCTTGTATTCCCAGGTGCTGCTGGTGCCCCACTTGGGCAGCTCACCTTCACGCTGCAACTTTTACTGTTCACAAGCTCTAAAAGGTTGAGTACTGAGTCTAGCTACTAGGTAGATAGACCAGCAAGACAGTGCCGACACCACTGTCATTTAGGGTAGTGGTTCCCGTACAGTGGTCTTTGAAGCCCCCCCCCCCCCACAGCTCTAGTGCTTATACTCTTGCAATTCTGCCTGCTTCTTTATCTGCTTAGCGTAATTTCATTTTATGAAACCAACACAAACTTAACGGCTCTCCGAACATGGGGTTGGGAAGGATCTGTTAGAAACTAGTTATCACTAAGTTAAAGCAAATGCCGGGGACACTGTGCAAGTGCCCTTACCACAATACACCAATTATCTTTTGCCTCTTGCATCAGCTCGGATTGAATTTACTGTTAAAGTAGCAGTCACCCCCGCCCCACATACACACACAAAGAAAGTGGATTAAAGAACACAGTGGGTTTCTCCATGACTTAAAAACGTGGGCAAGGGGAGATAATGTAATGTTAGAATGACTGCTGCTTTGGGCCTGAAGCATAAACACCCATCACTTGTGAGTGGGTGGGTGGGTGGGTGGGTGGGTGGGTGGGTGGGTGGGTGGGTGAGTGGCGTTCTGAGGGCTGACCCCAGGGCCTTGCATACACCCAGCTCGTGCCAGCTTGTGTTCTAGCACTGAGCTACATCTCCATGCACCCGCTCATCCACCCTGGGATTTGTTCCTCGTTCGTAGACTCCCAGATGTGGGCAGAGCTCCAGCTGTTGCATCTCCATTCCAGAAGGCAGGTTAGAGAGAAGGGGACTTGGTGAGGAAAGGGCGCAGAGTGGCGGCTCCAAAATGGAAATCCCCAGGGAGCTGCCACAGGATACTTGCCCCGCATCCCACTGGCCACACCTAGCTTGGAGGAAGGCCTAGAAATGTAGTTGTAAAGGGGAAAGCCGTTGGCTCAGTGGAAAGTTCTACTTTTATTAAAGATACTGTGTTTGGGAAGACATCCAACACTCTCTGGCATGGATGTGATATTAAATAGTTCCTAGAACCTGACCTATTCCAGGAAACTTTTTACCTAATTAGAGAGGTGCCACACCTCAGAGTCACAGTAGTCCCAGACTCCTAAAATTCTGGGATTTCCATGGGGCATTGGCTGATTTCCTCTCCGACTCAGCCTTCCGTCTGACCTCTGCAAACCCCTTCCTTACTCTTGCCAGTGATGACTCTAGTGTGAGACGCTGGTGTGGCATTGTTTTGTGTGATGTGCATCTGATAAAAGGTCTACCATTCTCCCCATTGTTCCAAGCCAAATACTTGGGAGCCACCTTTGCTCTCTCCTCGCTTTGCTTCGATCCATTAGTAATCCTGCCCTGTCATCTTGGGTATGGCCTGCGTCTGCCCTCTTTTCTCCCCCTCTAGGATACCATCCACTGTCATCTCCTATCCAAACTTCAGCAGATTCTCCCATGCCTGTCCTGCTAGCTTTCCGTCCCCATAGCCCATCTCCATGTAGCTCGGTGGGCAGTTGGCATTTGCTTCAATCGCACCGCACTATTTCCTTCCTGGTATATTTAGGAAACAACCCAGAATTCTTTGCTTCCATGACCTCTGTTCAGAGCTAAATTATGCCCCCTCTAGTTTATATATTTAAGCCCAAGTTTCCAGTTCCTCAAAATGTAAAATGTAATTGGAGATAGGACCTTGAAAAAGAGAGGAGAAGCTGGAAAGAGAAGATTTAAAACAAGTCTATTAGGGTGGGAATTAATTCAGTCTGACTGGTGTCCCAACAAATTGCCTGGGGCATGCAGAGAAGAGACAGGCCCCAGAAACTCATAAAGATGGAAAGATGGCCACGAGAAGAGGTAATCACAGAGAAAGGCTGGGGAAACAGCCTTGCTGCCACCTTGCCTGTGGACTACTAGCTCTTAGCACTAGAAGAAAATGAGTTTGTGTTTGTTAAGCCAGTCAGCTACTAGTATTTTGTTGTGGAAACCTGTGCAAACTAGTCTAGCCTTCCATGGGTTACCGTGCCAACCTTTCCTTGCTTGTTCTACTCTGCCAATTGGCTCTCTCTCTCTCTCTCTCTCTTTCTCTCTCTCTCTCTCTCTCTCTCTCTCTCTCTCTCTCATGCACGCACACACACACACACACACACACGCACACACGCACTCACGCACGCACACACACACCCTTTCTGCACCTGTTCCTGCCTCTTGCAGTGATCTGACGACAGGTCTCCCTCCTTATCATTCAGATCCCCCTGCAAGGCTCTCACTATCATATTTTGTTCCCGCTGCTGTGATGAAACACCCTACGGAAAGCAAAGGGTTTAATTTAACTCACAATTCCAGCTTTCCAGCTCATCACTGCCAGGAAATCACAGTGGGAGGAGCTTGAGACAGCTGGTCACATGACATCCACAGGTAAGAGCAGAGAGAAATGAATGTGCGCATCATGTTTAGTGCTCAGCTAAGCTTTGTCTACACTTCCATAGTCCAGGGCCCCAAACCCAGAAGTGGTGCTACCATATTCCAGCTGGGTCTTCCCACATCAGTAAAGACATTCATGACAATCCCCACAAGACTCTATTCCCAGGTGACTGTATGTTGTGTCAAGTTGACAATTAAAAGGAACCATCATAATAGCCTTACAGGATGTCATATATAGCTTATGCAATGTCATATATAATCTTACATGTCATATATGGCCTTGCACACTGTCATATGTAGCCTTACATAATGTCATATGTAGCCTTATATGCTATCATATGTATCCTTACACACCACACTGTCATATATAGCCTTACACGCTGTCATATGTAGCCTTACACATTGTCATATATAGCCTTACACGATGTCATTTATAGCCTTACATAATGTCATATATGGTCTTACATGATGTCATATATAACTTTACATGATGTCATTTATAACCTTACACAATGTCATGTATTGCCTTACATGAAGCCATATTACCCCACCCATTTTCTGCAGAGTGCTCCCAAGTCCCTGGCTGATTGCCTTGCTGCTCTACTAAAGCTCCCTTGTCTCATTCAGTTCTCTGCTGCGGCTCCAGCACAGTGTTAGCACAGCACACGGCGCCTGCTGGAGCCCAGTGGATAGCCTGGGAAGAAAAGAGCCGGTGGACGAGGACGTTAGCTTTCGTATGTGGACAACTGAAGAGTCTTAAAAGCACTGCTTCGAGAGGAAGACTGAGTCTGCTGCTGGAAACAGTTTCTTGAGAGAATTGTCTTATCTTTTACTTTGCAATTTTTTGTGCTTAGCCCTGCCCCAAAGTGACTAAACATCGTGGCTGTGCTTCATGTAATCGTTTCTCTGTACTTTAGCAGATTGGTACAGGTTGAGTGGCTGTTATCTGCTTGGGACCAGAAATGTTTGTGATCTCAATTTTTTTATATTTGCATATTCACAATGAGCTATCTTGGGAATGGGACCCAAGTCTAAACATGAAATTTGTTTGTGTTTCATATATACATTCTAGCCTGAAGATATTTTTAAGCCACATTTTTATTAATTAAATTAATTTATTTATTTTATATCCTGACTGCATTTTTTCCTTTCCCTTCTCTCCTCCCATTCCCTGTCCCTGTCTCCCCCTGCCACCCACCCCCACAATCCACTCTTTCTCTGTTTCTGTTCAGACTGGGGCAGGCCTCCCATGGGTGTCAACAAAGCATGGCATATCAAGTTGAGGTAGGACTAAGCTCTTCCCCATGTATTAAGGCTGGGCAAGGCAACCCAGTATGAGGAATAGGTTTCTAAAAGCAAGCAAGAGAATCAGAAACAACCCTTGCTTCTGCTACTAGGAGTCCCACAAATAGGTCATGCTACACAGCTGTCACACATATGTAGAGGGCCTAGATTGGTCCCATGAAGGCTCCCTAGCTGTGGGACCAGATAAACCATGTTTTTGATTACACTTATGTTTTGACTATAGTCTGTCACAGAAGCCAGGTGTGGAACTTACCACCTGGATTTCAGAGTTTTGGATTAATGTGCCCAGCCTTTACTGACACCAACTTTGTTCCTTTCATGCCCCCACTGGTGTCGTTGCAGGATTCCATCCTTTCTGTCAGGTAGACAGAAACACAGGCTGCCACCAACCAAAGCAAATGAAAACCATCATTTAAATGTGTCCCTTTTGTCCAACACACACGCGCTCAGGCATGTGAATGCTTCCATTGGAGAGAGGGGAGAGAGAGAGAGAGAGTCACAGAGACACACACACAGAGGGGGGGAAGGGAGGGAGGGAGAGAGAGAGAGAGAGAGAGAGAGAGAGAGAGAGAGAGAGAGAGAGAGAGAGAGAGAGAGGATGCTGCTGTTAGAAGGGGTGTTGAACGCAGATGTTCTGGAAGCCCTTAGTGTTTCTTGGTGACTGAGAAGGGCTCAATGAGCCACCACAGCTTCCCTTACAGGTTAGTGGTGAGAGCGGCTGACAGAGAAAGAAGTTGAATTCTGTTTTCATTTTGTTTTCAACTTGTTTGTTTCAGGCTGAACAGACATGTCAAGGCTTAGGCTTGGTAACTTTTGATTTTGATCAGTTACTCTAAGAAGATTTTCTATTTTTAGCATTTTACAAGAACTAAGTAGCTATGTTTCCTGCCTCGGGTAAGCCACAGCTACTTCACAATCTTGTTTATGTCACAAGTGTCACTGCCATGTGGCTGCGGAACACCAGAGTGCAAGTTAGGGATTCTGAATGATGCATAGACCTCCTGCAAAACTCAAACAACCTCTTACATTCAAGACTATTTCTGTAAACAAATGCAACGTTTAGAGTCCCCCTTTAAAGGATGGTAGACTAGAAAGGTATTTTTATGAAATGTATTTAATTAGTGTGTGTGTGTGTGTGTATGTGTGTGTGTGCCCACATGCCTGTGCATGCACACACACATACACACATCACATGCGTGCTTTGGCACATGTGTCAAGGACATGGGACAACACTGGAATTAGTTCTCTCCGTCTACCATGTGGGTCCTGGGGGTTGAGTTTAGGTTGTCAGGCCTGGCAATAAGCGCTTTCACTCACCAAGTTGCTTTGCTGGCCCGTTTAGCAGTCCCTATGTGTATATATACCCAAAGCTGGTCACTTGGGATTGGACAACCTTTGTGGGGGCTCATCCCTGGAGACAGCTGGCCCCCTTCTCTCAGCCCCCGTTGGTTACCTGTAGCTCTTCATCTAGAGGTAGAACCTGTGGAATTACCCCCATCCACACTGTCATGTCCACTGGTATTCTCATTATGCCATTCTTGTTCAGGCAACCATATTGTCGAGAGTTCATAGGTGCATTGTCCCTGTCATGCCTAGGAGGGGCGCTATCGAGCAGCAGTCATCCTGGGCATCTGGCTCTTAATGGTTCCACTCCTCGTCTGGGATGGTCCCTGAGCCCCAGGTCATACTTTGCATTGAAAACTTGTCAGTTAGGGTCAGGTACCTCATGGACAGTTAATCTCTGCATTTTGACTGGTTGTGGATTGAAGCACAATTAATAATAGTTCAGATATAGAAATTGCAGTTCAACCCAAAGACCAGAAAAGCAAAGCAGCCAGCCACTGGCTCTCACCTCGACCTCAGTCTGAAAATGGCGATCCTGACTCCAGGAATTTCAAAATGAGACTAAGTCTGAGAGCTGTTTTCTCCTGGTTTATATTCCTCTCTAGTGCTGGGATTAAAGGCATGCATCACTGGGATTAAGGGCATGCACCACACAGTTTCTATGGCAACTAGCGTGGCTACTGGGATTAAAGGTGTGTGTTACCACTGCCTGGTCTGTAAGGCTGACCAGTGGGGCTGTTTTACTCTCTGATCTCCAGGCAAGCTTTATTTATTAAAATACAAATGAAATGCCATTACAGCTGATCTCTGTAGTGGTCTCCATCAGGCTGGACTTGTGCACGGGCTGTGCAATGGAAGCCAGACCTGGAGGTTGGGAATGACACCCAAGGGCCCAAATTATCCTAAATTATATTTTTGATGATATCAGGATAAAGAAAAAAGAGACACAGGAGCAGGCAAAGGCTCTGTTTAATCCCTGGGCTTTCAAAAGTTGTCATCAGAGCTGGGCTGTCAGCTTTTGCTTTAGCAAGAGTGGTCCTGTAAAATTGGCCAAGGAGAAATGAGAGGTGCCTAGCGTTACTTCTGCCAAACCATTTGTGCCAGCTCCTCTTTGTTTTGCTGAGCCAGGCTCCTGCAGGCATGTGGGAGTGACTTACAAATGTTCATGTGGTTTCCTAAGCTTTTCTGAGCTAAATCATCACCTCATGGAATTGTCAGTCGTAGTCCCTCTGCAACCCGCTTCTGAGTGGACGGTGCTCTCTTTCTTGGTTGTCTGAATTATGCGGGAAGTGCAGAGAGCGGAAACAGAGAGAAATGACTGCCATGTCAAAGGACAAGGAGAGAGTGGGGACCCTTGGCTGTATCCACTTTACAGGATCAGGGTAAGATGTTAGTGGCTTCTGTCACATGAGCCCTAGCTTGTGAGGAATGATCACCCTGTGAGCTAGGAACTGACACTGGCTTGTCTCCACATTCCTCTCCCACATGGAGAGTATATCGGAGAAGCTCCAGTTAGCATAACACAGTGGAGAGAGCATGCTTTGAACCTGGGCTGGCAGCACAGAGGTTGCTAATGAGTCCTTCTAGTAGGCTGTGATTTATGTCACCTTACCTCTGCAGGATCTGTTTTCTCATTCATAAAATAGCGTGGTAGCCACTCCATTGAACTGAAATGCAGAGGATTATATGGCCTAATCCAAAGCTTTTATTAAAAGGGTTCTCGCTCATTGAGTTTGAGTAGAGTGAGCCAAGGAAGGCTTAAATGAAGAGCTGGATGTGTCCTTTGTAATGATCAGATTGTGCATGTCCTGAAAAATAGGCCCTTATCCTGCTCATCCAGGACGTGCTCTTTCCTGGGCGAAATAATCCGTGTGCTAAGGCCTTCCTTTCCTGATGCTGTGCAGGTGACCTCTTGATCTCTTCCCCTCCTTGCTAGGCCACCCTTCACTTAGGAATTACATCTCCCTCCCAGCTTTTGTTTTGTTTTGTGTTAACCAGAGGTTTTTATCATGCGGCTCGGGCTAATCTCACAACCACAACCCTTCTTCCAGATCACACTCTACCTTGCCTGATTTAGGAATTACTTTTCACAGGTCACATTTAAGCAGTTCTACTGAAGCGTTTCTCGTCTGTTTTGACCAACTTTCTGCATTTTAGGATGACTTCTGATTAGTGCTTATCTCCCCTGTATTGTATTGACTGTTCAAATGCATGCTTAGAAACTTACTTATAATAACAAAAAATGATTAAAATACCTCCCTTTTATCCAGCAGCAATTACATGTCTGCATTATGTAAAGTGCTTTTTTACAAAACATATGGCTCATTTAATTCTCATGGCAACTTGGTAGGCCAGAGATATGTCTTTGTTCTCAGAATAAGGAAGACTGGTATTTCAATGTGGCATGCCTCATTTTGGCCCTGTGTTTCACAGGGTCTCAGTTCCCTTTGCCTTACAAATTGGTAGCTATGGATAATACTTAGTAGTAGTTATCTGTACTTTTGATTTTTTTTTACTTTTATGATATTAATATTTAAAAATCAAGACTTTCAGATAGAGAGAGAAGCATACAGAAGAAGTAAGGATCTGGGAAAATGGATCAGTTGGGAGAGTTCTTGCTTCTTATGCACAAAGTGTTAGGTTCAATTTCCAGCATCGTAGGAAGTGGGAGTAGTGGCACACATAATCTTAGCACTTGGAAGACAGAGGTTAGAAGACTAGAAATTCAAGGTCATTCTCAGCTACCAACTGAATTCAAAGCCAGTCTGAGCTACATAGTAAAACCCTGTCTCAAACAAACAGACAAACAAAATCACACTGCTGAGTACCAGTGTGCAAAGCATGGTTCAATTTTGCTATATTTAATTTAAAATTTTAAAGACACAGTTGCCCTTAAAATCTGCCTCATCATTTCCTCTCCTTCATGAAGAGCAGAAACTACAATCTCAAAGCTACAGGTACATTTTTCATGTTGGTAACTTATGCATATACTTCGCAAAATAGGTGGTATTTCTTCAGTGTTTTCATAAAATGCTATGTTACCTAATACCTTCTCACAATTTTTATTTGCTATTTATTTTGTTAATACATGTGGTGGTTTGACTAGGAATGGCCCCCATAGACTCAAGTGTTTGAATGCTTGACCCATAGGGAGTGGCACTATTAGGAGGTGTGACCTTCTTGGAGGAAGTGTGTCACTGTCGGGGTCAGGCTTTGAAGACTAATATGTTTAAGCTACACCTGATGTGGCACACAGTCTCCTTCTGCTTCTTGAGGCTCAATATGTAGACCTCTTAGCTCCGTTTACAGCATCATGTCTGCCTGCACGCTGCCGTGTTTCCCATCATGATGATAATAAACTAACCCTCTGAAACTGTAAGAAGCCCCAGCTAAATGTTTTCCTTTATAAGAGTTGTCATGGTCATGGTGTCTCTTCACAACAAAAGAAACCCTAACTAAGACAGAAGTTGGTACCAGGGACTGGGATATTTCTGTGATAGGCCCGACCATGCTTTTGTTTGGATGAACGTGAACTTTGAATTAGAAAATCAGTTGAAGGCTTTAAGTGATGTTTAAAGGGCCTATTAGGAACATGGAAGACGGTGATGCTGAGGATGATTTGAACTAGGGGGACCTGGTTCAAGAGGTTTCAGAGATAAAGAATGTTAGTTTGTGACTTAGGAAGTATTCTTATGATATTTTGGTGAAGAATGTGGCTGATTTTTGCTCTTGTCCAAAAAGTCTGCCAGAAGCTAAATTTAAGAGTTTTGGATTAATTCTCTTGGTAGAGGAAGTCTCAAAACAGCCCAATATTGACTCTGTTGTGTGGTTATTAGTGGTCACTCTTATGCAGATCTATAATGAAAAGGAGCAAGCTGAACAAGGAAAAATACAAAATGTACAAGGAGAAAAAGGGGCACCAGGAAGTGGAATGGAGCTAAGTCCTGTGCTCATGGAGATAAACAGATTAAAGAAAAGCCTGATACTAAATGGAATAAAGGGAGTGGTGACCTCAGGACAAGATCCCACCCAACTAAGTTTCCAACTTGTGAAAGGAGTTAAAGAAAATCTTAGAGCTGGACAGTGGTGGCCCGCGCCTTTAATCCCAGCACTTGGGAGCCAGAGGCAGGCAGATCTCTTGAGTTTGGGGCTAGCATGGTCTACAGAGCAAGTTCCAGGACATCCAAGCTTAGGCAGTGAAGGGAAGCATGGAAAACAGAAAGCTGGTGAAGATGTAACTGAATTAGGGGCCATGTTCCATCCCTAGCAAGTAGCAGAACTTGGAAGCTTCGGCTACCTGGTTCTGGCTTTAGAGTCAAGGACAGAAGAAAGGCGTCATGGAATCTCCCTTTGCAGCTAAGGAAAGCCACTGAGACCAGGTGTGTAGCAACCGTCTCTCTCCAGCTTATACATATATTTGATAATGAAGTCATTTGTTCTACTGAACTTCTGCTGGAACGGGATCAATTTCTCTAGTGTTTTCCTTTTGGTTTGCACTTTGGGATCTTTCAGAAAAATTTGAGATATTTTCTTTGTATTGAGTACTTTTTCCCTATTCATACTTCTTAGAACTGGCTTTATTTTACATTTAAATTTTCATTTATGTGAAATTTGCTTTTCTGTACTCTTCACTGTACCTATAATTGTTTTTCTTTTCTTTTAAGGGTATGGTCTCACGGTGTATCCTTGATTGGCTAGAATTCACTATGTAGGCCAGGATCTGCCTGCCTCTGCCTTCCCAGTCCTGGGATTAAATGCTGTTGGTTTTTTTTTTCCATATGGCAAAACTGAGTAGCTCATCTTTCCCCCACCAATGTGCCTTTGGCATATAGAGATCTGTTTTCAAAGAACACACTGAGCGCTAAGTTGCTTCCTGATGATTACCATCTGTGTGAAGGATCCAGCCAAAAATTCTAGACCCTCCAGTTGGCCAGGAATCTGGATGTTCCTGAAAGAAGCAGTCACAGGAGCTTAGCAGCCTCACCAGAGAAACAAGATGGAGTCCTTGACACTTGTGCCTTGGGCGCTTACCATGATAGGCTCATCACTGTGACAGACAATCCTCAAGTCTAGTGAGTAGGGGTGAATGTTTTCCAGCTCGTTCTGTCATATGGATCTGCTGCCTCTGGGGGCCTTTGGGCCCTGCAGTGTTTCCTACGCCATGAGACATAAGCCTCTATGGAGTTTTCTTGGAGGTTTCAATAGCTGAGTCTGGAGGTGGCATATCTTGCTGTGGCCCATATGCCATTAACTACAACTCGGTCAAGCCATATGATTGCACCCAATGAGGGATTCTGAGAGATGCTACAAGTTTGGGAAGAAAGGGGTTAGATGAGCACCAGGTAAACAGGGCCATTTCTTCAAATCCAGAAATCATTCATCCTCAAAGCAGAACATGGTTGTTGCAATCCCACCGGCTTCTCAGCATCCAACAGTTACCCAGGTTAGGATGGGGCAGTGAGGCAGGGCGGGGGGGAGAGAGGGAAGGAGAGAGACTGGGAATAAGAGTGGAGGTTAGGAAAGAGGAACAAAGAGAGGGAGCGTAGAGAAGGGAGTAAGTGAACAAATAGTAAAACCCAAGGAGATCATCTCAGACTTTTGCAGAAATGGCAGGTTAACCACGGACCTTCCCCGAGAAAACATGGGGATCGATTTCCTTAGTTCTAGTGTTAAGGCTCCTTGGAGCTAAAGGTTGCTGCCTCTAGTGCAGTTGGATTCGGTTGGTAGAGTGATGGCCAAACATCTCACTGGAGTTCTCTAAGAAGGCTACGCGATGGGTGTTGGGGCTGAAATCTAGGAATTCAGTGTTAAGACCTTTGTTTTATTTTACTGTATTTTGTATTATTGTTTTTGCTTGCTGTAGAAGTCCATATTGGGAACAAATGCAAATGATCATATTTCATGTTACAATTATCAGTGGAGCCTCATAAACCATTCCCAATCCTGACAATATATTTTTGTGTAACATAAAGGAGCCCTGGGAATTGCCTTTCAGAGTCCCTCAGAAAGTGTTGGCAGGACCCAGGGATTTAAAATGATGGGTTGGATGAAATGTTTGGACAGCTCAGATTGCCTAAGTGTTTGCTCTCTAAGAGTGTTCTGAGTACAGCCATGGGATAACTTTTAGAGTTGGATATTGGATTCTACAGTGGTTTAGATGAAAGCTACCAAGCCTCCACTTTCTTTATCTCTAGAATAGACTTAGGATGGAGAGAATTCAAAGTGATCATCTTTTAGAAAGCAAAGGAGCATTGCCTCCTGTAAACCCCTTCCCCATGGCCACTAGATAGAATAATTTTGAAGATAGTAATCTGTGCCTTTAGGAAATTTGTCTCTCTTTACAATTCTAAGTGATCATTTCAACTTTCAAAGAATTCTGGGGTGTGTGTATATATGCATGCACATGTAAGTGCGTGTGTGTGTGTGTGTGTGTGTGCGCGCGCGCACATGTGGTTCACCTCAGATGTCATTCTTAGCTGTCCACCTTGGTTTTTGAGACAAGATTTCTCACTGTCCTGGAACATGTTAGGCAGGATGGTCTGGCTGACCAGTGAGTCTAGTAATCTGCCCATTTCCACCTCCCCAGATCTGAGATTACAAGCATATACTGCCACACCTAGCTTTTTTCCCATGGCTTCTGGGATTCGAACTCAGGTCTTTGTACTTAAGAGGCAAGCACTTTACTGTCTGGGCCATCAACCTTGCCTCCACCTTCACAGATTCTTACTATGTTGAATGAAATAAGTTACCTAAACCGTTAGACTGGGAAGACATGTTTGGTCGGTGCAGGGTAGATGTTAGTGGCTCTTCTGACCCTCACTATTGTTGTGGAAAGAGGAATATAGAATTAACATGCCTGGAGCCGGGGCAATTTTTACTCAGTGTCTACCTATCAGGGCTTTGGAGTGGTGGTAGAGGGAGAGAGGATTCAGAGGCATGGAGTTATGTCCTTAATCTGCTGGGCCACCATAGTTCTTGAAGAGACTGTTCTAGTTCGTGTTTTGTCAACTTGGTGCCTATAGGCAGGCCTGTGGGGGACATCTTCATGACTAAGGATTGATGGGGGTGGGGAGGGCTTGCTCACCCCTAGGTCAATGGTCCTGGGTTGTGAAAGAAAGCTAGCCGAGCAAGGAAGCCATGGGGAGCAAGCCAGTAGGCGGCACTCCTCTATGACCCCGTGTCAGTTTCTGCCTCCAGGTTCCTGTCCTCACTTCCGTCAGTTGGCCAAGGTCTTTATCTCAGCAATGGGCACCTAAGGTAGTTACGGTGGTGGTCAGCGGCGGAGAAGTAAGAAGCACTAAACTGTTGATCTGAAACAAGAATTCCAAATCTCTTAAGATGTCCCCCAGATCCTTCCCCATCAAATCCTCTTTTAAGCTCCAAGCACTGGAGAAAAACCTAGCAGTTTCTACTCCATATTTTCTGTGCTGTGATCTGTGGCTGCCAACCAGGCCGTGGTTCCTCTGGGTGCCTCAGCTAGATGTGAAAGGATATCCGGTCAGGTGAGAGAATGAATGGGTAAGCAAAGGTGAACACACCGTGTTAACATGAGTTCATGGATCTTCGAAAGGAAGGTGCGGTAGTCTTTTCTGCCACAACAACCCCAGAAGCATTTTCCAAGCTGGTGGCAGCTGTGGCTTCACCAGAGCTCTCCCAGACCCACCTTCCTGAGGGTGAGGTGGGAATCGCTGACTCAGACTCACATCGCTGAGCTCCAGGACTACCAGGCGGGCAGTCTGGGTGAGCTCCTGCTTCTCGAGGTTGTGACCTTTCCATATCCCAGTGAAGTGGGTCAGAAGAGCCACATCTCAGCCCAGTGGAGTGGGTCCATGGCGCCTTCCGTGTTCTGTGAGCTTTGACTTCATGGAACACTTCTGTACATGAGGGGTGTGCTGTCAGCAGCGATAACCCAGGTGGAAGCCTCTCAGGGTTAACGGACCCTATTCAGTGTTTCTGTTTTGTAGTACCCCGCTAGCCCAAACCTGTCACCTTTTCCCTTTCATTGGGGACCCCAGCAAGGAGACTTTGTATAATGAATTATTTCCTCTTTCTCTATTAGACCCTGGTTTACATAAAACTTTAAATAGTTCAGCTCACACATTTGGCTTTTTGTTTATCTTTAATTTCTTGTCATACTTTTTTGTTTATTTTGTCTGGGTGTGCATGAATGTGCATGTGTGTTTGGAGGTCAGAGGACATCTTTAGAATGTCAGTTCTCTCCTTCCACCATGTGTGTACCTCTGTGTGTGTGTGTGTGTGTGTGTGTGTGTGTCTGTTTGTCCTGGGGATCAAACTCCCGTATTCACACTTTCCAGCAACACCTTAGCCGTTCTCCTGGTATCTGGCTTCTTGACACAGGCAGCCCACCTTAGATTGGTTGGGGGCACGTGAGGGTGTTCACCCAGGGGACCCTGTACTGAAGAACTTGCCTCCAACCCTGGGTTTTTCACACGGAGCCTAAAATCTTCATGTGGATGGATTCCTCTGGTGGAGATGCCCTTTCTCAGTTCTCTGTCAGACCCAAACTACGTACAAGGAAAACCTCCCTGTTAGGTAGGTTTTTATCCTCACACTGACCCAGCCTTCAGTGGCACCTAAGCGGGCTCGACAATGCAGGTTTGCTTTTGTCCGTAGTTCACTGTGAGCTTTAATCTGTGGAAAGTGATGCGGGTGTCCCATGGACCACAGGGAGCTAATATTCCCTTTGACAGTGACTTTTACAACACCCAAACAAAGACTGGTGCCACCGCATAGCAGCTGCCCTGTCACTGTCTGAGACGCAGCCAAGTTGTGGGGTCAGTAGAGCCTTTTTTCATAAATGTGGCCCGGACCTTAAAGAGGCCGAAAGATTTGGGACAGTTGACTTGTCCCTGTTAGTGACTGAGTTGGGGCCAAGATCTACAAGACAGTGGTTCTCAGTCTTCCTGATGCTGCAACCCTTCAATACAGTTCCTCATGTTGTGGTGACCCAACCCTAAAATTATTCTGTTACTATTTCATAATTGTAATTTTGGTACTGTCGTGAATTGTAATGTAAATATCTGATATGTGATTCCTCCCCCACAGAGGGGTCGCAGCCGACAGGTTGAGAACCACTGGTCTAAAGGCTTCCTGCAGGTTTCTCTTTCAAACTTTGGGGTCAGCCTGTCCATTAAATGAGAGCTGTATAGTTTCTTAAAAGTTGTTTTCCTGCCGGGCGGTGGTGGCACATGCCTTTAATCCCAGCACTCGGGAGGCAGAGGCAGGCGGATCTCTGTGAGTTCGAGACCAGCCTGGTCTACAAGAGCTAGCTCCAGGCCAGGCTCTAAAAAAGCTGCAGAGAAACCCTGTCTCGAAAAACCAAAAAAAAAAAAAAAATTGTTTTCCTTCCGGCAGCGTTTCAAAGCCGTAGCCTGAGAACAGATTCGAACTCAGTAAGTCATTAAAATATTGAGAGCAGCTGTGAATTTGAGGGCCCTGAACTCCACAGGCTTGACTGCATTCTTGCAATGCTCTAACAGAAGACAACAGTTGGACCAAAACTCACGACCTGTGTAAACAACAAACGGGCTGCTGTGTGCAGACGTTTAGAAGAAGCCTAGATTATTGCAGTCAGTTTATTATGGGCAGATCCCCCTATTGTGTTTTTAAACCTCCCCCCACCAAATAGCTAAACCCAACAAAAGACACAGTCAACAATTGCAAATGTCAATGACAAAGACCATTAAACACTAAAAGGGAAACTTGGAATAGAAAAAGATGGTAGCACAGGGTTTTCTTCTGTTCTCTTAATGGGGGTCAAATTGAGTTGAAAACAAGCTTGGCATCAACTAAACCCAGTAAGGTTTTCACAAAGACAGGTTGGTCACCTAGTGTGGCATCTGGCCTGGAGGGAACTTACAACTTTTTAAGAAGCCTCTTTGGACTTCCTTGTACCTTTGCTGGGAAAGAGGGTTTCCCTGAGGTGGTGAGCCTGGCAGGCCAAGACCGGAAGTGGGTGACCTGTATTCAGCCTTGGCTGGAGCAGTTCTGGCTATTACAGTTACCCTGAAGAAGAGGGCTTGGCAAAAGAAATGCTGTCCAAGGGAGAAACCCGGATAACTTCCTACACTAGACTTCTTGAATCCTTGAGACTTTACTTTTTTTTTATTGTATGTATGTGTGGGTGTTTGTATTTGTACATGTTCATGTGTTGATGAGGGTGTGTGTGTGTGCGTGTGTGCGTGTGTGTGTGTGTGTGTGTAGGTCAGAGGACAGAACTCATGAGTGGACTCTTCCATTAGCCGTGGGATCCTGAAGTGGAACTTTGGCAGTCCAGCTTGTGCAGCATTTTTACCTGTTGTGAGGCATCCCCCTGCTCATTCACCTTATTTTTGAGATAGGGTCTCCTGCTGAACCTAGCACTCACTGAACTGAGCTAGAATGGCCAGCAAGCTCTGAGAAGCCTCCATCCCCACCCCTACCCCTCCTCTCAGTGCTGGGATTATAGATACATGGTACCCCATCCAGCTTTTTGCATGGGTGCTGGAGATCAAACTTGGGTCCTTGTGTTCCTGTGGTAAGCACAACACTGTCTGAGCCATCTCCCCACATCCATTTCTTTCTCATTTTAAGTTGATGGGTAAAAACCTAAAACCACCCATATATTATAGTACCATTGCACAGTAAATTATTCCAAACTTACTGTCTTGAAACAACAATAAATATTTATCTTAGAAAAATGTCTGTGGGTTCAGACTTCAGACACGTGGGTGGTGGTTTTGAGTCTGTGTCTTGCTGGGGAGGCTGACCCTGGGGGATGAACTTCTACAGTGGCTGAGATCACCCATGTACTCCTCTGGAAGAACAGCTAGTGCTCTTAACCTCTGAGTCAACTTACCACAGGTCAAAATATCCAAAATAAGAATTGCATCTGAACTGGCATGCAGAGGCTTTCCTCCTGCTACCATTTCCTATGCAACTCAACATAACATTTTATACAAATATGCATATGCATATGCAAATCTTGTGTACATTGTATCAGCTGTTGCAAGTCATCTTGGGACATTTAAAGAACCATTGAAAAATGCAAGAGGATGTGTGGGGACATATGCAGTCCAGACCGGTCTCCACCAGTCCAGACCAGACTAGACCGATCTCCATGAAACCAGACTGGTTCAGGTGGGTCTCAACCAGTCCAGACTGGTCTCGACCAGACCAGACCGGTCTCAACCAATCCAGACCAGTCCATTCTGGAGCAGACCAGTCTCAACCGAACCAGACTGGTCTCAACCAGTCCAGACTGGACTGGTCTGGTCTCAACCAGCCCAGACTGGTCTCCACCAGACCAGACCGGTTCAGACCATTCTTGACCAGTTCAGACCAGACCAGACTGGTCTCAACCGGACCAGACAGGTCTCTACCAATCCAGACTGGACCAGACCAGTCTCAACCAGCATGCTATAAAAGGCACTTTAACATCTGAGGATTTGAGTGTCCATAAGGTCCTAGAGCTACTTCTCCATGGATTCAGAGGGACCACAGCATAATCTTTTTTTAAAGACTATGGTTTTGATCAAATATATAGCCTAGCATTCATAAAACCCTGGGTTCTATCCCCAGCACTGTGTAAGTCCAGGCATGTGGTACATGACTGTAATACCAGCCTCAGAAGGTAGAGGCAGGATCAAATATTTAAGATTCTTACACTGCCGGTTCCAGATCAGCCTGGGATATATGAGACTCTGTCAAAAAAAAATGTTTATTATACAGACTTTGAAAACTGCTGATAACCAAGTAGAGCATAAAATAATATGTAGCCCAAGTCTAAACTTAAAGACTGTTATTTAATGTGAGTTTATATTCTAGTGATAGGAATACATTAATATCTCTCTCTCTCTCTCTCTCTCTCTCTCTCTCTCTGTATATATGTATGTATATATCTGTGTATATGTGTGTGTAGTGGTATCTTTCCCTGCTTTTCCCGTGGAGCATAGTGTCTAAGGTGTCCCCAGTCAGGAACAATTTCACATCAGTGCCTTTTAGCCTGGTCTGCATCAATGCCCCCATACGACAGCTTTCTAATGCCACCATGGACTTTCAATATCACCTATATGCTATATATCTATTTTTATGTTGCTGTTCCTTGGAGGGATGGAGATAACTGTCGTAGCTGCATTTTCTTTCTGCCTCCAGTGGGCACACATTCACCCTCTTAGACAACACGTGCAGTATAGCTATCTATCAAAGCAGCTTCATGGCATATTCTTAAGTGAGTGGACAGTAACTTGTATAAGCAAGCCCTTGTGCTGAAAACTGGGGTTCTGTCCACACCTCAGTAGTTACAACTTTACCTCAGACTCCTCAGGATCCCTGTGAGTCTCTTCCCTCATCAGGAAGAGTGGCATTCTGGTCTCCAGCCTCCATTGGCTCTCCTCTTTTGCTTCCAATTTGAGCCCCTGGCTTTTCTTTTCACCGCTCGTTTCTGTAACCCCTGAGCACTACTCTGATGCTGGCTAGTCCCAAGGCTAAGAAATTAATTTTGTTTGTGCTAAACTCAGCCCAGTGGGAGAAAGGAGATAGTGTAGGGATGAGAAGGATATGGGGAATGTGATTACCCAGAGAGCACCATAGAATACTCTTAACCCCACAGACTTACCCAACCCATCCCATGTTGGTCAACTGCAACAATAACCACTATAGATTTAGCTTAACATACAATCATAAACGTTCTTAAAACATTGCAATATTTTTCTTTAGTAATTTTTGTCACTTGATTGCTTAGTATGCTGGTGTAAATTTTGCAAATGCATGATGTTATAAGAGTGGACTCAACTGAAAAGGGTTCCAAGCAAGCTCCTCCTTGGAGCTCAAGTCCCATGGTTTGTTGTTGCTTCAAACCTCAACCCATCTGTAAAGTAGCATAGTGATGGTGACTAGTTTGTTTTCAGTTTTATTTTTAGCTTTAGTTGTGTGTGTGTGTATGTGTGTGTGTGTGTGTGTGTGTGTGTGTGTGAATGTGTGCGTGCACACATGTGTGCAAGAATCTACAGAGGGCAGAAGAGGATGTCAGTTTCTCTGGAGCTGAAGTTACAGACAGTTGTGATCTGCAATATCAGGTGCTGAGAACAGAACTTGGATCCTCTACCAGAGTAATTCACACTCTAAGCCACCGAGGCATCTCTCCATCCCAAATACTGACTGGTTTTTCAACCCTCCCATGACCAGGGCTCAGTTGGTAAAACACCAAACTCAGATCAGAGTGCAGTCAAAGGAAACATTAAGTAGAAGCTCATTGAACTGAACGTGACATTAGTTAAGCAAGAAAACCTCTAGGAATTCTAAATAATGCCCCATGTCCAGGGGACATTGTAGGTTTATGACGACATCAAAGTCAAAAATAAAGGTTTTACTGGGAATATTTTTCTCTCTCTCCCCTTGAATCTAGTGATATACACAGGAAATATATTATGGCAAATCCTCTAAGGATTTCCGCCTCAGTAATAAATGTTGCCTCCTAGTAGAGTAAGAACATCTGCTTAATAATTCCATGTACCTTCTCTACAGAGCTGCCAGGGTGAAATGGATGGTGTGGGAGAAAGGTGGGGCTTGACTCCAGACTTGGTCACTAATGTGAGCTGGGCCAAGTGATTGAACTTCAATCCTCAGTTTCCTCATCCATAAAGGGAAAGTAGTAATTAACACAAACCCTAGAGAGTGGTTGTGGGAACCCAGTAAGTAAATGCATGTTAGCATCCCCGCTCATTATCTGGTCCAGAGTGAGCACTGAGTTAAATGTTAGATGAGGATGATAGTAGTGCTGATGATGATAGTGATGGGAATGATACTGAGTGTGATAATGGTACCAGTGGTGATGGTGGTTGTGATAGTGATAATGGTACCCATGGTAGTGAAGGTGGTGATGGTAGAGATGGTGTTGATGATGATAATAGCGATGGTAGTGATGATGCTGATGGTAATGAGTGTGCTAATGATAAAGATATAGTGCTGCTGCTGCTGCTGGGTTTGTGATGATGGTAGTAGTGATGGAAGTGATGACGGTGGTGATAGTGGTACCCATGGTAGTGGAAGTGATGGTGATGGTAGTTAATAATGTTGATGGTAATGATTCTCATGATGGTAATAGTAGCAATGAAACAATAATTATAATTATACCAGTAGTAGTGGTGGTGGTAGTGATGCTGCTGGTGGTGATGACACTCATGATGACAGTGATGATGCTAATGGTACCCATGGTGGTAGTGATGACACTCATGATGACAGTGATGATGCTAATGGTACCCATGGTGATGATGACACTCATGATGACAGTGATGATGCTTATGGTACCCATGGTGGTAGTGATGACACTCATGATGACAGTGATGATGCTAATGGTACCCATGGTGGTGATGACACTCATGATGACAGTGATGATGCTAATGGTACCCATGGTGGTGGTGATGACACTCATGATGTTAGTGATGATGCTTATGGTACCCATGGTGATGGTGATGACACTCATGATGACAGTGATGATGCTAATGGTACCCATGGTGGTGGTGATAACACTCATGATGACAGTGATGATGCTAATGGTACCCATGGTGATGGTGATGACACTCATGATGACAGTGATGATGCTTATGGTACCCATGGTGATGGTGATGACACTCATGATGACAGTGATGATGCTTATGGTACCCATGGTGATGGTGATGACACTCATGATGACAGTGATGATGCTTATGGTACCCATGGTGATGGTGATGACACTCATGATGTTAGTGATGATGCTAATGGTACCCATGGTGGTGGTGATGACACTCATGATGACAGTGATGATGCTTATGGTACCCATGGTGATGGTGATAACACTCATGATGTTAGTGATGATGCTAATGGTACCCATGGTGATGGTGATGACACTCATGATGACAGTGATGATGCTAATGGTACCCATGGTGATGGTGATGACACTCATGATGACAGTGATGATGCTTATGGTAACCATGGTGATGGTGATGACACTCATGATGTTAGTGATGATGCTAATGGTACCCATGGTGGTAGTGATGATGGTGGTGCTAATTATGCAGATGGTCATGATGATTCTCTTGATGGTGGTGATGATAGTGATTTTGGTGACCCTACAAGGAATGATTATATTGATAGTGATGTGGTAATAATGACACCAGCGCTGATTGTGAAGATGGTAATGTTGGCAGTGGTAGTGACAGTGATGGGGGCGGGAACTGTAACATGAGGAAGGAAAGATTTTCTGGTTGCATTGCAGGTGTAGCCAAGATGCAATGGCTGGGAAAGATTCCCTAAATTTGTGAAGAGCACAAACCCCACCTGGCACTGAAGTAGTCAAAGAAAGAGATGTGTGGGGCCAGGAACCACTGTGCAGACTTTTGCCTCCTGTTCTTACTGTCATTTTGAATCTTGGTGAGCTTCAAGTGTCCGCCTGTGAAGTCGAGCAGACCTCCTTCATCATCGCCATGAGTGAGGGACATCCTCTGTGGGAAACCAGGTGCTGGTAGGTTGGCTCACGAACAAGGTACTCAGTAAAGCAGTGAGCACCTCAGCAGTCCATTCTATGGTCCATTTCCTCCTTTTAATTGCTTATGGGAGCCCTGTTCACTCGTGAAGTCATCTTGGTCACAGAGGGGCTCACTGCCCTCCCCTTGTCATTGTTCCCACCAGTTCCAGTGTCCTAAACTCTTCTTCCTGTCACTTCCTCCTGGGAAGCTGTCCCTCGATGGTTGCCTTCCCAAGGGTCTTCTTGATGGGGTCTCTGAACCTCCCTGCTTACAGGACTGGCTCACTTGCTGTGTAATGTTTGGAAATTGATATTATTTATTTTATTTTGCTTGCCTTATCTCTAGCAAATTTGAACTCTCTGAAGTTAAAAGATTTCTGTTATATTTATTTTTCTGAGTCCTGTCTCCTGTCTGTTATGACATCTGTTCTCTGCCCACCCTCCCCAAATCCTTCACAATGTGAACATATAGGGACTATTCAGTAAATACTACTGTATTTTTCCCAATAAATTCCTCCTTTCTCTCTTTTTTCAAACCCACCTCCCATATCATGTGCTGTCAAATATACAGAAATAATAAGCTATCCTATTTATGTATTTAGTGACCCTCTTGCAAAAATAAATGTGTTACAGGGTGAGGCCTGAGGTGACTCAGATTTCATCTGAACCTTAGGACACATTGATTAACTCAGTCCTATCTGTGAATGACTGATGGTTTCTCAGTTTAAATAAGTGTGCTGCAGCAAGCACAGCCTCCTTACCCACAGCTTCCTCTAATTGGATACTCTCCCTCTGGCCATGCTGACGGAATGTATGCTGTTCCCTGCCAAGCCATGAACTGATGTAATGGAGTTCAAGGCCCTATACCACCGAGACCCATGGCTCCCCTGTTGTCAGCTGTGCTGCTCAGTCCATCCACTCCTTCTTGCCTATTCTTCTTTTCACTTCCATTTTCTTTTTCATTGTTCTCCAGTCACATGATCAGGTCCTTGGTGTAAGTGATGGAAGCCCACCATCCCTTCTCCTAACTCTGCTGAAGGCCCGCACTGTGGGCCTCCTGGGTGGGTGGGTGCTGAGGGAGGAAGCTGAACTCGCCTTCTTAGGTTTGTGTCTTTCTTCTCTCCTTCCTTCCAGTGCCCATTTCAGGCCCGATGATTCTGTTGATCGAATTTGTTCATTTGTTCATTGATTCAGTCAGTTTGCCAATTTAACAGAATTATCTGTCCAGGATCCCTGGGTGCCAGATGGCATTCCAGGCCCTGGGGATCGAGCTGATAGTGCCCTGCTCTCCAGGAGAGAAGCACTCACCACCTTAGACTTTGGACATTGGACCCAGTCCACTTTCCATGGTGTGTTAATATACGGAATGACAAAGTTGTCACCATGTGCCAGAGGTCAGAGTTCAGTGGATGAGAGTCCCGTGATGCTGTAGCTCATGCATTTAGGATTTATAAACTAGCGTTCTGGCCCTCCACGGTTGTCCCATGTGATGAGCTCACCATGTTCCCTAGGGGCACTGCAGTGTCATAGACTGCCAAAGCAAAACTAAACTCTGTGGTTGAAGTTATTCAAGCTTACCTGCCTCAGTTTCCCTAGCCTGATGGCTCTGAAACTCATGATCTAGATCCTGGGGCTAGGAAGATGGCTCAGTAGGTGAAGTAAGTACTTGTTGAGAAAACATCAGACCCCAAGGTTGGACCTTCAATACAGAAAAAGCTGAACATGGTAGCACAAGCCTGCAGTTCCAGAGCTGGGGAAGAGACAGAAGAACCTGAGCTTGCCAGCTGGCCAGGTAAGGTGAATCGGCGAGCTTCTTGCCTTCCAAATAAGGTGGAGAGTGACAGGGAGACACTTGAGGCTGACCTCCAGTCTTCAGAGCTATGAACATAAGAGTGCTCCCTCTCATATGCACACACGCACATTCACATACAAATCACACACATGCATGTATACACGAAGATCCAACTTGTTTTCCTAAAGAACTGTTGGCCTTGTGTAGCCTAAATCTGGCCGGGGCATCTGAGAAGAGCTGAGCTTCCCTTGCTGCGTTGCAAATGTGTCTCCCTGAGAACCTTGGCTGCCGTCCGCGTCTACGTTTGTGGTTGTTGTGCTGAGGCCTGGAGTTAAATTTAGATAAAAATCAGGGGCTAAAAATACTCCCAGCTTTCCTGACAGGTTGTATCCATCATCATGGGAGGATCTGGCTGCCTGGCGACAGGGAGTGGGCTGCGGAGGGTGAGGTCAGGCTGAGGCTAAAATCGCACTGACTAGAAAGGACAGAGGTTTCCTGGGAAGGTTGAGGCATACCGTGGGAGGCTTCAGCTTCAGGAAAGCACGAGGTAGAGCGAAAGGTAGCCAGACTGCTGAGTGATGCACTGCCCATGACTTACTTCTAGAAGGTTCTTTTAGAGGCTGCTCAGAAGCTCCTGCTCCCCTTTACTGCTTCCTTAACAACCCACCTTAAGGAGTTTCTGCTGCCAAAAGGCTCACTTAGTGGTGTGTTGGCAGTGGGGGAGAGGTGTTTTTGTATGTTTTCATGTGTTAGTGTGTCCCTGTATGTGAAGAACTTACCTGTATGTGAGTGCATGCACATCGAGACCAGAAGTCAATCTAATGTCTTCCTCAGTCATTCTCCATTTTTTAGTTGTTACTGTTGTTGGCAGAGTCTCTCTGAACCAAATAGACTGACTGCACAGTGAGCTCCAGTGATCCACCCATCTCCTCCACCGCACCCCCGCCCCATAGCTGGGGTTTGCACACATACAATGGTGTGTCTAGCTCTTTACCTGGGTCCTGGGGATCCGAACTCTGCTCTTCCTGCTTATGCTACAAGCATTTGACAGAATGGACTATTTCCCCAGCTCCTAAAAGGTACACTTTAATGGTGTGACACTGTAAAGATTGCACGGATGGAGCCTCCCATCAGATACCAAGGAAGACAAAATGGTGGCCCTGGGTTAGTAGAATCCAGCTCTGCCTAGGTGACTGGTATTTTCCTGACCTTCTGAGCCCAGGATGGTTCCCTATGACATTTAGGGTAAGTTGCTTGTATGACAGGTCTATAGTACCAGGGTGTCTTTCTGCATATGGTTCAGTAAATAACAGGAGCGCTGTGGTATTGGGAGCTCACCTTCACCCTGACCACACTAGCACCCTACCCTACCCACCCACTATTCTCCTACCATACAAGGATGGCTGCCCCTGGGCATGCCCCTGTGACCACTGAGATTTGATCTCAGTCTAGCTGTCCCCACTAACCCTATGACCTCCGTGAAGCTCATCTCTTCCGAGTTCCTCTTCTCAGACACAGGTAAAGCATAAACTGTTTAAAGTCATTAACAGAATTACATGAAGAGTTAGAGAGCCGGCTCAACTGTTAGCAGTTTCTACTGTGCAGAGGACCTCGGTCCAATCTCCAGCAGCTGTGTGGTGGCTCACAACCATCTGTAACTTTAGTTTCAGAGGATCGGACTCTCTCTTCTGGCCTCTGCAGGATCCTATACTAATATGGTACACATAAACTTACTTAGACCCATATGTACATATAAAAATCAATAAATATGGGGCTGGAGAGATGGCTCAGTGGTTAAGAGCACTGGCTGCTCTTCCAGAGGTCCTGAGTTCAATTTCCAGCAACCACATGGTGGCTCACAACCATCTGTAATGAGATCTGGTGCCCTCTTCTGGCGTGTGGGCATACATGGAGGCAGAATTTTGTAAACATAATAAATAAATCTTTAAAAAATCAATAAATATGTTAATCACATGAGAGCTGGCGAGATGACTCAATGGGAACACCAGAGCCAAAGGGCAGAAGAAGGCGTCGGATCCCTTCAAACTGGGATTATGATCAATTGTGAGCTATCATGTGGGTGCAGGGAATTAAACCAAGTCCTCTGCAAGAACTAGTCTTAACCACTGAGCTGTCTCTCTAGCTCCATATAAATATTCTAAAAATAATAATTTCATGAAGTGACATAATCAAAATATGTGGAAGCTACTTAATAAAGTTAGGAAGGGTTACACTGGCCTGGGGAATAGAGGCAGGACCTTCACAGTTTCTAGCAGCAACGATAAGCTAACCATATGCCCTCAAACAAAGGATGAAGTTATAGTTTTTGCAAGAGAATAGAAATGCCATATTAAGTGAATTAAGCCAATTGCAGGGAGAAAAATACATATTTTTCTCTCATTTGTGGTTCCTAGATTTTATATAGATACATAAAATATATATGTGTGTGTATATATATGTTCATATATGTATGCATATAAAATGAGATAAGCTATTTTTTTGAGATATGATTTCTTGTATCCCAGGCTGCTCTCAAACTCAGTATGTAGCCAAAGATGTCTTCGAACTTCTGGTTCTCCTGTCTTCCCCTTCTGAGTGCTGGGTGACAGGAATGCGCCACCACACTTGGTTTACATGGTTCTGGGAATGGACCAGAGTCTTGGTCACGCTAGACAATCACATTACACATTGAACTACATACATCCCCAGATCCCTCCATAGAATAAACTCTAATGTTGCACAGTCAAAATCCAGTTTGGGGCTGTATTTCATGGCGAGGCGTTGGGAAAGTTGGTCACAAATCTGAACTTCTTTTTCTTCTTCTGTGAAGAATCATGTCAGTTTTCTAGAGTCTCCATGAGGCTTGGATGACACAGTTCATGCAAATCAATTAGTACCCGGTGCCTGGCACGTAGGACAGACCTCTGTCACTAAGTCGTTCCTTCCTGCCGTCTCATGTTTCTGACACTACTTTGAGCTTCAGTTCTGTGCTCCCCTGACTTCTTGTTTCAGAAAATGTTCTCTCGCATTTGTGTTCTCTCTCTGCTGCTGCCGTCACTGACTGTTTGCTGCCAGGAGTGAGAAAGAGGCTAAGCTGACGCATAACTCTAAATGGACATCACTGGACAGTAGATGTTTGAATGACACAGACACAAGCCCGTTTCTCAGGCATCGCTGGCCATGAGGCCCTGGCGGCTTGCTCTCCCAACGGGGTAGGCAGATTGAACACGTTCCCTGAACGTCCCTCAGTGGCCTTTGTCCAGCGAAGCTGTCTGTTTCCCTTGCCAGTTTTCTGCTAAGATATTTAGATCATGTTGATTGGTTTTCCTGAAGTGACAGTGGCTATCTCCCCAGTTGATTGGTTTTCCTGAAGTGACAGTGGCTATCTCCCCAGTCGCTGCGGTACAGAAGGCAGTGTGTATGGCTTTCTGGAGGTCAGGCAGCATTGTCCTGGGCTCCTCCTGGCATTGGGGAAACAGGTCTGAGATCTTCAAATGAGACAGCCAAAGAGAATGTTGATGTGGTCACGTGAACCACATCTAAGTTGATCTCCATCTGCAGACACTTGGGTCTCCTGCAGCCAAAATCTCTGGAGAGATGTAGCTTCACTTTTGACTTTGCACTTGGCAAGACTAGTCATGTCTCCTCTGGCTCCAAGTTGGTAGACTCACTTTTATGAAACTATTTTCTTGAAACACACTTTCTAAATGCCCAGACTTGCCAAGTGAGGCTCTACAGGCACTAGGGGTGGGGAAGCAACAGAGGTTCTTCTTCCCTGGGATGGTACAAGGCCTGCCTGACCCTAAGGTATAAGGCAGGAGGAACCCTTCAGAAACTGAAGACACGTACTCTCTTTTCCACTTAGTGATCCTCAGTCACGGGAGTCAGAGACATGGAAAGGTAGACTGGTTCTCAGGAAACACCTCAGGACCCCATTTGAGAGCTGCTTGTGGAAAGAGTGCAAGCCCCCTGTGCATCAGGATTCACAGGGAGCTAGTCCTGAACTGTGGCACCTCCCCCACCTTCTTTACACCATTGACACACCTTTCGTCTCCTGGACTTTTTCTTCTCCATCTATGCTAAGACACGACACAGTTCTGTCGTCGACATCCTCCAAGAACCCAGCACCAATATGGAGTTAAACATGCCAAGGTTTTATTAGGGGAAACAGATAGTTAGGAGACCAATCAGGCAGTAACATAAGCCTGGCCTCAGTCAAAGGAGGGAGGGGTCAGAGGTTGGTGGGAAGTATTTTCAGTCACCAAGGAGGGTCACCAAAGCCATCTAGGAATCATTTAGTCAAGTAAACTTCCAGAGGAGTCCTGGGTCTCCTGGGAATAGGCTTGCCTCTGTACCCTCCTGGGACCAGTCATTGCCCCTGGGAACAGGCCGTGGGAAGCTCCGCGTGGTGCCAACAGCGCTGTAGTAATGGACTTGGAACATAGCAGCTGGGGCTCTTGCCGGTTTCGTGCCCTGTAATCTGAGGTCTGTAAAGTATGCTCGCTCTCATTGGGTGCCACACGTAGCCATCCTGCAGAGTGGCTGTGAGGACAAGAGGTGAAAGGTGTCGGGGATGGCGCATCTTACCGTAAGGACGACAACTCTCTCTGTGCGGACGTTTGAGGGCATGAGAGAGAAAGGAATTAATCCAAGGGTGGAATCAGGAAGACCTGATAAGGGAAGGCGCCTGTTGAAGTCTTTCAAGTTATTTACTAAATTTAGTCCTGCACGGAACCCAAGAAAGCTGGCTGCCTGAGATCAACAAGTTAGGATCCAGTGTGCCTGAATATGAACCATACTTAAAGGCTTGTGACCCTACAGTCCTCTTGCTGTCACAGAGATGCACAAAGTTAATGCCGAGCGAAGTTTCTATCTGCTGTGTTATGCAGGACCCTTAGTGCTTATGAAAGTGCCTGTATGTAGTAGGTGCTCATGAAAGCACCTGTATACAGAAGGTGCTCATGAAAGTGCCTGTGTACAGAAGGTGCTCATGAAAGCGCCTGTATGTAGAAGGTACTCATGAAAGCACCTGTATACAGAAGGTGCTCATGAAAGTGCCTGTATACAGAAGGTGCTCATGAAAGCGCCTGTATACAGAAGGTGCACATGAAAGCGCCTGTATACAGAAGGTGCTCATGAAAGTGCCTGTATACAGAAGGTGCTCGTGAAGTGTTATCATGGCCCTTTGAGCTTGGGGTCCAGCCTAACTCCTCTAGATTCCATTTGAGAGTCTCCTTCATCAGGCCCCTGTAGCAGCACTGATTCTGTGGGGGGAGTGGAAGGCTTGGGGGAAAGCACCCTTCCCCTCTTTTCTGTCCGTAGGAACTTGGCAGAAGTAGCCACTTGGGCACCAACGCCTTCTGGACAAAGATGCAGCATTGTTGACACAGCAGCCCAGCCTGAGTGTGTGAGCTCCCTTTCTCTGTAGCTATGAGGCCTGGCTTCCAGATCAGGCATGTGCTCTGTGGGTGGGTCCAGTTAGCCCCAATCCCCTTGTTAACTGTCCTGACAACTGTTACTGTGTCATGAAGAGGAGAATGGCTTGGGGGTTCCAAGCAGCTGCTGGCCAGCTTCCTGTTTGTGACGTGTGGCCTCTTGGACATTAGCTTTCTCACCCTCAACATGCACTAATTAGGCTGAGCCTTTGGCTTCCTTGGCCAGGAGCCTTGCCATTCTTGCATTTACAGTTTTGGACAGGAAAAATGCGGCTTGGAGTGGCTGGCAGCTGGCACAATGCAGAAGGGCAGAGATGTCAGTGAGCATTCCCATGGCACTGGCACCAGCATTTCTGCTTTCTCAAGAGTCAGTCAGTCAGAGATGTGAGTGGCGATGGCTGTTGTTGAGAACACGAGAAGTTTACGGCTCACACTTCACTCATGCTGTTTCCCACACAGGGAAGTCAACATTTGTATCAAATACCCAAATTGTGCCTGTGTGTGTGTGTGTGTGCACATATTAATGTGTATGCACATATGTGGAAAGACCAGAGGTCAATGTTGAGTGTCTTCTTTACACACACACACACACACACACACGCACGCACGCACGCACGCACACACACACCTTTTTGTGGCAGAACCCAGAGTTCTTAGTTTAGCTAGGCTGGCTGTCCAGCAAGAACCAGGGATCCTCCTGTCTCTGCGCTCACAGCACTGGGCTTACAGGGGTGTACACACTGTGGGCCTGGGTTTTTTGCATGGGTTCTGAGAGTAGGTCCTAGTTAGCCCAATGTCTACTTATTACTGTCCGTGCAGCCGTTCATTTCATTTAGCTCTGCAGATGGAACTCATGCCACATGCTTGTTCAGGAAGCCCTGTCCTGACTGAACCATTTCCCTCAGCTCCTCAGACGCCCAGTTTTTAAGATAGCATCAAGCAGACAGGAAATGTTTCTTAGCCAATGCTTGCTAGAGAAATGTTCACTCTAGTGGACAAGATAACACTAAATAAAGAAGCTCATATTTGTGTTCCTTCCCCTCCCTCCCTCCCTCCCTTTAATTCTTTAACCTCAAATAGCATGTATCCTCTGTGTCTCTTACGCAAAATATGTAGATTCAGAGATGAGTAAGATACGACCTCTGTACTCAAGCAATGCATTGCCTACAAGCTCAGTGGTTTAGTCGGGCGTTAGGTTTTAAAGGGGCTGTGGGTATGCATTTAAAAGTGACCTGGAAGACAGACATGATAAGGTACACTCAGCAAACAGGAGACAGGAGCGGCGTATCAGCAGCTGTAACCACATAAACTGGGACTCACTTAGGTTGCACGCGCAGTCAAGAACATATTCTTGTGGGCCGTTTTTCATTATGACACATAACCCCAAGCAGGGCTTTTTTCCTGCTCACAAAAGAAACAGAACTTAAGACACAC
This sequence comes from Arvicola amphibius, assembly GCF_903992535.2. Lineage (NCBI taxonomy): Eukaryota > Metazoa > Chordata > Mammalia > Rodentia > Cricetidae > Arvicola > Arvicola amphibius. Next base: position 128,695,483 of record NC_052049.1, on the reverse strand, counting down.
ATCTCCAACCTGGAAAGCAGTGCTTGGCTACTCCAGGACCCTTTCTTTAGGAAGTAAACGGCGGCTCCCTTTCCAAAGCCAAGGTCAGAGGCAAGGTCAGGGGTGAAGGGCGAGACTGCTGTGATGCTTACTAAATATCCATATAAAATCAGTAGCTTTCACTTTTATTGTGAATTTTATCATCATTTGTTATTTTTCTCTTGCCCCAGTTCTTGGGGCAGTTGATACAAGGCTGTTCTGGGATCCACAGAGAATATCCCCCAGGGCCAAATGACACCATACTTGGTATTGCCCAGGGCTATGACCCAAGGCTGGCCCAACAAGGCAAGTGGCTCTGCACGCCAGTGTCTGACCCAAGAACCAGGCAAACAGCAGCTCCTGCACTGGCTCCCAACATTAAGGCCTTGGCATCATCTGGGTTTGTGGCCTTCTCTGTTCTGAGAACTGTCAGCAGAGATGGGAGGAGGACAAGGCACATCCTTTGTGGAAGCCACACCATCCATCTGGGACAAAGCGGGAAGATGTTACGAAGCTGCTTTTTGAAGCTGGGCAGTCAGAAATAGAATGTGGCCTAGTGACAGACTGGAACAGATGGGCCAGGGCTGGGCCGGATTTCAGAAAGGCCCCGCTTCCCAAGCAGAATTACTGGAGTTCAGGTCTTGGGCGGGTGAGCGCACTCTTGGCACGCAGCCGTCCTGTGTGACTTGGGCTGCACTCATCTGTGAAACACGTTGGATCTGAAAAATGAGTCTTGGATCCTGGGCTGTGTTAGCATCAGAATCATCTTTTATTAATTATATGAGACAGTCCATGTGGCATGGTCAGAATCACGCCTGGTGTATAGCTCACGCTCCAGAGGCGTGCGCACGCCAGCAGCAGCATCTTCTTTTGGGTGATGTCTCTGCTTAAACCAGAGCTGTCGGTTTGAGAAGCAGTGTTCCACAGAAGCAGCCCTGCCTACTGGAAGACTGAACCACATACGCCGAATGAAAAACTCTGATTTCAGATCGTTTTTGTAGAATCTTTACTCTTTAGAATCCTCACGAAAATTAGACTGTTTTGAAAAGAGGTTAAGTTAACATTTCTAGAAGCTGTGCTTTCTAGGCGGGGGATATAACTCACCTGGCAAATGTGCGTCTGAAGTGCACAAAGCCCTGGGTTTGATAACCACACAGAAAAAGAAGTGCATGACTCTTACCCCAGCACATAGGTGGAGTCAGAGGATTAGAAACTCAGGGACATCCTTGGCTATGTATCAATTTTGAGGCTAGCTTTGATACTTGAGACTCTGTCTCATAAAAGGGACAGGTCTTTCAAGACTTCCAGGATGGGGGCAGAAATATAGCTCAGTTGGTAAAGTGTAGACTGAATATGAACGAAGTTTTGGTCCTGGGCTCCATCCCCAGCACCACATAAACTAGGAAGGAGAGTGCACACCTTTATCCCTGCATCTGAGAGGTAACACGAGAAGGATCAGAAGATCAAGGTCATCCTTGATGACATAATACAATAGAAGATATCTTTGAAATCCTAGGGTAAACCAGGTGCATGCCTTTTAATGCCAGCATTTGGGAAGCAGAGACAGGCAGATCTCTGAGTTTAGAGCCAGCCTGGTCTACAGAGTGAGTTTCAGGACAGTCAGGGCTACACAGAGAAACCCTGACTCAAAATGTGCTCCCACCCCCAAATAAAACCCTAGGGTAGCAAACAGATTTAATACAGGATCAGCATTGCCTTTTGAAAGGAGATCTGATTTGAGGCTTAGAGAAAACAGTGCAGCTGCTGATGGGAAATGTTCATCAGGAGTGTGGGAGAAGGGTGTAGGCATACTGCCCTAATGCCATCTCTACCCTTACCAGGAACCTTCAGCAGTCTTGATGAAATGGAGCCCAGGTCTCTTCTGGAGACTGCCATTCTGGAGAGCAGCTGGGATCTGAGCAGCTGTGTATCATGCTGGGCTTGTTTCCGGTTCCTGGCTGTCTTTTAACAAGAGGTCAATGATGAAGGCTCTTCCACATCTGCAGGGAGCCTCCTGCAGAATGAGGATGTGTATAATAAAGCCATAAAACCAAGGTCTGAGAGATGCTGGATGGGGTTTCCCACTTGCCGCCCTCTCCCTGTAAAGGGGTGTGGGGGTCAGCTGTAGAGACAGAATGTAGAAAGCCACAGCCAAAGAGTTGGACCCCGGTGAGGCACAGCAAGCCACAAAATCTTCATACTGAAAAGCCACTTTGGTGGACAGTTTTGGCATTTGAATCCAGAGGGGAAGTGTATATGATACTAAAAGCAATGACTTTCATGCCTTGCTCCTCCAGCTGGTTGTGAGGCCTGCTTATTCTCTCTCTCTCTCTCTCTCTCTCTCTCTCTCTCTCTCTCTCTCTCTCTCTCTCTCTCTCTCTCTCTCTCTCTCTCTCGTCTTCCAGGGACCCAGCCCTCTAGAATGTACTTAATCAGTTAAGTAATTTAGGACAATTGTTTTTCAACTTTAAAAAAAAAAAATGATTGTGTGCTCATGGGTAGGCATTCATGTTCACACATGTGGTGCACATTCATACATGCATATGTGTGGAGGCCCGTGGTCAGCCTTAAATGTTGTTCCTTAGGAGCCCTCTACATTGATTTTTGAGACAGGGCCTCCCACTGGTACTGAGAGGTGGCTGATGAGGTTAGGTTGCCTGGGAAGCCACCAGGATTCGCCTGTCTCTGCCTCCCCAGAACTGGAGTTATATGTTCTACCTGCTCAGCTTTCTGCATGGCTTCTAGGGTCCCAACGCATCCTCGTGCTCACACAGCAGGTGCTTACCCACCCAGCTCCCACCTCAATTCCAACTTCTAAAGCTAAGGTCAATTTTTATGACTTCAGTCTGAGTGACAAAGGATTACAGAAGTGATGTGGAAAATATTACAAATATCTTCTATTGGAAGCTTGTTATCTTGTTAGATTCAATTTTCATTTGTATTTAACCTGGGTGTAGCGGTGCACACCTTCAGTTCCATTACTTGGGAGACAGAGACAGGTGAATCTCTGGGAGTTCAAGGCCAACCTGGTCTACACTTCCAGGATAGCCAAGGCTACATAGTGAGATCCTCTCTCAAAAAAAAAAAAAAAACCAAGAAAAAATTGCATCCAAGTTATTAAAAAAACTAAATTTTCTCACTAGCAATATATGAAGCATGGAATTTTTTGTTTTATGATCTTAAGCTTTAAAGAAAGTAAGTGATTATTTGGGCACCACTGTTCATTGTGAAGTTTAAAGCAGGTAGTCTAAGCAGTTTACGTTAGCACTGGTCATCAACTATAGTCCATGTTTAACACAGGACCACAGGTACAAAGAACAATGGCAACCGATTCATTAGACATTTTTTTGATTTGCGTGTGTGTGTGTGTGTGTGTGTGTGTGTGTGTGTGTGTACGGGGTACTTTGGTGGAGTGCACAAGATTGTGGGAGAATGGGAGAGCAAGGAAGAAGTCTGTAGTCACTGGGGTCCTGGGCTAGCCAGAAGGAAGCTGTGCACTTGGTTGTGGGTAGGTGGGTGCTGTCCTCAGCCACTTCCCTATTTCCATGTCTAAACCAGCTAAGATGGTGAAGTGGCAATTTTCTAACCCAAGAAAGAATCGTGGGAGGTGGTAAGCGCTGTAAATACCACACAGGTGATGATAAGCTCTACGCGTGCCCGACTGATGGCCCAGAGAACTGGTGTCTGCATTACAACCCGGAGAGATTCAGAATGGACAGAGGTAGTAACCCTGAGGAAAAGCCACAGGGGGTAGTAAGCAGGGTAGTCTAAGGTGGCCAGAAGAAACCTGCTCTGGGGGAGGGGCGCAGCAGTGTGTCTTGTCTCCCCTCCCCACCCCCCATCCTCTGGAAAAATTGCTTACCTAGTGAACCAAACCCTGCATCACTAAAATCAACTGATTAGCTCTAGTAAGCCATTCTAAACAGAAACTGGCTGAACTGGTCTGGCCTGGTGAAAAGCCAAGAGGTTTCCAGGCAGGGCTGGGGTGAGAGAGAGCACATAGCCACTCCATCTGGCAAAACCGTTCCACCAAGGCGGTGTTCACTGCTCAATCTTTACTGAGCTCTGTGAGGTTCCCAGAACCTTGGCTAGAAGGAAAGGTCCTCAGCCAGGCTGGCAGATGCCCCTCTGTGGGCACACACAGAAAAGGCTTTTAGATGGTCCTGAGAGAGGGCTGAGGTCTCGGGATACATTCTGAGCTGCAGGATTAGGCAATGGTTTGGGGAAACTAACGAAGGCAGAATGGCTGCTTTGAAGGTAAAATGGACTCTTCTCTGGACTCTCATTCCCCAGTAGGTAGCTAGAAATTGTGGGCATGTTACTCCATGCCCCCCCCTGCTTCAGTTTCTTCCCCATATAAAATGGTACCGATAACGTCTTTAAAGGGTGATGAGAATTAAACAGAAAAGTCTATTGGGAACACCCGGGAGCCACCAGCAGAGGGACCTTCTCCGTGCTGCCTCTCCCTTCCCCACTCAGCTGGTAAACTGTCCTGTGCTTAAAAATCTCCCTTTTCATACTTCCCTGACAATTATAGTAAAAGACGATTTTTAATTTTTTAATATTTTAAAGATTTATTTATTTTTGTTTGATGAGTAGGGGTGTTTTGCAAACAAGTATGTCTTTGTACCACTTATGTGCCCAGTGCCTGAGGAAGCCAGAGGAGGGCATTGGATCCCCTGGAACTGGAGTTACAAATGTCAGGAGCTGCCCTGTGGTGCTGGGAACTGAACCCCGATTCTCTGCAAAAAGCAGCTATGGCTCTTAGCCACTGAGCCGTCTCTCCAGCCCCTACCTCCTTTAAAAGATTTATTTTATTTTTGAAGTTTTATTAGCACATATTGTATCTATTTGTTGGGTACAGTGTGATGCTTCAGTATAACTCTTGGTGTACTGTGAATCAGACCAGGGTGATGAGCATATATGCCGGAACAAACGTTTATCATTTCCATGTGATGAGAAATTCAGTATCCCATCTTCTAGCTAATTTAGCACGCCCGATGCCTGATAGTAACTATAGTCAGCCCCTAGGACCACCATCCAAATCCTGAACTTTGAGTCCTAGAGACTTCCTAATTAGCTATGTGGCTTAGAGCCAGTCCCATGGTCTTGGCTGCCCCTGAAGTGGAGGACCCCCTGGGTGATGGCTCAATTGCCCCTTTCTGCCGGCAGCTCCTTGACAACAGAGGAGAACTGGAAAGCAAACAGTCTGCTTACGTATTTCATGAGAAATGCTCCTTGACCCTGGAGTAAGCCACCTTCAGATACAAGGGAATTTCAAGTCTCAGGGTATGCACTTGTGTGGAGCCTAGATGCGGGCCGTGACATAATGCCCAGAGCATGTGGACTGTTGTAAATTACTGTGTGGCTCTGCTCTGTAGCGAGGTCCTTTCTGTTCTGATTTCTCCTTTTATGGAGTCTTCGGAGAAAGGCAGGGAGACTTGGAGGCAGTTGACTGGGAATTTACAAACACAAGGATCCAGCAGGTTAGGACTGGGAGTTTGGCTCTTGTTTTTGAGCTAGTTCTGTTGTTTTCGCTTAGCTCATCTCTGAACCAAGCTGAGGTGACTGGAAGGAGAAAGCTCTCCTAAGCAGCCCCCTACGGTGACAAAGACGGTATGAAGAGAGAAGGGTGAGGGAAAAAATCAGAAAGGACTGTCCAACTCAGAGAGCCAGAACTGAGGGCCAGAGGGCAGTAGGAACCAGGGTGAAGGTTCTGAGTGTTAGCGAAGAGTGGCCTTGTATGTGTGGGAGAGCACACTGTCCCCCTCAGGGCCAGCGTCCTGCTTTGCTTCCCTGTTGCCCTGTTCCCTGTTTTAGTCAAAACACTGGCCAAAATCAACCTGGGGAGGAAGGGTCTATTTGGCTTCTACTTCCAGGTCACGGTCCATCACTGAGGGAAGTCAGGAAAGGAAGTCAGTCAGGAACTGAAGTGGGAAACACGGAGGATAATGTTCGGCTGTTCATTCCTTAGCTTGTTTTCTCTCAGCTGATGCCCAGCCCTGGTCTGCGTGCCTAGGGATGGTGCTGCCCATAGACTGGGCCCACCACCAATCACCAATCGAAACAGTTTCTCACAGACATGGCCACAGGCCAGTCTGATCTGGGTAATTTTTCATTTGAAGATCCCTCTTCCCAGGTGACTCTAGGTTGTATCGAGTTTGACAACAAAAATCTAACCAGTACAACCAACAAGAGAACAGAGAAGGAGACGGCCTGGGGTCCCAAATCCATTTTAAGAGCATGTGTCTTGATGACCTAAGGACCTCACAAAGGCCATACCACTTAAAGGGTTTGCCCCCCTCCATTTGCACCCTTTCATGGGCCTTTGATATCTTCAGACCCAGATTGCAGCAGCTTCAGTCTGTGAAATGGGAATCCTAAGCTTCCTACCTCCCAGGGTGGGCGTGACGAGCATCACGTGGCAAGCACACAGAAAGCTTACAAGTGCGTGGGCTTAAGTATTGAGGTGGATCTGACTTTTCCGGCTCCGGTTCACATTTGGAGCCGAGCATTTTATCAACCCGCTGTGTATCACGCGTCTCTCTGACTGAACTCTGCATGTAGCTACACAGCTTGCCCTGTGTAAGGTTGGTTGGGTTTGCTCCTGGGCCTCTTATCCCTGCTTCATAGACTAAGACGCTGTGACTCAGAGAGGATAACTGACTTCAGGGCCTGTTAGAGACCATAAGTGACAGAAGCTTGGGACATCTGCTTGGAAAATGAACCAGAGAGGCCAGTGTGTCATCCTCCTTGTAATGGGAGCTTCCAGTCTCTCAGGTCAAGCCCTGAGGGGTGATTGCGTTCTTGCCCTTGGAGAACTCTGGCCATAGTGGCTTCCCGCTGCCCAGGCCAGCCTTAATGAGCTTCTGGAAGTTTGCCATAGCTGCTCCTAGGCTTGTGATGTGAGGCCGGAGGGTCTGCACCATCTCCGGGGTGTGTGAGTAGGTGTGCGGTGATGGCCTCACCGTTACTAGTGTGTAGGGTTCACTCTCGTATTTTGTTTCCTTCTCTCTCTTCTCTCCTCCCTCCTTCCTCTCCCCCCTCATGCCTCCTCCCTACTCTTTTATGTCCCCCCTCTCCTTTCTCTGTCTTTCCCTTCCTTCTGCCACTCTAATTTTCTCTCCCCTCCTCTCTTCCTCTTTTCTCTTCCATAATCTCTTGCCTCTCTCTTCCTCCTTCTATTTTTCTTGCCTCACCTCTTTCCTTGTGTCTTCCTTTCCTTTATATATAGTAGAGCTTTACTATATTTCTTCTAGAATTATGACTTCAATGTCCCAGTCTTTTCCCAATGTACATCCAGTATAACGAATGCAGGCAGTATAGTTGAAAGCCAAGAAGTAAGAGATTGCTCCAAAGTGTAACCACTGATAATGAACTCGTTAGCAGTAAGTGAGCATAATTCCCAACATCCCTCTGGTAGGAGAGGGCAGAAGGGAAAGTGGGAGGGCAGAGAAAAACAGCAAGAAAGAGGAACAGAGCTGGTGAACTCAGGTGGAAAAGTTGGTGCATCATTTGACTTGACCAAAATGCTTTTTCAAATATATATTTAAGGGCACACAGAGGGATATCTCAGTGGGTGAACTGTTTCCCACACAAGCCCATGGACCTGAGTTCATATGCGCACTTAAGTTGGATATGGGGGCTGGAGAGATGGCTCAACAGTTAAGAGCACTGCCTGCTCTTCCAAAGGTCCTGAGTTCAATTCCCAGCAACCACATGGTGGCTCACAACCATCTGTAACGAGGTCTGGTGCCCTCTTCTGGCCTTCAGGCATACACGCAGACAGAATATTGTATACATAATAAACAAACAAACAAACAAACAAACAAATAGTTGGATATGGTATCTCATATCTGTAACCCCAACATTCCTCCAATAACGTGAGAGGCAGAGACAAGAAACATACCCAGAGCCTTGCTAGCCAGCTAACCTGGCTTACACAGCATCTAACAGTAAAGAAACCCAGTCTCAAACAAGGTGGAAAGGGGAGGGGCAGCACCATGGTGATATATACATACATACACATGAGCCTGTTCACACATCTCCTACACAGATTTTAAAAATAGTATCTTAGAGAAGAACAGTAGACTATACTTACTAGAGCCACTAAATCCCATTCTCCTTCTGGAGCTTACAAACATCATAACTGATTAGTTTCAGATCATGCTTTGGGTAGTGGGAAAGGCTGCTATGGGATGTAGGAGGCTTCTGGGCACACACAATGAGGGCTTTGGCTCAGCTCTGCCTGTGGTTCTCCTAAATGCTGGGAGTCTGAGCTGTAAGAAGCAGCGACAGAGGTACAGTGTTGCTGCGTGTGGACCCGTCTCCTCTAAACCCACGCTGGCGATAGCATCTTCCCTCTGAGTTTTTTGTCCCATCAAGAATCCCTATGTGCCCCTTCCCTGAAGACAGATGCTCTGGTGGGGCCAGACTCTACAGAGGCTACAGAAGACTCCATCTCTCATGCATTCATCCCTGGTAGATGTGCTGAGCAGAAGAAGCCCCACAGCTCCAAGCAGTTCCTGAAGTACCCTCCTCATTGGATAATGGTGAGCTGGCCCAGAGGCAGCAGCTAGTTGCTACAGATACCCCATTGCTCCTGGAAACTCTTTGACTTACTATTTCTGTGTGTCTTTGTAGCTTTGTGATCTTCTGCCTTTCTTAGTATTGAGTTTCAGAAGGTATTTGAGGCCTCCTAGTTATTCCTGTGCCTTCTCTGTATAGTTCTATATACATAAGAAGGGCCTAGAAAGACCTCAGAATGCAAGATTTTTGTGCCTACCTGCCTCATGGTACCCTAAGTAGGAGACAAAAATGTGTTTACCCATGGCAAAACCACCCCCATCTGCGGGTTGCCCTAGGTTGCCCCCACCTTAGTGGCTTAAAGCAACAAGACTTTCTTTCCTAAGCAGTTCACAGAGCAGAAGCCAGTGATCAAGGATCAGGAGGATTGGCTGCTTCTTGAAGTTCTCTGGGCGATTTATTTTCTAGCCTCCTAGTACAGGAAGCCCCAGACATCCTCAGCTTCCTTGGCCTTGGTAGAAGCCCCTCTGCGCCCTCTGTCCCAGTCTTCACGTGGCCTTTAAGATCTCCTCTGCATGTCTTTATGATTCAAATCACCCCTGCTTTTCTCTTGTAAGAATTCATGTCATTGAATATAGAGCTACTCTAAATCCAGCATGACGTCATTTAGATTCTTAACCTCATTATGCCTGCAAAGATTAAACTATGCCTGTTTCGTAGGTCCCAGGCTTAGTGCAGGGGCTTATTTGAGGGTTAAGAACACCATTTGACTCACCACACTGACAGCCTCTCGGAAATGTTTGTGCCACCTCACCAGGCCTGCAGGCGGGGTGCTGACTGGATTGGATTCCTGCTCCTAAGCCCTTACAGAGATTCCTCTTGTGTCCTCTTTGACACCTAGCCCATGCTGTAAGTTTTTCTTCAGTTGCTTCTTGCCATACCAACTAACGTAGGTGTAATAAGTAATCGTGTGACAGTTCCTCTGGGCTCAGGTATCATTACACACTTGGGGAGAAATATGGAAACACCAAGTTGTCATCATGAGCATTCAGTAGGATTTCTTGTGATCACCCCCTTGGCAGCTGTGTTGCTGTACATCCTAAGATCTGTTTAATGAGGGACAGTAAGATGGCTCAGCCAGTAAAGGTACCTGCCACTGAGTCTGACAACCTGACTTCAGACACACACACACACACACACACACACACACACACACACACACAGGGCTAGAGAGATCCCATTAGTTAAGAAAACTTGCTTCTTTTGTAGATGACCCAGGTCCAATACTCAGCACTCAGTTGACATCTAATAATCGCCTATAACTCCAATTCCACGGGATCTGGTGCCTTTTTTCTGGCCTCCACAGTCATGCATGTGGGATACAGACACACACACGAGAGAGAGAGAGAGAGAGAGAGAGAGAGAGAGAGAGAGAGAGAGAGAGAGAGAGAGAGAGAGAGAGAGAGACGCAAAGACTTGTATACATAAAATAAAACTTAAAAAATATATATGTATCTAAGGAATGCTGAGAACAGAAATAATCTTCCCTTGGGATAAGCCCCTTATGGTTATTCAGTATTAGTTGGTAAGCCTTGAAATTACAAACACACAAGTAGCATTAAAGAACTGGGCAAATTGTGTTCATATATTTATGTATATACATGTGATATATATATAGTATATGTAGATATAATTACAAAATGAGAGTTGGAGTTTGAGGGAAAAGACATAGGAGGGGTTGGAGGAAGCAAAGTGGAATGATGAAATTATAATTTGATTTAAAAAACAAATAAAACCATCTACTTAATGCATATGGCCTTTGCCGGTCAGAGTCTCGTGCCATGGGTAGGCCATAGTATCGCTTCCTAGGGTCTAACACATGAGGCTTGCGGGGGCAGTGATGGTCTTCAGGTGTGGTACTGGGAAAGCAAGTGAGGAATTCCAACTATGTGTGTGATTATGAGGGAGAAGCTTCTGGATAAGTGTGCAGGCTAAACAACGTGAACCATCCAAGGAGAAAAAGCCAAGAAGTGACTTTTAAGGTTTATTCATTTTGACCTGGATCTTTCTTCAGTCCAGTCACAGTCATAGGCTGTGACACCAACTGTAATCACACAGGGGGTTCTCCTGTCTGCACGAGCTCCTTTTCTGTTGTTGGTTCGTTTTGTGGGGGTGGGAGTGTCTGACTCCGACCATAAGGAGTTGTCCACTTGCAGTCTTGGGAGCTGGAAGAAGAATGGAAAGGGCGTTTCCAGGTGCCAGCAGTCAGTCCCTTGAGAGAAGAGGTGTAAGAAGGGAGCTGAGAGAGAAGGCTGAATCCTAATGGTGTACAGCTCTTTCTATTTTTAACCCTTTTTTTAAACAAAGATCTTTGTGTAGTTGTGTGTGTGTGTGCATGCTTGTGTGGGCACAAATAAAGGTCAGAGCTTGATGCCAGAACATCTTCTTCAATTGTTTCTCCACCTTATGTTTTGAGACAGGGTCTCACTGGCCATGGCACCAGTTGTTGAGGCTAGATTGACTGGCCATGGGTCCTTGCTGTTTGCCTGCCTTCACCCTCAGCACTGTGATTACAGACACATGTCAGCTTGCTTGGCTTTTCCTGCTGGGCACCAGGACGGGGGGACTCATGCTCCTGAAGCAGATAGTTTATTCACTGAGCCATCTCCCTTGGTCCTCCTTTTGTCTTTGATAAACTTGCCAATGTGTTCAATCACCCCGAATATTTTGCTCACCATTCCCTCGGGAGAGGCTCTCTTTAGTTCCAGGTCTGCCTCCTGTGTGAATGCCACCTTCTTCCCACTGGTGATCTGATGGTCTGCTTGTTTGTCTCTCTGGATATAGTCAACATGTATAAGCATATTTGTTGAAGCCTTTCTGGGTTATTTGATTGGTACTTTTAGTATCTCATCAATTTCCCTTCTTTTAATGGGGTCTGTCCTGATTTTCGTGGGCCTGAAATAGGTGCAGGGGCTGCCATGGTGTTTGTAGATACCCATGCAGCCTCTAGTAGATAATCAGTAGTCATGGGAAGCTTTTAAATTTAAGCTAATTAAAATTAAACAGAGGCTTGGTGCATAACTCAGTTGGTAGAACCCTTGCCTAGCATTTACAAAGTCCTGGGTTTATTCCTTATTGGTATGCAGTTGTAATTCCAGCAATCAGAAATTGGAAGCAGGAGAATCAAGACTGTCTTTTGCTGCACAGTAAGCTGGAGACCAACTTGAGAGACTCAAGAATCTGTCTAAAAAATAAAGAGTCAAGCTATGGTAGAGCATACCTTTAATCCCAGCACTCAGGAGGCAGAGGCAGGCGGATCTCTATGAGTTCAAGGCCAGCCTGGTTTACAAATCGAGTTCCAGAACTGACTCCACCCCCCAAAAAGAATAAAAATAAATAAGTAAATAAATAAATACAAGTAAAATTTCAAGCCAGAAGTGTGGTTCAGTAGTAGGCTGTCTACTTAGTTTGTACAAAGCCCTGGTTTCCATCCCTAATTCTGCAAAAATAAATGGATTAGTTAATTTAGAGTTTAGAGTTTGTTTAGTCAGTTGTACTAGGAGTGCCTGAGCTCTGCTCCCTGGGCCTACATAAAAAGCCTCCCATGGCTGTGCACACTTATAACCCCAGTGCTGGAGAGGTGGAGACAGAGAAGTTGCTAGTGCTCCTTGGCCGCCCAGCCTAACTTAATTGATGAGCCCCAGGCAAGTGTCTCAAAAAACCAAGGGGATAGACATACCTGAGGAATAATGCAGAAGTCAACCTCTGGCATCCAGAAATACTTACATGTGTGAATATGCTCCACTCCCTACACACACACACACACACACACACACACACACACACACACACACACACAAGGAAGGGAGCCAGACAAAGGAAGGAAAAGATGAAAGTTATCCCCCCTGCTGACCTAAGCTTTTGGAAAGCTGTTTTTCAGGTCATCCTTGGTGTCTTAGTTAGGGTTTCTACTGCTGTGAGAAGACGCTGTGACCATGGCAACTCTTGTAAAGGATACCATTTAACTGGGAGGTACCTTTTCAGAGGTTTATTCCATTATCCTTGGCAGCATGCAAGCAGACAAGGTGCTGGAGGAAATGAGACTTCTGTATCTTGAGCCGCAGGCAACAGGAAGTGAACTGTGGCTATGCTGAGAGTAGCTTGAGCATAGGAGACCTCAAAACCTGCCCCCACAGTGACACACTTCCTACAATAAGGCCATACCTCCTAATAGTGTCATTCCTCATGAGTTTATGGGGACCAGTTACATTCAGAGTACCACACTTGGTGTCTCAGTTTCTTCCTCGTTGTGTGATAAATAAAGCAACACAGAGAAGGAGTTTAATTGACTCCCAGTTTCGGGTTCCAGTCTATCACCGGCTGGAACTTTAGGCAGCTGGTCATATTGCATCCACAGTCAAGAGCACAGAGCGGTGGCTCGTGCACTCTGGCTACTGCTCAGGTGGCTCTCGTCCCTTCATTGAGTTCAGGGACCAGCATGAAATGGTGCTGCCCACATTCAGGGTGAGTTTTCCCACTTCAAATAACTCAGCTAAGAAAATCCCTCACAAGCATGCCCATAGGCTAGCCTGCTGTAGATAATCCCTCCTTGAGACTCTGTTCCCACATGTAAGCTAACAGCTGAAGCTAACCATCATGTTTGTGAACGTCAGTTCCAGGCTGTCTTTTCAGTTCCCCAGAAGCAAGCCCTTGGAACAGGGCGTCCTCCTTGACATCAGCATTTTTCAAACTTCACTCTGTGGAAATGTCATTAAGCTACACAGTCTGGACCAGCAATGTGAGAGGGTCAGAAGGTAAAGGCACTTGTCCCTGACCCTTCTGACCTTCTGGCCGGAGTTCAATTGCTGGGACCCACGTGGTGGAAGGAAGATAATTGACTCAATCAAGTTGTGCTCTGGACTCTACAAGGATGCTTTGATGTATTCTCTCTCTCTCTCTCTCTCTCTCTCTCTCTCTCTCTCTCTCTTCTTCAATAAATATAATAGATAAATGTGGAGAGAAAGAAGAGATAAGCTTCTCTTTAGTAGGTCTGAGACTCAGCATTTTGTTGAGCTGCTATTTCTCTGCCCCAAGACCACACCAGCAGGTCCTGAGAATGGGATTGGTGTGGGTTTGGGCTGGGATAGGCAGTCTTACTCTTAGAGGCCACAGGGGCTTTGTAACTACGATGGAGACTCAAGTGTTGGCCAATGTACAGCTGGTGCTGGGAGGTAGAGAGCTGCAGGACTGGGGTACGGTCCACTTCTTCTCCGGAGTGCAAGGTTCCGGTCTATTAATTTTAACGTAATGCAAATCGGTTTATGGAAGTGCTGACATGCTTCTCTCCGAAAAAAAGAAAACTGTGGTAGCATGGTAATTAAATCTCCATCTCTATTTTATTCTAGCACATTTCAAGTGACTCCTTGCCCAGTGGTGTGATAGAACTCCAGCCCTATAATTATAGAAACAGTAAATTTTAAGGGGGGGGGTGTAATGCCAAAAAACAAGGTGGGGCACATTAACTTAAGCTTTATTATTTTAAGCAAAATCCAGTTTTCGCCTTGATTCTGACCACAAGAATGTAGTCACTAAAAATACCCCGAAATCCTGTTTTCCAGTAGATGAAACAAGGGGCTGTTGGTGTCTGTTTGTCTGTCTGCTTCCTTTTGATTCCTTTGCTTTGAAGTGCATGTTGTTGATGGGGAGCCAGCCACGCTAGAACCCGAAGGTCATTCCGTTACGGAATAGGATTAAGCTGGGAGTCCAAAGCTCTGAGTTCTGGAACTGGGACTGCCAGGGACTGCCAGACTGTTTTCCCTTCTGGATCTTTGGCATATTGAGAGCCCAGTGTTAGAATTTATAAAAATGAACATAAGTTGGTGTGTTTGGTTTTGAGACGGAGTTAGCTTCAAGCTCGCTGTGTAGATGAGGGTCTCCTAGAACTTCTGATCCTCTTGCCCCTACCTCCCTAGTGCTGAAATTTCGGCTGTGCCTCTACTCCTAGTTCATGAAGTCCTGGGCATGAGACCTAAAGCAGTGTACCTTCTGGGCAAGCACTCTGTCCACTGTGCCATATTCTTGTCCATAGAGTGGAAACACTGAGCTATTCTTTCTCTCCCTTCATTCCTCAAGACAACCAACTCCAGAGTCCACGTAATATAGTCCCTTGAACACAACCTTCAAAGCTGGATTTCTTTGATTTCTAAGATGTTTAGCCAGACAGAGCAGCCAGAAAGCCTGAGGTATCCTTGGAAGTTTAGAAGCAAGGCACAGAAGAGAATGAAGGAAGGAAGGAGGAGAGGGAAAATCCAGAGCTAGTGACAACTGTATGCTACTCTCAAATACTGCAATAGGGGACTTCACATAAATGCATTGTTGTAGGCAAGGTGCATGGCCAGGTTCCCATACTTATGCATTAAACCTGTTGTTTATTCTTTTAAGAAACCCCATAGTGTGTGTGTGGGGGGGGTGCTGGTTTTATTATGGCCTTTAAGATGATGTGATGTGTGAGGCCACTCATGCCCCCCGTGTTCAAAGAACACCATCCGAGAAGCCTGTCGACACATTGTGCTTGAAACAGCTTTGCTTTGAATGCTAGCTGGGGTACCAGTGACCTCTGTTTGGAAAATACTTTCCAGGGCCAGCTGCGCTCTGGGAGGATCAGTGGGTTGTTGTGGAAATGCCCTGGGGAGTAGGAACAGTCCATTCATACTGTCAGCAAGCAGCCTTGCACCCCAGTTCAGCACCGCATGGTAAAGCCATCACAGGCTGTGAAGGCTGCAAGGTTCTAGGGAGCATCTGGCTCCGCCTGGCCCGTGTGGAATAGAAGGCATCCCCTCTGCTAGCGAGAGGCCAGGCGACCTGATGCCAGTGCTGAGTTGAGCTGTCTGCATTCCCAACCATAGCGCACTGTTTTATGACCTTGTTCTAGACAAAAAGAAAAGAAGAGAAGAAGTGAAGGATAAGGAAGAAGACAGAGAGGAAGAAGTGGAAGTGAAGAGGAAGTGGGGGAGGAGGAGGCTGTGGTGGCAAAGTCCCCTCTTTGGGGAAAGCATATACAAATGAAACACACATGTGTGACAAGTCCCCATAAAGTGTGTTGCTTCTGTGGACTGGCTTTGTCCTCTCAATACCAATTTTTCTGTCTGCTTATGGGTTTCGTGTGACTTTCAATCTTGCTACTTCTGTCAGCCACTTGCTCTAATTTCCTCTCTGGATACAAAAGTAAGGAAGCCTTTTTCTTTTTCTTTCTTTTTTTCATTTCTGCACGTGTGCACACACATCTTTGGGTCCACACATATGTGGCCCAAGGTTGGTGGTAGGAATTATCCTCTATGGTTCTCTCATCTTCAGCAAGGCAAGGTCTTTCAATCAAATCCAGAGCTTGCCAACATAGCTAGCCTTGCTAGGCAGCTTGTTTGGAAGATGCCGACTCTTTGCCCTTTGAGGTTGGAATTACAGACAGGCCAACAATGCCCACCCCCATTTACAAGGTTTCTGGGAACCCAAACATTACCCCTTACACTTGTAGGGCAAGTACTGTAGTCACCAAGACATCTCCCCACACTAAGGAAGCCTTTGATAATCCTCAAATGCTCTTGAAATAGTCCTCACACGTGTGTCTTGCTGTCACCTTCCATATGAACCTGTAGAATGTTGTCCACAGCTGCTCCCAGGGCCTGAGACTTGCTCTAGGGGCTGGAGATGGGGAGATGACAGTCACCTGCCATTTCCTGGGATAGAGATTGTTTTCTCCATAGCCAGGTTGACCTGAAAACAGCATCCTAGGCCTCCTGGTGCATCTCTTTGCTATTGTCTTCCCACTCCCTGTCAGGGCCATGGGAATCCAGAAGTCAGTCGCCAAATGCTGCTAACTTGTTTATTCTGATCTCCATTAAGGAAACTCATTTCTTTTTGGCATTCGACTTTCCGCCCACAGCTTACAAGCCCTGATTCTTCGGTTACACTTCTCAACACATTCCTCCAGCTCCCCAGTAAAAGCCCCTTTGAAGAATCGTGACAACTCTATTTTCCTCACATCATTCTTAGTTTTTTTGGGATGCCTAGCAGGGAAGCCGGAGAAGAGGTTTCCACACGCATTTATGCTTGGCAGTATTGCGCTTTGAACAGGGTTGATGTTTTCTTGTCTTCTCATCTGTTTAGCATCCTTTTCCAACCAGAAGCAAGTTGAATGTCCATTTGGAAAGGCTGAAGCCTCCAGGCCTGCCCGGTGCCCTGATTCCGTTACATGAGCTTCTCAGCCAGGTTGAGGTTTGATGGTTGGTCTGCGAGGTGAGGTCCTGGCTGGAAACACATGGCCTGAGTTTATCCCAACTCCTGCTGCTTGCCAGCCATTCCCTCTGACAAAGGAGACCTGTTTCTTTTCCTTAGCAACGTGTTTATATGGAGGTGAATTACAGAATGTTTCTCGCAGTTACAGCTCCAAAGCTGGGTAGCAACATTACTTTGTATACTGGATCCTTTACAGATGGCATTGAAGGGTGTGGGTCTTCAGAAGCCAGGAAACTTGGAACATAGAGAAACTTGCTAAGCCTTCCAGACACCCTGGGATTTGCTGGTATAGTTGACTTGGTTTCCAAGAATGTTTATTGAGATCCTATGTGGTCTGTTAGGGATACATGGGTTCTTCTCTTAAGAGCTCAGAGATGCCGGAGGAACAGAACTGAACACAATGTTCTGTGTGGTGATTGAGGCTTACCCATTGTACTCTTGTGAGCCTTGGTGAAGAGTGATGGATTCCAACCCAAACTGCTGGGCTAAGGAAAGCTTTGCAGTTAAGCTGGGCCTAAAACAAACAAACAAAAATGATTATTGTCTATGTGTGTTTACCTAACAAACGATTATTGTCTGTGTGAGTGTTTACCTGTATGTATGTGTGTGTGTGTGTGTGTGTGTGTGTGTGTGTCACATGTGTGCCCAGTGCCCAGGAGGACAGAGAGGGCATCAGACCCCCTGGAACTAGAGTTATAAGCAGTTGTGAGCTTGGGTGCTGAGAGGGTCTTAATGGAATTTTCCATCTGGATCCACAGGTGGAAAGACAGTCTACAAGAAGGTAGCAGTGTGAGTGATAGCTCAGGAGGCCCGTGACTCCAAAGATGCTGCTTCTGCGAGGCTGATCTAGAGGTTGGGTAGGTGAGGCTAAGGGAAGGTCTAAGCTGCCTTCTGAGGGCCTCGCAGGTATTCCTATGTATTAATGCATCAGTCCCTCATATCTCACAGCCCTTTGCTTCATTTCATAGTTACTGTGTCCCACTGAGACTCTTATTTAGTGTGTGTGCATGTGCATGTGTGCTTGCATGCACGTACGTGTGTATATATACATGCATGCAGGTGCACAGGGGTGCCTGTGTATGACAAAGGAAAACTTCCAGTTGATTTTTAGCATTCACATTGTTGAGGCAGAGTCTCTCTTGTTAATCCTGCTGATGCACCGTGTGCACCAGGCTAGCTAACCCCTGAGCTTCTGGCCGATTTCCCGACCTCTGTCACCTGTTTTGTTAGAGGAGTGTAAGCTGCCACGTTTGGGTTCCAGAGGCAGAATTTAGGCATTCAGTCTTTTGTGGCCAACACTGTTACCCACCATGCCATCTTCTCACACACAACCAGCTCTTCTTGTGTCCACCCATGGGCAGCATGAAAAGCAGAAGCGGTGTGGCTGCCCCGGAGGTCATTCTGTGTTCATCCTGGGATGATCTTACATGAGCAGTGGGAGGAGAGGAGATCAAATCGTTATGCTGCTGCACTATCTACAGTTGGTTTCAGCTGAGTTGCAACTGATAATTAATGAACTATGATAATAAGAGCTTAATGTACAGTTTTATTTTCTTTCAAAGACAAGCTGTTATGTCATCTTAAACTAGGTATATAGCCAAGAATATAACTACTAGAGTTCCCGATCCTCCTGGCTTTACCTCTCTGGTGCTTACTGCGATCGTAGACATGTGCCACCATGCCCACTTTATACCGTGCTGGGGATAAGACACGGGTCCTCAGGCAGGCTAAGTAAGCACTCCACCCAATGACTGATAGCCCCACCCCTCAATGTCCAGTTTTAATTAGCACTCTTGTTTTTCAGTGCTATAGCTCGTGCCCAAGACTTTGGGCATGGTTGGCCAAGTCCTTGCCCACTTAGCCAAATTCCCAGCCCTTTATGAACACATTTAACCTGCTCGTAAAACAGTTCATAATATGGTGTCTTCTTCTTGCCTACTGGAGCAGGTCAGAGCAGATGAGAAAGAACACCCACACCTCGGTTTTCTTTAAAGTAGTTCAAAGGTATTTACAGGCTGGAGAGCTGAAGTCAGAGGCCACTCAGAAGGAGCCGCCAATGAACTTCTAGGGGATGGAGGACAAACTCTAAATCGTACATAGAATGCTTCTGTTTTAGCATGCTGACACATACTGAGAGTGTAGGAAGACGGCCTATGCTTTCCTACCTGTTCCAAGGCCCAGTAACAGGGCCACTGGTTTATATGTTGTCCATGGAGTATTGGAGCCCTACTACTTCTACAGTGCCTGCCATGAAAGTCTCATCTTTGCATAGGAGACCTGGGCTTGAGGAACAATGAAACTGAATTCAAATGCTGCCTCTGCCATTTGCTTCTTGTGTGACCTTTTCCCTGTAGTTCCCCACTAAGAAAGGAATATGGACACAGATGTAAGGGCCTGTCATACCTATGGGTAGAACAGAGAAAACCCCAAGATGTTGAGGAGAAAAGAAACTGAGGCTAGAGTATCCGAGGAAATGTCTGAAAACAGATGAAGGAAACTGACTCCAAGGAACCCAAGGGAACCCGAGGGACACCCAAGGGAGAGAATCCAGGACGAAGGGAAGAGGTTACCAAGAAGGGAGTTGGCAGAGAGGCTTCAGACTGAGCTAGTCAGATAAAGATGGAGAGTCAATGTGGGTTTGTCATTCAGACCCCTAAGTACTAGCTCTCCAAGTGATGACTCAGAAAGTATTCGATGAATTAAGCACTCCATAGAAGTTAACTGGGTACCCCTTAGGTGCTGGGCAAAGTCATTGGTGGTGTGCAGCTTGTTTTGTGGGTCTTACCACTAGCTTCTTGGACTCTAGCTCCACCCCTTCCTCCCTGTGATCAGTTTCTCACAATCACAGAATGAACCAACTAAACAACGTGTAGGAGTACTGTGTGGTCATGAGCATGAGCATGACCTATCCAGGTTTAAAGAAAGAGAGTTCTCATTACCTTTACATGCCTTCAGTGCCAAATAAATCCTACATCGCTGCGCTGGCAAGATCAGAGTTGCGTCTGGTGGCAGGTCAGAGCCGTGTCTGGTGGCTGATAAATCTGACTCTGATTGTTTCTATGGTGCTTTTAGTGATGTCTCCCCCTTAAACTCTCCCAGTCCTGAAGCAGATTCTTGATTTGTTGTTGTTCGAACCGGCATTGATGTCATTGCCTCAGCCTCCTGGGTGGTGGGATTCTGGGCATGAGCCATCACGCCAACCTTGCATTCCTTGTGTCTGATTCTTGCCTGTGCTCCTCTTTGGATAGGAGGTAAATCTGTGGAACCTGAAAGTACCATTTGCTGAATGCCAATATGAGCCAGGCCCTGGGTTAGATTCTTTTAGATCTATGACCTTCTTGAGGTCACAGCCTTCTTTCTGGAGGCTTCCAAAAATACCATTTGCTGAATGCCAACATGAGCCAGGCCCTGTGTTAGATTCTTTTAGATCCATGACCTTCTTGAGGTCACAGCCTTCTTTCTGGAGGCTTCCATGCATAGCAGATTAAGCCACATTCCAAGTAAAGGTTCTTCTGGAACAAACTGTTGTGATAAAGGCTGATCTCTCAGGCCTACTGCCGAAGGGGAGTGTTAATCCCAGCCTTCTTGCACTGAGCTCATGAGGAACTCTCCTTTGCTTGACATTGGCTCCCAAACCTGATAACTTCCTGGAAAGTCATGCTTTCCCTGGCTCCTTTGAACTTTGACCTTCTTCTACAGTCATGTGTGTATGTGCATCTGTTGAGTGTGCACGTGTATTCAAAAGGAAAGCTCTCATTGAATGCCTCTCTGTTTGCTAGATCTCTCTTTCTACACAGAAGTTTTTCTTATTTATTGTCTCTAAAACAAAGGTCCTTGGAGCAGAGGGGTTGCTCAATGAAAAATTGATTTTTTTAAAGTGCAGAAAAACAGCAAGATGGGGAGGAAGGAGAAGAGGGGCTGGGAAGAACTCTAGGGGAATGGCAACCTGTCTCGTGTCAAGCCTGCTGAAACAGAAGAGGCCGTGGCTCTCAGTTCCTCAGAGCTCATGCAGCTCATAGCAGTGTCTCTTTTCAGGGTGGTTTCTCTACTCCCTGGACGCCTGCAGTCCTGCTGGGGTTGGATGGACTCTGTCACAGCTTCCCAGCATGAGGAGGCTGGCACTGCCCCTCCCTTAACCACTTTCCCTAACCCCAGCTTTCTAGGTCTGCACATTTCCTTCCCAGGGCAGGCTTCCTCCCAGAACAGCAGCAGCACTGAGCACCATGAGGATGCCAAGGGACACAGAGGAAAGACTACAGACAGGTCCGGCAGAGAGGGTCTGCACACCTCAACAGTGTAGATGATATTTTCCTGTGAGCTCAGGATAAGCGTGTCATTGCTGCTCTGTGGGGTGTGGTAGCCACTCTTAACTTGCCCTGTGTGTGCTATTTAAGGACCACGAGTTTCTGAATTGTCAGTGAAGGCCTTTTGTCAGCCAGCAGGTGGGACAACAAGAAGTAGACCTCTTCTCTACTCTTCCTGCTACTTCCCCTAGCGGGGCTCTCAGTTCAACGTCTCTGTGTTTGAAGGCCTGGCATGGGCAGGCAGCCTACTTAGTATAGGCCATTTGCCACAGGGACTGTGGGTACTTCACTGATGTGTTAGAGTCTCCGACTCAGGCACCTCCTTCCATCTGGGGTGTCATAGGCATGGTCTTCTCAGAAGCATGTGTTTCTTGACACCACCCCTAGCTGGGTGGAATCTGACAGGCTTGCTCTTTTATATTGACCGGTGGAACTCCCCAAAGGCTTACTTTCTCCGGAGGGCGTGGGCTACAACAGCCAAGAGCCATGGGGGTGGCTGCCAGATTTAGGGAAAGTATTCAAGGCATGGGGAGCCAGAGTGGAGCCCCACACCCTTGCCTCTGCTCCCCCTTGCTTTCCAGCCTGCAGTTTCAATAAGGGCGGGGGCTGGATTAAGTGTCTTGGCAGGCTCCAGCAACCTTTCTGGCAGAGAAAGGGGACTGCACATCAGGATCACATTCCAGATGTGGGGATGGAGATTTGGGAAGGATAAAGGAAAGAGAGTGAGAAAATTAAATGTGGCGAGAAATGGATTTTCCCTCTCTGCCGTCTGAAAATAATTGAGTTAGGTTATTTTGTAAAATAATCTGTTTTGAGGCCTGTTCCCCAACACACTACCAACTGCCTTATTGATTTGAAAAGTGAGAAATAATTCATGCTGGCCCTGGCCTGTGATTACTACCAAATACTTCCATCTTGGATGAGGTTCCAAGAGGTGGCTTTGGTGTCTGTAGATGGTGGGTTTGGCTCACTGTGGAAATAAGAACCTGAGGCTTGTGCTCTTTGGGGAAAGGACACCTCCGTGCCCTTTCTCAGGCTTGCCCTGCCCTGACACTCCCCTTTCTACAAATAATGCCCATCACACTGTCTTCCCAGCCTCCTCTGTTCTGGGTTTTTTAAGACTTAGTCAATTCCCATGGAGCACCCCCACCCTCCTGTTCTCCCTGTCGCCCCTCCACTCCCTTCCCCCCACTGCTGTGCACAGATGATACTATAGTCTCCCTCCCCTCCTTCATCTGTGCCTTCAATCCTGTCCTTGGCCCCTGTTCTTGGGGATTTAACAGAGTGTTCCCATGATAAGTTTGCCCTTACAGTGAGACAATTTTCCTATCCATCCAGGGAATAGTCAGTAACTGTCACTCACTGTGCTTTAGATGAGGAGTATGCTAAGACAGGTCTTGGCACCTTCTGGCCAACAGAAATTCCGTTAGAGGGATGGGGAGCTGGCTAAGTTGGTAAAGTGTTTACTGCAATCATGAGGACCTAAATATGATCCCCAGCACCCATGTCAAAAGGGAGGGCATAATGGCAGGCACTTGTGCTGGAGAGACGGAGATTGGTGGATCGCTGGCTCCCTGACCAGCAAGGCTTGCTTAATAGGTGAGCTCCAAGCTGGACAAAAACCTAAATAAACAATGTGTTTGGGAAGGAGATGGCTCCAGCGTTAGGAGCACTGCTCTTCGAGAGGACCAGAATTCAGTTCCCAGCATGACCAGGCTGACTCGCAGCCACCTCTAACCAGCTTCCGGGTACCTAGCTTTCCCTTTTGGTCTCCCTGGACATCCTTACTCTGCGCACCAGCTCCACCCCCACCCCCATAAGTAAAAATAAGGTGAGTGGCACCTGAGGAAAGACACCCGAGGTTGACCTCTGGCCTCCAGGTACACGTGTGTCATCCCTCTTGGTGCCATGGCCACTGCTGCTGAAGCAGATGGTGTTTGCAAGTGTGGCGTGAGCACAGCAGCCGAGAGCGGCTGGAAAGCAGAGGAAAGGAGAGGGGCTGACTGTCAGCGTAGATCTCCAGTTTGACCAAACCCTCGGTCTGTTAACAGGCGCCCAGAAGAACATGGGTCCATAAGGAGGTCCAGTAATGAGAGGAAGAGCCACAGAATTGTCCCTAGATAAATGACCAGAGTATATTGAGTTGGAGAATATACTTACTCTTTTGTAGTGTTTGAATTTGGAACCGTATCAATCTCATTTTTTTATAAAGAAATTAGAATCAACAAACCATAAGACAGGGCATCAGATCTGAGAGTAATGATTTTTGCATCCATCCTCTTTATTAGGCTTAATTTATTATCTTACTGCTCCTTCCTGTTTCTCCCTTTCTGTCTCTCCCCCAAAAGAAAACCCAAGGTTCATAGTGCGCGCGTGCATGTGCTTGTGTGTGTGTGTGTGTGTGTGTGTGTGTGTATGAGAGAGAGAGAGAGAGAGAGAGAGAGAGAGAGAGAGAGAGATATGCATATGTAAATGAGTATGTGTGTGAATGTGAATTTGTGGTCCCTGGGGAAATGGGCCTGTGAATAGAATGGGACAGAATAGAGTAGAGTAGAAAACAGAACAGAACAGAACAGAGCAGGAACAGAGCAGAAACAGAACACAATAGGTGGGAAAGAAAGAAAGAGAAAAAGAAATAAGTGGAGTAGTCCAGGCAGATTGGCAGCAGTAGAAAACATTGGGTGCTATTTTAGTAAAAGGATAAAATCATAGCTCAGTTTCAAAATAAATGAACATGTCTGAGGTTTAATAACTAGTGAGGGACCCTGTGTGGTGTCAGAGCTGGTCCTGAGAGCACAAAAGTGCCAGGAGGAGTGCTGAAGGAATTTGCTGCCCGGGTAAAGCTGGCTCCCTGGGGAGCAGAGCCTCTCACAGCGGCCTCTCTTCTGATGAATTCATTTGCAGCACTATCAGTGTATGCAGTTTATAGAGTTGTAAAGTAGCTTAGTTAAAAACGGTGAGAGGCACAGACCTATAAAAGCTGATGATCCAGAAAGCGCTTTTAAAGCAATGCCTTGTTATTCCCTGGGAAATATACTCAGAATCTCCCCCCCCACACACACACACACCGCGTGCACTCTTTTTGAAGCTTTCTACAAATAAACCTTCCAGATATAATATTCAATGCTTTCATGTTCTTCTAGACTATAGAAGATGTGGCGTCTGGGCAGAAGGATTTTGGGCTAGTTTGATTAAAATGATGTGCAGCTTTAGCGGGTTCCGCATATGTGCAGGCCAGAGGTCAAGGCCAAGTTCCTCAAGTTCCTCGTCGCTTGCTATCTAATGAGACAGGGTCCCTCTCACTCTGTAGCCTTGGCTGGCCTGGAGCTTGCTATGTGCCTGCCTTCCTCCTGAGTGCTGGGATTAAAGGCATATACCACCACCCACAGCCTCTAGGTTCATTTCTGTGGTGTAATAACATACTGACCAAAAGCATCTCGGGAGTGAAAAGAATGGATTTGGCGTACACTTCTAGGTTATAGTCCATCATTGAGGAAGGTCAGGACAGCAGCTCAAGCAGGGACTTGAAGGCAGAAACGGTGGAGGGAAGCTGCTTGCTGGCTGTTCACAAACTTAGGCTTATCTAGTTTTTTTTTTTTGTTTTTTTTTTTTTTTTTTTTTTTTTTTTTAATACAGTCCTAGGGAATGATGCCATCTTTAGTGGGTTGGTCCCTCCTGTGTCTATTAACACCGATATCATCCCCCATAGACAGGCTCATAGACATATCTGGTCTGGGCAACCCCTCAGTTGAGACGCTGTTCTCAGGTGACCTGGGCTGTATTAAGTGGACAGGTAAAGCAAAGTAGGGCATCCAGTGATTCCCCCATGGTGATGGGATCACACATGCTCTGTGCCACTCCGGTGCTTTACACGGCTTCAGGTACTCACGCCAGCACAGCAGATGCTTTACTGACTGCTCAGCTCCCCAGCCCTGCGGCCGTTTCCTGAGCCTGCAGAAAGGGCAAAGTGAAAGAACAAGAAGAAGGTTCATTTGCCAGGAGTCATTTTGGTGAGGACAAGTTTTGACCTTGGAACTTGGAAAGCGTGGACGTTTCTGTCAGGTGAGGGGGATAAAGGTGTGAGCTGTCACCATCAGTAGCTGGGCGAGTTTCCTTAACCTTGCAAGGATCTTAACTCAAGTCAGATCTTCAGCTTTGATGAAGGAAAGGACTCCGGGATGAGCCAGCATGGCCCTGCCCGGAAGAGGAGATGTAGGGGTCCTTTCTACAGGCCATTCATTCATCCTCATTTCTGTTCATGACCAGAGCGGAGGAAAGCCTGCTCATCCTAGTGCCACCGCGAGATGGGTATCCCTGGGAAGTCTGCAGAGCCAGCTCTGCTTCTGATGGGCTGGAACTGGGATGAAGCGAGACTGTAGCAGTAACACTGTATTAAAATCTTATCAGGGAAACCAAGTCCAAGGACCTATCAGACATACCAGACCAAGGGAAGGATGTAACTCCCTCACCTGGACCCCATAATGGACACCTAACACAGAGATGGCATGGCCTTACACCAGCCTGTCAGCTCATACCTGGAGTGTGCCTCTCCGACCAAGATTCCTTTCCTTGGCTCTGTCCTGCACTGCTGACGAAGCCTACTCAACAGCCTGTCTGTTTACCTGGTCAGCCTTCTGGACCCGGACCTGACTGGCTGCTTCCTGCTCCTGCCTTTTTCTGGTTTCAGTCTCAAACCAGCAGCTCCATGGCAGCCCCCACCAGCACTGGTTCTTTATCAGATCAGTACAGATTCTCTCCGGCGACTTCAGAGCTCTGCTCCTCAGAGGTCAGCCTTCTCTGGGTCTTGGAGCTCAGCCCTCTTGAACGCTGCTCCAGCCTCTTTAGCTCCTATTCATTCTGTAACACACACACGCACACACACACACACACACACACACACACACACACACACACCCCTACGTGGGCAGTGGGGAGGGTTGTATATTACTGGGTGACATGAGAGTTAACGATGCGTAATAAGGACTGGAATAAAAGACCAGGTGATGGAGGCAGGCGGATCTCTGTGCGTTTAAGGCCAGCCTGGTCTACAGAGCAAGTTCAGGACAGCCAGAGCTGTTACACAGAGAAGGAACCCTGTCTTGAAAAGCAACAAGGACAGCAAAAAAGATTGGAATAAGAGAACTTGCAATTGCTTCAGCTGGGCTACCAGCTAGGCGGATTGTGTGACAAATGGCAGTCGTGGAAACGGCTTGTCTCAGTTACTTTTCTATGGCTGTGATCAGACACCGTGACCAGAAACAAATTGGGGAGGAAAAGGCTTATTTCTGTTTATAGTTGTAGACTGTCATGAAGGGAAATCAAGGCAGGAACTCAAAGAAGGGACTAGAACAAAGGCCATGGAGGAAAGTTGCTCACTGACTTGCATCTCATACCTAGCTTGGCTCGTATTTTATACTACCTGCCTGGAGCTCACTGCCCCCAGGTGACTGGGCCCCCCCTCTATCACTTAGCAGTTAAGGAAATGCCCCATAGACTTGCGTACAGGCAATCTGATGAAGGTATTTTCTCAATTGAGGTTCCTTTTCCCAGAACACTGTAGACTGTGTCCACCTAACAAAAAAAAAAAAACCCAACCCTGACTCTGATAAACTTTGTGTATGTATTGTTACTCAATGAATTCTGCCATTGTGTGTGCCATGAGTATGTTCATCTGTGTTTCTGGCACAGTGCACTTGTGTGTTAAGTTCTGGGACCCTTCCGGCAGTTCTCTGGCTGTTTTTCTTACTGGTTGGTCCACTCTGAGCCTCTCGGTTGGAATGCTTACTTTCTCATGGAATCTCCTTAGGTGTTTTAGACAGACCCAGACAGACGCTTTCCCCATCCTGTCTTCTGCCCAGTGAACAAGACGCGTAGCTCTTGCTTTGGCCGCGCCCAAGACAACAACGCCATTCTTAAGACCATCTGGTCTTTTTGATTTTCCAGACAAGAATTAGACCCTGCACTCACTATCCATTACCTGTAGGGAAACTCGACTAAGCCCCCTAGTGGTTTTCCCTGTCCCCTTTCTCTCTCTCTCCTTGAGGGAGGACCCACTTCTTTGCTTTAGCAGAGACCTGCCAGCAAAGCCCCCACCAAGAACATTCCTTTCCAAACTCTTCTGTGCTCACTGCTCCCCTACCCTCCACAGTGAGTTGGGGATTCAAGAGTCGGGTGGTGAGCTTTGGTTTATTGCTTTTGCAATTCGTGCCTCTTCAGAATGCGCTCCTCCAGGAATGGCCTTATTTTAGCGCCCATTTCACAGGCGTGACCTTCCATACCCTTGCCACAGTTGCTCAACAGTCACTCTGTGCCAACCCTTCTTTTATCTTTGTGACAATCTTCTTTTAGGGAGAAGAAAAATTAAGAGATTAAAGGATTGACCTAAGAATCCTCAGATAGTTAGGGTTGAAGTCGGGAACAATCTCTGAGTATTGCCTGATTTCAGTCTTGATGGCCTCTTTAATCAAAATATTATTTTTAAAAATGCCCGTAACTTACAAGTGATGAATTAAAACACATTTTTTTTATTTTTAAAGTCTAATGCTTAACTTCTTGTGTTTTATGAGAAATGATGTGTAAGCTGGCCCTAACTGTCCGAATGCCGTGACTTCCGGGCTGAGGCCTAACTAGCATGGGTAGATTTGGTAACTGAGCATTTCAAAAGACTGGGATTTGCTTTCTTCTTGGCTGCGTGTAAAGTTGAGGCTCTCTTTGAACTTGGACTTTCGTGACTTCTCCTTCAGAAGGATCACACATGGTATTTTACAGCCACTTATGACCCCAACTAGCAAATTATCACTGAAGAACATTGACATACTGAAACTTCATTTCTACTGGAAACTGGAGAAATGGATCAGCGGTTAGGAACACTTGTTCTCTTGGAGAGAACTCAGGTTCAATTCCCAGCACCCACATGGTGCTTCACAGCCATCTGTAACTCCAGCATTATGGGATGTAAATGTTTACTTCTGGCTTTCACAGATACTAGGCATATACATAGTATACATATATATGCTGATAAAACACTCATCATATCCAGGAAAGTAAATTTTAAAAAATTTAACACATAAATAAAATATGTGTTCATCTTATGTGTTTCTGTGAGTGTTGAGCATGTAGGTGTGTGGAGACCTCAAGGCGTCATCCTCTGTCACCCTCTGCCTGTTCCTGTATGCTCTCTCCACGAACCTGGGACTCCTGTTCTCTCAATTACCCTGGAAGCCAGCAAGCCCCGGTTGTCCTCTGTCCCTGCCCCTTCAGTGCTGGGGTCACAGGCATGTCCAGGATGCTCAGCTTGTTATATGAGACAAATATTATAGGTGCTAGGATCAGAATCCTGGTCCTTGCCTTGAGCAGCAAGTCCTTTTGACCACTGAACCATCTCTTCATCCCCTCAAATTTATCTTTCAAAAGTGTGGGTGTGTATAGCTACATGGTGTATATGTGCATATGGATGCTGTGTGTGTGCACATGTGTGTGTGTGCGCGTGTGCACACGTGTGCCCCTGGAGGCCAGAAGTCAACCTTAATTACTATTCCTCATAAGCTATTTTTCTTGCTTTCTGAAACAGAATCTCTAACTAGACCTTAGGGCTCAGTGATTAGCTTAGGCTGGCTGGCTAGTGACCCCTGGGATGATTCTCTGTCTCTGCCTCCCCAGAGCTGGGATTATAGTGCACATGTCACCCCTGGCTTTCCAGTGGGCACTATGGATCACACACATGCCCCCAGGCTAGCACAGCAAGCCCTTTGCCAGTGGAGTGCTCTCAACCCTCTGGTGACATTTTCCTTCTGCACTCCTTCTGAAGAGCAGGAGCTCTTCCTCCTGCTTTGGAAACAGCTTTGCATGGTTAATCAGGGCACTTGAGTTCTTAGCCCAGTGCCGCCAAGGACTGACCCCTAGGCAAATTGCCTTTCTGTGAATAGCAGATGTTTTAGGCAGATGTTCTCAAAGTCCATTCTCTCTGCAAAAATCTGTGACTGTGTGGTGGGTCTCTGCCTTTTCATTCTGAGGGTCACAATCAGGTCACGGAAGAGGGCGTTGCCACTGAAAGTGAGGCTAGTTTGGAGAAAGCATTATGCACATACACGTGTTGGACCCTGGTCCCTGGGAACTAAAGGGCACGATCGCCAGTCAGTTGTAGAGTCACTGGGATGACCCTTCCTTGGGATGCTTTATGAACACTGGAAGGAATTCAGTTTCGTGCTAGGTCAGAGGGTGGGTTGGAATATGCAGAATGCTGCCTTCTGTTTCGTCCTGTAGAACAGCTGTGCTCGGGCTGCGTGCTGCATGGCCTTCCGCCGGGTGACACAAACACATGTTTCTGTACTTGGCGCCTCTCCCTTGATGCCCTGGCATGTGAGGTGATTGAGCTCTCCAATGGTGATGTAGTAGGGAGTGAGATTTTCCTTGCAGAACAGCAGCTCCTCATGGTTTTCGCTTTCATAGTCAGGCGGTCCTATCTGCAAGGGAGACCAGACGGGAAAGAGGCGAGGAGGGCTGGTGGGTATCTGGTGTCTCCCAAAGGGAGGCAGGAGCTAACTGCATTCTGTGTGTCGATGGATGGACACAGTAACGAAGGGAAATATTCATCTCAATTTGCAGGTCAGAACGAGCTTGCTAGGCTAGGGCAATAGCTCAGTTTGAGGGACCCGAGTTCATTTCCCAGAACTCACAGAGGAAAAAGCCAGATGTAGTAGGACACATTTGTAAGCCTGAGGAGGCAGAGACAGGTAGATCTCCAAGGTTCATTGACCAGGCAGCCTCGTCCACCTCAGTGAGGTCTAGGTGAGAGGCTGGGTCTCAAAAACAACAGCAAAAAAAAAAAAAAAAAAACCAGACAAACAAAAACCACCACCAGCAGGATGGACATCACCTAAGAAACGACAGCGAAGCTTGTTCTCCTTATGCAAGCATGTACAAGTACACTTGTAAATGACATGGACACATACACACATGCATGCATGCACACATGCATGTACACACACGCACATGTACACACAGCAGGTTGGGGAGCAACAGAGAAAGACACAGAGCTACACACACACACACACACACAGACACACACACACACACACACACACACACACACACACACACGGAGCGATGGTTCTGGGGCAAAGGGTTATCTTCTATCCATTCAGCTGTTGGGAAAGCTTCGATTACCTCAGCAGAGCTCTGGACATCCCTGCAACTTCCTGGGAGTCGGGCTAGATTGCAACAGAGCAATGCCCTGATGATACACAGTGAGTTCTAGGAAAGAGGTTTCTTGTAGGAATGAGGTCAGCTTACTTGCTTGAAATACAGGCAGCAAAGGCAAATGCCTGATCCCTGTTTATAACCATGCAAAACAGTTCTCTAGGCAAGCCATTAGTCAAGCGAGAAACCACTCACAGATGGTGGCCTGGGCTAGGAGTGGGTGCAAAGTGTGGGATAATACCTGCAGATTGCCCGCTGGGCATCCATGAGCCCACAGTCTGAGGTCTGGTGTGCTTTAGGGGCCTCATGTTGAGGCATACATCTTACAAGTCACAGGTAGCGCCACATGTCCTCAGAGAGGATCTCACCCAAACACACATTTCTTCACCCAACCCTTTCCCCCTTCCCTGCTCTAAAGCCAAAACAACTCTGAACCTTTGCACGTGTGTGCCCTCCATGGATGGATAAACATTACCTACTGCGGCCAGCAAGGTGGCTCAGTGAGTTAAGGTGATTGCCTGGCAAACCTAGGCACCCGAGTCTGATCCCTGGAATATGGAAAGACAGAATGAGAGAGCTGAGAGCTGACTCCATGGTTGTCCTTCCAACACCACATCTTACTGCCTTCCTTTCTCTCGTGTCTTCAGGTCCCAGCAGCTGTGCCATCCTCTGTTAGCCTCCTCGGACCTCCCTGGGCTAGGTTTGCTGCTTCTGACTGTACTCTCCAGGCAGCCTGTGCTTGCTGCACTTCCCAGCTTTTCCCACCCAACGGTGTCTGCCAGTTCCGGTGTTTGTGTCTCTCTTACCTTCAGCCCTATACTGTGACTCTTGCCTTGGTGACAGAGCCTTTGCCTGCCTGTGTCATTCTCGGTGTGTTGCTCATTTCCTGACAGAACACGTGAACAGTGTGGATGATGATGTATGGGATTAGAGAGAGGTCCTGGTAAACCTAGGAAGAAGGGTTCCACCTGAGAACTAAGTTAACGAGGGGTAGAGATGATGTAGTTACTTAGGGCACTAGTTATCAAAACGTGGCCCTGGCCTAACTGCAGGTCCTTGGGATTGTGTTAGAGAAGCACATTCAGGCCCCACCCCACACTTAACTAAATTGGAGACTCAGAAGGGAACCTGGCAGCAGAGGTTTAAGTCCTCTGGGTGGGTGACTAAAGTGTGCATGGAAGTTTGAGAACTGTTGACCTAGCTCTGGCAAGGACAGAGACACACCTCCACACAGTCACCCAGAGGAACCTAAGGACTTTCCTTTGGGGAATACCTGCATTGGCATGGCAAAGAAATAGAACCAGGGTAACAGCCGGAAGGCAGGAGGCCACGGAAACGGAGAGGTACAGGAGAAAGAGAGAGAAGGGACTTGTGGAGGTTGTGCCAAGCGTCCATGACAGCAGCAGAGGGCTGTGGTTTCAGGATGGGTATTTATTGCCAAAACTCACAGTGTCTTCAGGAAGAGCCTTTGCTGAGACAGTAGCAGGTCATCTGCGCCTGAGAAGAGCACAGGGTCCCGTGTCCGTCAACATCCTGCAGTGTGTAGAAAATGCTAGAGACTGGACCAGCCCTGTCCATCAGTATTTGCTTTCCCTTTAATGGAATAATCTTAAATATCAGCCATGATGGAAGCATACTTTGAAAAATGGATCTCCTATTGTGAGTCACTACTTAATAACCCCGATTCTCTCTTCCAGGGCTGAGAAGGAAACCTGTTTATTGAGATCAAAAGCTTCTGAAGGCTTCTGCTGCTGATTTAGGCAGCTGCGGTCTGAGGAAGGGGTGATCACTTAGTGTTTCTCACTGCTTTCATTCCATCTTGGCTGATGTTTGTGGAGGCTGAGAGATGGTGCTCTTGGTCCTCGGAGAAGTCGGGGGTGGGGTCCCAGCTGTCCTGTGTTTCCCGGCTTTGCTATTTCATTGTCTGGTGTCCTCCAGTCTAGCTTGGCTCTCTCCCAGCCCCTCCCCCCCCCCCCCCCCCTGTTCCTAAGAGGACAGTGTTCTTCCCCGCCTTTGACGCCACCAGATTCGTTGTCTAGAAGAGAAGGTGGCTGAAGCAGATTGGCTTCATGACACGTGTGTGCCTTTCCCTCAAACCTCCACAGGCAGAATGATATCTTCCCCGTCTCCTTGCTATAAACATAAAAGGAGGGAGGCCCAGGAAGCCATTCAAATTCATACTGTGACGTTAACATGGGGACCAATGATTTATCAGTGGGTTTATGCATCAGTTTATTTTTAAGAAGTGAGTGGGGCCTGTGAGACAGCTCAGCATGTAAAGGCACCTGACCGCTGATTGGCTGAGATTTGTCTAGGGGTGTCCTGGTGTGTTCTGGCAGGTGGTCCTATCTATAGCGGTTAGAATGCTAGGCATTTCCTTTGAACGATCTGTTCTTGGGTCGAGGTCGGGTAATCTCAGTTTGTGGTTCTTTCGGCTACCAGGTATTGCTTCAGGGTAAACTACTGAGACCCAGGCCTCTTGTTAAATTTATCGATGGCCGAATTTATCACTCTGGCCAGTGATAATTGTTAGAAGTAAAGAACTTTCTTTGGGTGACCTGCCCATACTTAGCTTATCATGGCTGGCTCCCACACTCACAACCATCTGTAATTCTACTTCTAGGAAATCTAGTGTCCACTTCTGTACTATATAGGCACTTACACTAACAAGTGCATATATATTTAAACACACACACACACACACACACATATATATATGTGCATATGTGTGTGTGTGTGTGTGTATAATTTAAAAATTAAAAAAGATACTTTTTAAAATCAAAAAAATGAAGAGAATGCCAGAATGGAATCTAAGTTGCCAAGGAAAGAAAAAAAGTTCTTAAAGAGCTAATGAAGAAAAAGAAAGAATGGAGGAAAAACCTGTACAGTCTGAGGGAGCAGGGTTCTCTGTCTTGTGGCACCGGATTTCCCTGAGCTGTGTGTTGGACATCTTTCTGTGTTTACAGTAAAAGCCTGATTTTGATTTGCAGATCTGAATGTTCCACTACAAAATAAGATGATCACGCAATGCTTTGAGCCTATGGTAGGATTATACCATGATGGGATTGCAAAAGAGCAAACCCACTCACCTCATGGCCTGAAGCAAGAGAGGAAGAAGAAAGGAGGAGTCCTGCAGTCCTGTCTGGGAACCTCACCCCACCCCAATCACCCGAAGACCTCCCACCAAGCCCCACCTTGTAAACATTCTGCCAACCTCTTACTACCACCACCCTGAGAAGCAAGCTGTGAACCTATGAAACTGGGAAGACCTCAGTACCTAAACTGCAGCGGGCTGTTTCTGGGGGGCTCTGAGGTTGAAGAAAGCCAGCATGCAAAGAAAGTCAGCCTTCAGAGGACAGGAACTCTGGCAGCATCAGCCACACCAGAAACGGCAAACACAGTCTGCCCTTGCCGCCTACATGTTTATGAGTCTTTTTACTTTGAGAATCAAAGATGAAACAGACAATCTCTAAATAGTTTGCCCGGACAAATAAAGACACTTGGGCTGTGAAAAGCTAAGACTGCAGTTCAAAGGAATGCCAGCCCACTGAAGTGCAGAAACCTCTGACCCTCAGGCTGACAATCTCCCAACTCCGGAGGGCTTGCAGGGGTTTTCAGGACGGACCTAAGGATGTCCTGTTGTCAAGGAAGACAAATGGCAAGGACCTGCCTAACCCCAGGCTAAGGCTGGGGCAGTCCTGTAAATTTCATGGGGGTAAATGTCCCTACTAGGGACCCCAAGAAAAGGAAGAGGGACAGACCGCTGCTTTCAGTCAGATGGTGACCAGTTTGAGAGAGAAAATAAAAGTATATTTGCATAGATTTATGGGGGGATGTAACTTTGGTATGCACTTCCAGCAGGTGGAGATGTTCCCACGTGAAAGGGAACTGTTGACAGGCATGCCAGCCCCAGACACCCCCCTCTTTAGGCAGGATTGTTTGTTCCTTAGAAGAGGCAGAGAAAACTTTCTAAAATGTGGGCTTCCTTGCTTTAAATTAGTTAGAAACTCCTTGAAGACTTTCAGGGCTTGGATTTCTAACTAAATGGGGGGGTCGTTTCTTCTGGAA
Source organism: Arvicola amphibius (assembly GCF_903992535.2). Classification (NCBI taxonomy): domain Eukaryota; kingdom Metazoa; phylum Chordata; class Mammalia; order Rodentia; family Cricetidae; genus Arvicola; species Arvicola amphibius. Next base: position 128,661,077 of record NC_052049.1, on the reverse strand, counting down.
GGATGAAAGCCTCAGCCTGCTGTCTCCTTGCTTGAGGTGGGTTTGGCCATCATCATTCCTGTGTGTGGAAAGTGCAGACAGCAGAACATTCTGGCTGCCTTCCCGTCATGCGTTTGCAGTATCATACAGAATGCTTTAGGGGTCAAGACAGCAAGGTTCGGGCTTTCCTTGTCTTTTCCCCTTTAGCGTTCTACTCTTCTGTCTGCAGGCCTTGAGTCAAGTTGTTTCCCGAACTTGCCTATATTCTGTCTGGGGGGCTTTTGAGGGCCGGGGCCGGGTGTTTTTACCACAGGTTGGAAGAGCTGAATAGCAGAGCGCTGGGAGCCAGCAGCTAGGCTCAACTCATTAACATTTTAAACAACAACAACAACAAGTCCGCTGGACTGCTGAAGAAAGGGAATCTTGAGACTTTGTCGTCTCGGTGACCACAGGGTTAGGGAAACATTTCAGATCTGCTGTGCACGCCCTGGCTTCAGGCTTTTTCTCTTGCTACAAATCAAATGGCCTCCACTGAGGGCTTTCCTGAGGATTAGCCTGAGGTGACAACAAGGCTTTAAGTTTAAAGGGAATCATTTTTGATTGTTTTGTTCTTTCTTTTCTCTTTCTTTCTTTCTCTCTCTCTTTCTTTCTTTCCTTGTTTTTTCTCCCCAAGTCTTTTCTTAATGACTAGATAGATACAAAAGAGCGTGAATTTCATTTCAATAAGATTTTCAGATGATGGAGACAGACTCAGATTTTAGGGCAAAAATGAATTCCAGGAGGAGGTGACTAGGTCTAGGCACATACTAAGCCACTTAGTATCTGCTCCACTTTTCCCAAAACATTATATCAACTGCACAAAGATCCCACTTTTCGTGGTGAGCTCAATGCATATGATACAATTTTTAAAAAGAAGTAGGGACTGGAGGGCTAGTGCAGTCAGTAAAGTAAACGAGAGGACTGAGTTCGAGTCCCAGAACCCACATTAATTTAAAAAAAGGAGCTGGGGCTGACTTGGTGACTTATACTTATAGTCCCAGGGCTAGGAATATGGGGGGACAGGTGTGTCTCTGGGGCTCACTGAACAGCCAGCCAGCCTGCCTAGTTAGTGAGCTCCAGGCCAATGAGAGATCCTACCTGAAAAGACGAAAAAAAATGGACAGCCCCTGAGGAATGGTATCCGAGGATGTACTCTGTCTGCCTCCGCAGACGTTTGCACACACACATATACACACATAAAGAAGTCTATCTGGTACTATATAAGATGATCAGCCAGGTGAGAGTTCCCTGGTTAGTTCAAGGCCAGCTTCTCTGTCTCCTGCATGCAAATGAGAGGTGTCTTCAGCAATAGGGTCCTATTTCCCAGTTTTGATTGACAGTTGGCCTGCTTTGATACCTGCATAAGTTCAAGGCGGTCAGAATTCCAGCATGGATGGTGGATGGATCCCCGAGGCTCCATGCTTGGCAGAGGAGCTGTTGGCAGTTGATGACTGCTGAGAGAGAGAGCCACTTTCCTTTGGTGATATGGCCACTGGGAGGTCTCCCAAGCCTCGGTAGATTGTCACAGGCCTATGAACGAATGTGCCACACTAGTTAGACTAAAATGAGCAGGCGTGAAGTGGAGATGGTGATGGGGCGGCGCACTGGGTGGAGTTGGAGGGAGGTAAGTAGTGGTGGAGGGCTGTACTCGAAATATGTTTATAAATGTATACAGGTGTCAAAGAATAAATACAGTATTTAAAAACAAACATAGCGTGTTATTTATTAGTATATACCACAAGGATTTAGGGGTGACATGAGAGTCAAGGATTCCCAAGTATGTACCTCAGATTTCCCGATGAGAACTGTTTATTAGAAGCATCTCTCTTGCCAGCCAGGACCTCTCTTGCACATTCCTCATGGTTCAATCAGAGGCCACCTCTCCTCCGGCCAGGAAACCTCTAGCGGCAGTCCGGCCAGGACTATGTGGATTTTGCTTTGATCTAGCTTCTTCCCTCCACATAGAGCTATTTAATCTGTCCAGGGAAAGGCAGACACATTTGTTTCTTAGCCATGGACAGTTAAGGGCTTTATTGCTTTCCATGCATGCACAGAAAACAGACCAAAACAGCTCTCTGGATGTCTCACGTTCTCTATAAAGCCAAGAGACTTAACATGAATTTGTCTGCTTTGCTACTCATGGACCATCCCTTGGATTTGTCCAGTAAGAGGCAATCAATTGGAATTTCAACCACTCCAAGGGCTTCTTAGTTCTGCAGGCAAGCTGCTGGATTCGCTCCCCTTTCTTTGTGAGTTATTCATTTGGCCAGCAGAGCTGCAGAGACCCACCTTGTGCAGGCACGGTGTGACAGAGAGGACACTCAGGTGCAGCTATGATGTACAGCTCAGGAAGGGCGCACACAGCTGGCTTCACACTCGCCTCATTGACGTTAGGTCCATGACGTCACCTCGGTTTCCAAAGGCTGGCTGGTGTTTTCGTCTACTAGAACACATTTCTTTCAGGCAGGGTTGTGGTTGTTCAGCTCCTTGTATTTGCCCAGCTTCAGATGGAGAGGGGCCAGATAGAGTACACAGACCACCCCACCCCGTAGGGTAGAACAGTCAGCATGGAGATCACTCTGAGTCATTAGGTCTGGTCACTGGTGTTACTTTTCCATTTCTTTGGGCTGCTTATTAGACACTTTGAAGTTATGTATGGAGAGGTATGGAAAAGTTTCAGAGCAGTGGTTCTCTTTTGTTTTTTTTTTTTTTTTTTTTTTTTTTTTTTTTTTTTTTCGAGACAGGGTTTCTCTGTGGCTTTGGTGCCTGTCCTGGAACTAGCTCTTATAGACCAGGCTGGCCTCGAACTCACAGAGATCCGCCTGCCTCTGCCTCCCGAGTGCTGGGATTAAAGGCGTGCGCCACCACCGCCCGGCAGAGCAGTGGTTCTCAATCCGTGGTCGTGACCCCTTTGGAGTTGCACATCAGATGTCTTGCACATATCCGATATCCCGCATATCAAATATTTGCATTTATGATTCTTAGCAGTAGTAAATCTACATTTATAAAGTAGCAATGAAATAATTGTATGGTTGGGGGTCACCACTACATGAGGAACTATTACATGGTTAGAACATTAGGAAAGCTGAGAACCACTCTTTTAGAGGTTTGTGTGGACTCTGGTGTATTGGTTTCTTATTTATTGTGATATACTCAACATTTACTGTCTTTGCTGTTTTCCAGTGTGTAGTTCAATGCTGTTAAACATGTTCACGCTGTGTGAGCAATGCCTGGAACTCTTCATCTGTCAGAACTAGGATGTGTCCCATTAAACAGAAACTTCTTGGGGCTGGAGAGATGTCTTCATGAGTTAGGGCACTTGCTATGCAGGATGGAGGACTCGAGTTCAGATCCCAGCAGCCACGTAAAGAATGCCACATGTGTGCCTGTGATACTTGCACTGGAGGGGAGGGAGACGGGGATCATTGGGCTTCTTGGCTACCAGCTTAGCTCCAGGTCCAGTAAGAGACCTTGCCTAAAGAAAACACGGTTGAGCGTGATCAAGCAAGGCACAGGACTTTCTACTCTTGCCTCTGCATATAGACACGCAGGTATATTCACCTCTGCGCACACGCACATACGTGCCCAGATACACACACCCCTCCCACTCCCCCTCATTCCCTTCTACCCTCCAGCTCTATAAATCTCACTGCTCCAAATGCCTCATAAGAGAAATCATATAGGATTTGATGTTGTTTCAGTCAAAATAATATCCTCAAGGTTCATTTATATTATATCATGTATCCAAATTCTCTTTTTAAAACTGAATATTACCCCACTGTATATTTTATGTTCATTTTGGTTATCCATTTGATTTTTGGATCCTTTGGATGTTTCCATGAGCATAGGTATACACATATTTCTTTAAGGCTTGGCTTTCAACTTTCTAGGGTATTTAACTAGAAGTAGAATTGCTGGGTCATGCGGTAATTCTTTTCTAAAATGTTTTTGAGTAACAATTCTGTCATTTTCCACAGAAGTACTATTTAACATTCCTACCAACGGTGAGGTTTCTCCACATCAATGCTTTCTTAGTTCCTTTTCTATAGCTGTGGAAAACAAACACACACACATACAAAAAAAAATAAACCCCAAAAACAACACTATGGCCAAGGCAACTTATAAAAGAAAGCATTTAATTTGGAGTTTCCAATTCTGAAGGGTTAGAGTCCTTGACCATCATGGCAGGGAACATGGCAACAACAGCCATGGCACTGGAGCAGTACCTGAGAGCTGTAAGCAGGAGGCAGAGAGAGCTGGCTGAAAATGGCAGGAGCTTTTGAAACCTCTAAGGCCACCTTCAGTGACACACCTCCTCCAACAAGGCCACACCTCCTAATCCTTCCCGAACAGGTCCTCTAGCTGGAGATCAAGCATTCACAGATCTGAGCCTGTGGAGGTCATTCTCATTCAAACCACACACTTGCCAACATGTTTTGCTAACAGCCATCATGCTAGACATGAGGTGTTATTTCCATTAAAAAATAAACATTTATAAGCCTTCATCCCATTTCTGTGTAAACAGCATATCAGAAAATGTTAACAATTGCCTTTATTCATCTATTCTCAAAAACGAACAAACAAACAAACCAAACAATATAAAGTCCAAATAGGATGGACCCAGTAGAATCCAAGCCAAAGGCTTAAGATGGCTTGTATTTCCTGTTTGCTATCTAACTTGATTGCAGTGGGTGCCTTAGTTTCTTTTCCACAACCAAGTCAGCCTAAGGGAGAACAGATTTCTTTTGGCTCATAATTCAATGATGCAGTCGATTGCACCAAGTATGGTCTTGAAAGCAGCTGGTCACATCACACCCACAATCAGGAGGCAAAGCAAGATGAATGCTTGTGTTTGACTAACTTCCTCCTTAATAAATACTATTCATCTGTTTATTATATGTGTGCCTGAGTATATGTCGATGCAGTATGTACCTGAAGTACCCACTAAGGCTAGATGGGGGCATCAAATCTCCTAGAACTGGAGTTACAGGTGCTTGTGAACCACCCAACATGAGTGCTAAGAATTAAACTTATCCTCTGGAAGAACACCATGTGTTCTTCTTGCCTTCTGAGTCATCTCTCCAGCCCCACTTTCTCAATTTCATACAGTCTAAGACCCAAGCCCGGGAATGGTGCCACCCACTTTTCATGTGAGCCTTCCTATCTCTATTAACTTAATAGATAGACTCCTTCATAGGCCTGCCCAGAGGCTAGAGAATCCCTCAGAGATGTGTCTGGGAGGCTTTTCTCCTGTGTGTTTCCAAACCCCATCAGCTTGACAGTTAACTCTAAACATTGCACTGGGACTTTGCTTTTGATAAACTGGTCCCAAGAGTCTAACTGAAAGAAGAAACCCAGAATAGATTAGAGAGAATATGAAGATTAGGACTGTTGGAAGGCATGTGAGCAGCATAGATGAGCTACCAGTGCTTGCCTGTCATTCCCCTGCAGAATATCATCCCAGTTTAGGCTGATCCTGCTGTGCTATAGCTTCCTCTCAGCTCCAGGCTTCTCAGACTATGGAGGGTCTAGATCTAAACTAGTGCTTGTCCATTTATATATCAAATCCTCACCCCAGGAGGAATTTGTTATACTAAGTTACCCAGTAATTTTTCTCAGATCCTGATCTATGTGATAAAGTATAAAGGAGAATAGTTAATATTTGGTATCACTTTGTCAGAAATACCACATCTTTCCAGAGAGAACACTCCAACTTTAGATAATTATGGCTGGCTACATCTGTCCAAAACAATGAAGAATATCAGGCTGTGGCTGCACAATCGAGGTGAAATGTGTAACTGAACCCAAGAAGAACATAATTTCGAAGGTTCCCTGGCTATGGCTACGTACCATATACATGCATGTGCCGCTTGCTTGTGTGGGCGTGTGTACACCTGGTGTGTGGGTGTGTGTATACCTGGTGTGTGTGTGTGTGTTTCCAGTCTCACACTCTGTTTACAGTTTTTCAGTAACACCGAGAATATGTTGGTGGGGACATTGCTGAAGGAAAGATTAGTAGTAGATAAATCCCATGTATTAGTTACCTTTCTGTTGCCATGATTAATACCATGACCAAGGCAGCCATAGAAGAAAGGTTTCTTTGGGTTTATGCTTCCAGAGGGAGAGTTTGTAATGGTGGACAAGGCAGGGCAGCAGGCAGCCAGAGCCGGAAGGTGAGAGATCACATCTCTAACCACATGAAGAAGAGAGAAGGAGAATGGACAGGAAGTGAGACGAGGCTATAAACTCTCAAAGCCCACCCTGAGTGACATACTCCCTCCATCATGGCCATACCTCCTAACTCCAGCCCCCGTAGTGACCAGGTAGGGACCGAATGTTGAAAGGCTTAAGCCTTTGGGGGACATTTCTCTTTTGAACCACCCCATTCTTCATTAAGGTTGTACTTAACAGCTAGGCATGGTAGTACACACATGCAATCCTGTCACTCAGGAGGATGAAGTAGATTGAGACTGAGTTTGAGGCCAGATGGGGCTACACAGGGAGATCCTGTCTCATGAAATAAATACAGGGATGGCAAGTTGGTTCAGTAGGCAAAGGTGCTCGTTGCCAAGTCTGATGACCTGAGTTCAATCCCCAGATAACCTGAGTTTAATTCCCAGAGCCCATAGGCTAAAAAGGAGTAATTGACTCCTGCAAGTTGTCCTCTGACTTCTGCACATGTGTATCAGTCCCCTCTGGCACCCAGACAAGCATAAATAAATAAATAGATAAATAAATAAGTAAATGTAATTTTAAGACAAAATAGATGGATTATTTCTGTCATTGGGTGATGGTTGAATTGCTGGAGACAGTGGCCCTTCAGACCATAAGCAGACTCTAGTGAGCAGAGAGATTAAAATGATCTCTGTGCAGGTCCATTGACAAAATAAAACTTGGAGGTGGCTGTTTGCACGACCGTGAAGAGAAGGAAGTCAAGTCTTGAGCCTTTGAGCAGAATTCCCAAGGTTTGGCCACCAAGCAGCCGGAGCCCTGAAGAACAGCCAAGACACCACAGAACTGACCTGTCTACCCTTCTTCCAGGCATCTTTCAACTTGGCCATGCTTCCATGATTATCAAAGAAAATGAAAACAGCAGACTGCTCAGAAGGGTTTTGGCAATACCCTAACAATTTACTACCTTCCGGCCAATGAAAACCTCATAAAAGCAAAAAATCTGCTACCGGTTGCTGCTTCGTGATCAGGACACATAGTTCCATGTATGTAAAACTCCCGCAGGCAGGCAGGCAGGCAGGCAGGCAGGCAGGCATTCCACTACTTCCCTGGGCATCCGGCTTCAAGACAGAAAAAAGAAGTTTGTTTTTATCCAGTGCGTGTACACGAGCCTTTGAGATAAGCCGTACCCATTCTGACAGATAAGAAAGACAAGGTTCATAGCCAGAATTTGTCCAGTGACACAAGCTCAATTAGTGGAGAACTCATCTTTAGACCTAAGTAAGGGTCATGCAGAAATCACTATACCCCACCATGCCCATATGCAGGTTTGTGTCTGAAGCCATTGGATGATACTGGATGTCTCCTTTAGCTCTTCGTCTTGTATTTTTGTGTGTGTACCAACTGAGCAGTCTCCCCAGTCCCCTTTTTTCTTTCTTTCTTTGCCTTTTTTATGTCATTCTCTTGTTGGTTGTTTGTCCTGGGTCTAAGCAGCACCTTCCATGCTATACTTCTTTGAAGACAATGGCAGTTTGAAGAGCCTCTTGGGCCCTAAAGGACTTGGCTATGGAATCAGAGTGCTGGCAGCAGCCAGTTTTGCAAAGTGCCCGCAGGTCTCAGTTAGCTTGGGAGGGAAGCTACACCTCTTTAACTCAGTGGCCACCATCCAAATTGTCCCACGGTCAAAAAGCGGGCTGCTTTTCATGCCTCTTCTGCATACAGGTTTTGTTTTTCTTCTTTGTCTGTACCCATCTTTTCTCCCCAAATACCGCAAAATACTGTTTCAGCCTGAGGTTTCAATTAGGTTCTGGCATGATGTGTTCATGGCACGCTTTGTGTGGCCCGAAGAGAGCGTCCTTCCTGGGGCTTCCTTTGAGAGGGAGCTGTGCTGCCTACAGAATTTCCTTTCCATGCTGCCACAAGGGCACCTCCTTTCTCATTTATCCAAAGCCTTGTTTGTCTTTGGGGAGGGAGATGCTGGCCTGTGATTGTGGCTGGGGTGGGTGGATTGACATCTTTTAAATAAAGCCAGGCTCACTAGGGGGATTATTTTCTCCCCAGCGTTCATCCTGTGAATGTGGAGCCTGCCTGTTAGGGGCTGCATTCGTTTGGTAGGTAGTGGTGAAGGGAGCAGCCCCAGGCTTTTTTTTAAGCCTCCTTTTGGTTGTGTAGGTTTGGAGGGAACGTGTTCTGCCTGTAGAGAAGGCCTGAAAAACAAAACAGAACAAAACCAAAAAAAACCACTGGGGCCCAAAGTGGTCAGTGTTTCCAACCCCACAGTAGAAAGGACTGTCTTTCACATTTGCCCTGTACAGCCAAAGGGCTAAGCCAACAGAAGCAAGCCTTCGTTCCCAGGCTCCTGTAGAAGCTTGTAGAAGACCGTTGTTGTAGGCCGAGCAAAGGGGGCCTTTGGGGCGTCGCGTCCTTTGTGTCTGCTCCTGTGTTTGTGCATAAGCTGTCTGGCTTGCTGTGTGTTTTGTTGTGCAAGCTCCTAGACGTCTGGGATTGTGTCTATTCAGCCCCTCAGGATAGAGACATGTAAATGAGTTTGTTAATTCAACTGAGCAATGGATTAAACTGGGTTTTTTTATTTGTTTGTTTTGTTTTGTGTTTTTGAACTCAGTGCTAACTTGGGCACAACAGGGAGGCTTGACAGAAGCACCAGAGGTCTGTCTGTGACTTTGAACAGCCCACACTCCTTTCTGAGCCTCTTCTGGCACAGAGGACGATGGTCAGACTAGTTGAGATTTGCTTGTTTGTTTTAGACCAGGTCTCACCGTGTAGACCAGGCTGGCCTTGAACTCTACAGAGTCTGCCTGCCTCTGACTCCTTAGTCCTGGGGTTAAGACAGAGCACCACCACACCCAATCTGAATATTTTTTGAATTATGTGTGTGTTTGGTTGTGTGTGGCTGTGTGTGAGTAAGTGCGTCTGAGTGCATATCTCTCTGGAAGCAAAGGTGTCGGTCTCTCTGGAGCTGGAGTTACAGGCAGTTGTGAACGGCTTGACCCGGGTGCTGAGAACAAAACTTTGGTCCTTTGCAAGAGCATCTTGTGCTCTTAGTTGCTGAGCCACCTCTCCAGCCCCTAGCTAAGTTCTTAAGGACTATTCTTGCTCTGAGTCTGGGATGGTGACCACAGATAGAGAAAAATCAAGCTGCTGGAAGGTAAGATTTTTATAATTAAGAATACAATTCAGACTGGGAGATGGGTGGGTCATTAAAGCACTTGCTCAGCAAACCTGAGGACTGAGGTTCAGAGTTCACAGAACCCATGTACATGCCAAGTAGGTGTGGCAGGCAGCCTGCCTATAATTCCAGCCTCTGAAGGCAAAGACAAAGGATCCCCAGGACAGTCTAGCTAGTAAGGCTAACTATATTAGGGAACTCTTGACACCCATGGTTTGTTCATATTGCTTTTGATGGCTTGGGCTTAATACCAGCATACCCCAGAAGAGACCTACCTATGTACACTTCTGAGTGCACATGTGTACATATAGGCACATGTGCACACGCACACACACATACACACACACTATATATACACAGACACATATATACATACTATACATACATACACACATATACACTATATATACACACATACACACAATTCACAAGCCTGTTAATCTATACTGTCCAGACATACCATATGTACCATATCTGAATACACATATGTATGGATATGGATCTTACTAAGTTGATATCTGGAAGTGAGTGAGCCTATCCTACAGGCCTCATTTGAAATGCTACCATTTTCTCTGCTGAAGGTCTCTGGCTGAAATGTTTTCATAGAACATTCTGTACCAGAATTCACTTCCTTCTTAAAGCTTTTGACAGCCTTAGTCAAGCCTCCTAACAAGAACCCTCTGCCACATGGCCTTTCGGAGGGCGTGTGTCTGCCATATTTTCATACTTATTCTCTACTCAGATGGCCTTAAGTTTTCTCAAGCCATAAGAAATTCATTAGGAACTGCTGCTTCTGCTGAAGCTGTCAGGCTGCCTTCCTGACAGTGGGCCAAGCTGGCTCTCTGCTGAGAGCACCCTTTCGGACTTTTCGTTTTTATTAAATAGAGAAC